>NC_136630.1:19811351-20021351 GCF_933228915.1 Telmatherina bonti | reverse complement strand
CCCAGCTATAAGGTCCAAGCGGCTCCTCCTCCCCCAGCACCCGGCAGGAACAGCCTGGCGCTACAAGAACTTGGTGAACTGCACGGTAAAGATCATGACTTCCTCTAATGGCTGGCAGACACTTACCCAGTTGATGGACTATAAATGAAAGTGGTTTACTAATGAGCCATGGAAACATTTACCTCAGCCGGCGAGGTTGTCTGTAGTGTGTGAGATTGGACAGCAGTCCTGCATGTAATCATTTCATGTAAAATGCATCGGCGATACAAGAGACATGTTTATTTCCTGTTTTATTTTCAAAGTCACAGACTGGCACGCCAGCCTAAATGAGCAGTGGAAGAAGAGAATGTGAACCAGAAGCAAAGGGCCAGTCAAGCTAAAACAAAAGCACAAAGCCAGAGCAGAAGAAAGGCTTTCTGTTATCTATCTCAGAAGAAAAGATGGAGACAGACAGAATGACTGATAGACAGACAGCCAGGGTGAGGAGATAACCTCTTGATAATATCTGAAAGCAGCGCTGTGTGCTTGACATTGATGAGGCAAGATTGATGCCCTTCAAACTCCAGCAATTCCTCTCCACCTTTTTGCCTCTGTTCATTTCTCCTGCCACCCCCCCCTCCCCTTAAAAATACATTGTCTTCACCCCCTTCTCCCTCTTCGTATCTCCTGTGGCAGCTATAAAATGTCTGCAAGCTGTGGCTATATAAAGGAGTAGGGAGAGATACGAGTTTGGGGAGATGAGACTTGTAGGAAATCTTTAGAATTAATATTCATATTTATTTATTTTTTGAGAATCAAGAAGGGTATTCAGGAATACCTGACAGGTTGTCTTTATCTTGTACTTCCTTTTCCTCTTCTTAAACCAAGGTTTATATTTTTCTAACCTGTACGTTGACATCAGGAAACTCTGCCTCCAGGTTTCTTCCTTCTGAATTTTTTTCTTTCCATCATTGCTCCAGATGAAACCCACATGGACCAAACTCTGCACCTGCTTCCTGTTTCAGTTTTAATTTATCTTCCTTTCTCCTCTAATAAAATGTAAAAAGGATACCAGCTATGCCATGTCTTCCACTTACAGTATCTGCTGCCATCTAGTGGATCTTTTCCATCAGAAATAAAAAGTCGGAGATGCTAAGCTGCTCAGTGCGCCATTGTAGTGAAATGTTTAATTTCTTTTAATACAAGCAGCTAATGTGTGAATGAAAGAACACTGTAAATTTCAGAGCTAACGAGGAATGATATGCAAAATCAATGTAAAGTAACGCAACTCTTCCCACGCAAGGAAGAAAAGCTTTAAGAAATAAGGCAGAACATTTAGATATGGGTAATTTAGGTGCCATAATGTGTCGTGTCTTTTATTGACATCAACCAGCAACAGTACTTAACACCAGTAAAAAATACCTAACTGAGAAATCACTGAAAGATTGACTGATTTAATTATTATTGTATAAAAAGAAGAAGGAACCCATATTATTAAAAGGAAAACATGTAATCAAAGGTAGGCAACAACCAGTTCTTTTTAAAGATCACGGTTTGTTTATATGCAGACAAATCTCCAGTCAAGAACCCAGTGGAGATCCAAAAGCCAAATCTTCCACCTGCGGAGGCTGTGAGACCGGCAGCTGAGGACCAGGGTGAGCCTCCCCAGATCAAAGTACCAGTTGACATACCTGAAAGGAAGAAGGAGGAAGTGGTGCAGTTGGACCGTCCGGACGGCGGTAAGAAAACTGAATCATAAACTAAGACAGTAAAGGGATCAATGTGCTGTGTCAAATCAGTGTTGTCTAATAATCCAGGTGTTGCCGTACCAGAGGGAGAGGCCCATCGCCATGAACCACCTGTACCTCACGATGAAGTAAAAGTGGACTCAAGAAAAAACCAGGCAGAGCTGGAAGAGGACAAAAAGCAGGCCATCCCTCCTGCAGAAGTTGTCCAGAAAGAACCAAAGATACCTGTGGAGCAAGGTCCCGCTCCAAATGTAGATGAGAGAAAAGATAACAAGGAGGATGAGAAACAAGCAGGCGCAGTTGTGAGGAAGGAGAATATAGACCATGGTGAAAAGAGCCTTTCTAATGAGGTGGTGGAGAAGCTTGTTGCAGAGGAAGGCAAAAAGCAGGACGAAGCTCCTCTGAAGGACCCGGAGAAGCTCAATCCTGTTAAAGATCTTCCTGCAGAGAATGCAGAAGCTGTCGCCAATCAGGGTGTGGTCGCACAAAATGACAAAGTTGTGGATGCTGCAGGGAAAGGTGAATGTTTAAAACTTGTTTAAAGCAACTATGTGAATGTTGATAACTTTAGGATAATGCAACACTGAACAAGTTACATCTGGTCATATTTCAGCTTCACTTCCTGAAGGAGAGCATCGTGGCGCGGCAGTCGAGGTTCCAGCTGCAGATGGCAAAGATCCAGCAGATGAGAAGATGGATGGTAAGTGGCTCGGAGCCCAATAGTTTCAGTTGATTACTGAAAAGTTTAAAGCCACTGATAAAATCTGAGAAATCAAATCCTGGGACATGCTGTGAAGGATTAATCATACCCATGTTTAAAAATGAGCAGATACCTTATAGTTTTGGAATCAGTTATTTTTGTTCCGCTTCTTTCTTCATACATATGTCATACCAGCAAATGCATCTTGTATTTAGCATGCTTTATCAGAAATATTGCACTGTATTTCCCTCTTTTCTGCATACTGTATGAAAAAGCACTTTCTAAACTAGGACTTTAAATGCAAAGATTCAAATGACTTGTGGAAAATTGGCAAGAACAATTAGCATTCTGTATTTATTAGATAAATCTAATCAAATTTCAATAGACAGTGTTCATTATTATTTTAAAAATATTATTATTGTTAATAATGATATTATTATTATTATTATTATTCATTTTGCCTATTATGACTGTTTAAAAAGGGCTTAAAATGTCTGCCTATGGTCTGTTTGAAACTTTTCAGGCCACTTCTCTTCTTCATTTCACTTTGCTTGTTTTTATCTCACGTTGTCTCATTTCAGTGCTTATTATGGCTTTTTTGAAAGACTACTTCTACCTGACTTCTGATGCGCTAAGCAGTCTCGTTTGGCTTGTTGACTTCCATACTATGTTGTTTACTTTTGCCCTCTGTGTCTTCTTCTCCATCTTTTCCCCTTCGTTATTTTTCCCCTCTGTCTCTGCTGGACTCGAATCACAGTGATTAAAAAGCTGGTTGCAGGTATGAATTCCATCTTGCCTTTTCTGCTCTTTATCATAATTTTAATATTTTACACTGCAGCCCATCTTTTTTATTGATTGATTCCTGTACATGCACTAATTTTACTCATTTGTTTATTACTTGATTATTTGCCACTGTAATATACTTCTCATTTTGTTTTTTGTTTTAACAATTTGTGTATGTTCACAGCTGCATATCTGCAATTTTGCTGGACAATTTTTCTTTTCTTTTTTTTTTTTTAGGCAGCTGTCTATAGATGTGTTTTTGTTGTTTCTTTTTTTTTCACCTCTCACCCAGAATCTTCCTAATAACTGCATTGCCCTCTAAACAGGTTATAAATTTCAATGGCTTTAATTGAATGGTCTTGTCTTCATGCAGAGGGCCAGCTTGACCATGCCGTGCTGCTGCAGGTGATCAAAGAGCAACAAGAGCAACAGAAGAGACTTCTTGACCAGCAGGAAAAATTATTGGCAGTCATAGAAGAACAGCACAAGGAAATCCACCAGAAACAACCTCCCGGTGCGTATATATGCAGCAATAATTATAAGGCAGATTGTTTTCCTTGTTAATTCCGTTGTCAAACACATACAATGCTCGACTTTATGAATGAATATCATAAGGTTACATTTAATAGTTTAAGCCTTTGGCTCAAAAACAGCCATCTTGCTTTCTAATACCTTACTTCCCTCCAGGTTGTCTATCACTTTCTTGTTCAAGTTTTTCTGAATCCCTACTCTAAACATCAGGTTTTAGTCGGGTCACACTAGAGGCACATAGGTCATATGAAGGAGGAGGCCAGGTAACTTTTCAATAATCTGCACGGCTATTGGTTGTTTGACAATCAATGAAGTTCTTGAAAACACAATGAAGCATTACCTGCATAAAAACTGTCTCCTTAAGGCTCTTTTCTAAATGCTGCAGACCTTCTATTGTTTCACTGCTTGAAGAAAGACTTCTGCACGTACTGGCAGCAGGTTTAGGAATGGGTTTTAATTTCATCTTCAACCTAAAAAAGACCAGAAAGCAGATAACTTGACATATTCTTAGTTTGTGTTCTTGTTTGTTGCTATTTATTAATAATAATAGATTAAATTTATATCGCGGTTTTCAAGGCGCCCAAAGCGCTATACATGAAATCAATATTCCTTCACTTCTCATTCATACCTGGTGATGGTAGTGCAGCCACAGCTGGCTGCCAGCGGCCTCTCCGACCTCCACAAAACATTCATTCACATTCGTACACCAGCAACGCTGACACTGGATTTAAGAAAGATTGAGTGTCTTGCCCAAGGACACAATGACAGATTAATAGAATTTTTTTCAAAAAAAATCTTGTTTCATGTTTTAGAGACTTTTGTATTTTCTATCTGAGGTAATAATGCTACCTAAAATCCATATCATCACTTTATGCCATTTTCTTCTTTAATGCTATTTTCTAATAAATAAATTCAAAAAAATGGGTCAATTTTACGCACAAAAGACAATTATTACATTTTCCTTTTTTTTTTTTTTTTATAACTTGAAGGAGGTGATGGTGAGATGGAGAAAGGAGTCCTCCAGGCACATGTGGAGGCGGTGGAAGGTGGAGCAGCAAAACTCAAGGAGTCTGGCCAGGCATCAGACCAGAAAGTACCTGGAGCTGCAGCTCAACAGCCTGGAGGAGGTGAAGCTCCTGCTTTCGCCCAACATCAGGCACCAGCTGGTGATAATAATGTCCAAGTCAAAGATGCTAAAGTTGCTGTTCCAGCAGCTTACAAGGAGGATGATGAAGCTGCACCTGTAGGAAACTCCCAAAAGCAAAGTGAGCTGGGTGCGAGGGGTGTGCCACTAGGAAAGAAAGGATCTGATGACCATCAGCTTGTGGTTCAAAATGACCAGGCAGCAAACCTTAAAGATGAAGAAAGAAGCATTGATAAAGACGAGGGGGCATTAGAAAATCTTCAAAAAGAAAGGTTGGAAAAAGAAATAAAGGCACAACTGGACAAGGAAGAGGTTGAGAGGATAATAAAGGAAACAATGGCTAAAGAAAAGGAAAAGGAGCTAGAGAAGGAAAGACTTGAGAAAGAGAAGATAGAGAAAGAAGTTCAGGCCAGACTGGAAAAAGAGCAGCAGGAAAAGGATAGACAGGAGAAACAACAGCAATTAGAGAAAGAGAGAGCTGAGAGGGAAAGGATAGAAAAAGAAGTTCAAGTGAGAGTAGAAAGAGAACGACTGGAAAGGGAAGCAAGAGAGAAGCTGGCCAGGGAACAGGTGCTAGAGGAGAAACGTGCACAGGAGAAGGCTGCTCAAGAGAAAGTCCAGCAGGAGCCGCAGCGAGCAGAAAATGAATTAGTGCAGAGAGTGAAGAAAGAGCAGCAGGCGGAAGAGGCTCAGGAGAAACTTGCCCAACAGCAAAGAGTCGAAGAAGCCAAATCTGCTGAAAAAGCTGCACCCAGGGGTGAGGATGGACCTGGTGAAGCTTTGAAGAAAGGAGGTAGGGACCTCAAAGAAAATGCTGGAGCTCAAGCCGACTCCAGAGAAAGGCCGGTAGACAACGCCATCAAAGCCTCATCTCTGATGCAGGGGTCCCATGAGAAAGTGAGGGACCAGGGAGAGCTGGATCTGAGGCGGAGGCGTAGAGCACTGGGACCCAGAGAGGCTGCGGCTCCCATGGAGGATTCAGAAGGATCCAAGGGGGTTCCTGGCCTGGAGCCACTGCTGGAACTGGGGGGCTCAGACTTGCATGCTGCCCTGGAGCAGCAGTTGCTGGCTGGGGCAATGGTGCACTCACGGCAGATTAAACAGGCCTCAGAGGATGACGGGTCGAAATAACACACTTCAGACACACACACACATTCCTATTTAGTGGTTTGACAGCACATGCAGAACCTCCTTTACTGTGGACCATCATTTATTTGGCTGCCTTACATTCTCTCTTGCCTTCTGAAATGTTACGGACCAAAATATTTTGTTTGTTGAGACTGTGTACTCTAAAAATAACCCAAAGTCTTTGGTAAAGAGAAAGAATGTATGTAAATATTAACTTATTTTTTCATTAGATAAGAAAATTACAAAGAGGTCACTTGAAGTGTAAATATAACTATGCAAATTCTGTTTCTGGGATTTACTGACTGGGAAAAGGCTGTGTTTAATGTTTGTATTTGTGTCACTTCAATATTTCATTGAGCAGCTTATGGAGTCTGCCTCAGTTCAATGTGTATTTTATTATCCGTTGGTTTTCTGCTGTTAAGTTTCTGTGTGTTACTCTGATGTAGATATTGTGAATATGAGATATTGTGATCTGGGCTTTATTGGAATTTAAACTGATAACATATCAAATATAACATGGGTAAATGCACCTCAATCACTGTCATTTAATCCTAATTTCAGTTGAAAGTAACTGAGTTTAACTTCATGCTGGAGCTAAGGGGGGAATAATGTAGCTTTAGTGGTTGATAGACTGGACAGTGAAACAGCTTATCTGATTCGATGACTAGAATAATGATTTCAGCTTCAGTTTCTCTGTCAGTTCCCAAGTGCCTTTTAATCCTTAATACTGCAGTGCTTTGTGGTCTATTTTGTTTTCCAAAACATACCTTGTCGTGATAAAATGAGACTGAAGATGGCAGAAGGATGGTGTTTTGTTGTGTTTATTGGTAGCCAACTTCAAATTCCTCAGTTACCACTGAAAATCTTGGACCTTTACTTTGTACAAACATATTTTTCTATGTGCAATGTATTTCTGTACATTTTGCTGATAAGAAAAAATAAAATCTACTACAACAAACTTTTTTTGTATTGCTGAAAATATGATTTATTTTATTTTTTCTATATTACAGTATTTTTCAGTTTCAGTAGAAGTTCGCCACAGGGCATCAGGGTTTATCTCCGTTGCAATCAGAACTTATTTCTTCTGACATTACATCAACTAGGTAACTTGTCTTCAACAGGTCAACACTGAAGATTTGAGGTTGGTCCATTGAATCAGTTGCTCTTCATTTTCTTGGCCTGTATAACAAAACACAGTGCAAATAATCCTAAATCTCAGGTATCTTCATTAAAACCTGTGCTAGAAGCAAGAAGCATTAACTTTATTTCTTACCGCATTTGTAAAGCAAGTCTTTAGCACTTCAAACTCTTTGGCACACAGGTCCTTCTTCAACTCCCGACTGCCTGTTGTTGTAGCTGCTACACATTTTCCATATACTGCTGCCTGGATCAGTGTGAATAGACAATTACAGTAACACATAATGAACCACTTTCTTTCATTGTCATCTCAATATGGAAAATATTTTACCCCCTTTGGCAAATTAAACTGACCTAGATTGAGTTTGTTTTTTTCTTTTTCTGTTGTCAACTAGGAAAAATATTTGAGGTAGACTGAGCTAGTTGGAGTTTTATGGAATAAGATGTGTCTGTGTATGTTTTTATGAAGTACGTTTTGTACACCTTAATGTATTTTGCCTTTATCAACTGGTTTCAGTTAATTAAATGATAAACATCAGTGGCTGATCCGTTTTATTTAGAAGACAGATTTATTCAAGTTCGGTCTTCCCCTGTGAAACGTGGTGGTGGAATCATAATTTGGGCTTGTTTTGCCAAATCTGGAGCAGATAGATCCCAACATAAGAAGCAGTACGTCTGAATTATACATGCGTATTGTAAAGGAATAATTTTAGGGCAGTTTCTGTCCAATGTATTCTCAATTTTTTTCATGCAACCAGACATCTTCTCTGTGCAGAAAGTACCAAAAGATTTAGAGAGCAAGCAAGAGAAAAATAAGGACGATGACCTCGTGACAGCATCCCTGGTCTTCCCTCTGCCGGTGCTTACCTCATTCGCACACTGTGCAAAGATTTCGGGGAAACTTCTCAGTTTCTCCCGGCTACGACTCCATACATTTGATCCAGACATTGTGCCTCCCAGGCATCCACAGATGTTCTTTGAGCTTTAAAATATGCTATTGGAAGGATATTGTAAATATTATTCAAAAACTGCCCATTTGTTAAACAGACTGTGTTATCAAAAACATCTTTATGAGAAAAATGTGCAAGATCCAGACGTCGGGACAGTCATATAAACTACGGACAGCGCCATGTTGATGACCCTGACAAAAAGAAAGCATCCGGTACAATGTTATGAAATGTGATTTGCCCGTATGTCTGTCAATCAAATTATTATGACTATGATTCGCTCTTTCCCGGCAAACAGGAACTAAGAAACGTCCAATAGACTTCAGAGTGAGCTCCTCGAAATGTCCAGATTGGCTAGCTGTCATTTTAAGCTCCACCTTCTTCTGTTAGCCATAGCAGTAAGATGAGCCAGCCAGGACTGCAAAATCATGGCAACATTTATGGAACGATTAGCCTTTCTCCAAAAGGTAAGTCAAGTTAACAAGTGTTGCTTCATGACCAAACAATTAACAACAAAGAGAAAATGGCAAATGCAACGTAATTTTGACGTCTCTTCAAAACTATCTAGCTGAGCGATGCACGGCTTGCTACTCTAGCCTGCTAGCTTAGCACTAACAACATGGATAAATGCTTTAATGTTTAAATGAATATGTTAGGTGTTTTCAGCTTGGTTAAAAAAAATAAATAAATAAAAATAATAAATATATATATATATATATATATATATATATATATATATATATATATATATATATATATATATTAAAAGATATCCCCTCACATCCTTTCATTTTTTTCTCCAAAGCTTTATTGAGAATTATCAATACAAGAATACATCCACAAGAACGTAGTGATGCACATAGTGAGAACAGCAAACTGAGAGAATAAGAAAACATATTAATAAAAATAAAAATAAAGGAAAGAAAAAACACAAGATTATTCATATTATTATTGATATACATTTGTTACTATTCTTTATTTTTCATATGGTCATTCAAACAAATACCTTGAACTCAGAGCAAATGTTGACTGTTTTAACAGCTTTGTTGTTTGGTATTGGAATAATAGTTGAGACATACTGCTCCAGTTCAGTCTTTAGCACCAAAAAAAAAAAAAAAAAGCGGAGTTTTTCTTGTAAACCTGCATTCATGAATGTGATATTTGTCAACAAATAAAATTAGATTTACAAGAATAAGTGCATATCCTTTTATTGCTTGTCACACTTGTACGTTCTATGGGTTATGTAATTAATGGCTTATTAAACTTGGCAGAAGGGTGATGTCGCTTTTTCTTAATTCCTTCCACAAATGCAAGGTTCCCACCCTGATGAAGGCTACAGCAGATGATGAAAACCCCTGTCCTGGGTACCTTTTCCAGGATATTGGAAGTATCCTTTGTTAACAGTACTGTCCCTTCTGCAACTTTTGACGGCTCTCAATCATAAAAACTGAGACAACTTAAATTTTAGTTGATGGCTATAAAAGTTGGGAGGTTTTTTACACATCTTCAGAGCTTAAACATTGTAAATACTTAAAATTTGATGGGTAAAATCATCTTATGAGTAAAGTTTAACATAGCAAAGTAAAGTGATATTTTATATATGTAAAGAATTGAGTGCTCTCCTTTAGCGACAGATTCTTAAAAGTGCCCATGAAGTGTTTGTTATTGGTTTGACTAAATAATTTAGGCTTATGCAGATAAGTTGGTTGTTTCAGTTGCATAATTACATATAATCCCTTTAACCATCATGACCCTATAGAAATCTCCCATGAGTCGTTGGGTTATGGTCAGTGTTTGTTGGAATACCTTCTAGAGAGGTTGCAAGTGGAGTCCTGTCATGTTAAACTTAAGGTAAGAGCAGCAAATTGACATCTTAGTGTCCATAAAATGCCATTACATTTCAGTTTTCATTCCTGTCTGAGTAATTTTGTTTTTGTTCTTACCTCTGAATTGTCAGGTGCTGAAAATCTTTGTGCATCTCTGTGGTCATGGATCAAATCACTTCCTCACCGAACTCAGAAGGAACTCCACCTTCATCCAGCAAGCATCGGGTTGGAATATTTGCTTTTAGCTCCATGTAATTTTAATCTCTGCAGCTAAATGATAAGCTAAATATTGATAGTTTTCTGCTGGGTATTTTTATTCTGTTAAGTTTACAGTGGTCCCCCTGATCCCATTCATGGCACAGCGCTGTACCAGAAAGTGAGGAACACAGCCCAGGTAAGACGCAGGGGGAATGTGATTATAGCCTAAATGTTTAAAAGTACATTAGAATTCTAATTCTTTTTTTTTTTTTTTTTACTTTGCATTTACAGGAAGTGGCTCGATTACTTTTCACTGATGTTATTTCCAACAAAAGCGGTATCCCTCCTCACAGCATTGCTGCAGCAACAGTGGGTGAGTAACAGCAAACAACTCCTTTATGATGCGTATATTCAGGATCAGTAAGATATTGCCAAACTGTTTTGTCAGTAACTGAATGACATTGTTAGTCTATTCTAACACCAGTATAATGGGCTCTGGTCCTCTTGCTCAGGCATGGGATCAGCAACTTCCCATCGGTCGGGATTGCAGGGTTTTGGATTTAATCCAGAGAAACAGGGGACAGGTGAGTGATCCATCCTGAACAACAAACACAAGTCCAGTTATTCTGGGTGTAAATGTCTGCACAGTTGCAACTTCACCTGTGCCTTTAGCAGTCAGCGACTCACTGCTGGATAAGATCCAGAAGGCTGCTGAAGTAGTGGCCAGCGCTGTCCTTCCACCAACTGAGCACCAGGGCATTCGTCTCCATGACAACCATTATCGTGCAGTCGTGGCGCCATCTGCACCCATAGAGGTGGCTGTGCCAGCGTGTGCCTATAACCTACCTGCTAGCAGACCAAAAGGTCAGACATGATTGATGTGATGACAATGTTAGATTGAAGATTGAAGAACTGAGTCTTAGACATGCAACTGAGAGCAAATTTATTAACATTTTTATTTATTTATAAATGAAAAGAATTTAATACAACCCTTTCAGTAAATATGCGTCGATAATATAAAGCCTTTTTAAAATGACACCTCTATTTGTCATGTGTCTTCATTATGTTAGTGACCCGACGATGCCCAGGACAAGTAGGAGGAGGCTGGGAAGAGACGGACAGCGGCAACAGCTCCTCTCACAACTCCTCTCAGGACATCGCCACCAACAGCAGGATGTCTGTGGACAGCAAGTCAGCTGGTACAGGGAGTCAGTCAGGAGCCAGCAGAGAGAGCAGTGGGGACCTGTCGGAACGGTCTGTAACAAAGTTAAGCTCTTAAACCATATGTTCTCTACTCATTGGGATGGATTTATTTCTAAATGTCCCATTTGCAGTTCACAAAATTTTTAGGTTCATCTGAAATATCGAATTCAAGTAAGGTGTCCTTTCCAGGGTAGAAGCCTTGCAGCTGGGGGACTGTGGCCAGGAGATGACACTTATCAGCAGACTGACAGAAGGTTCAAAAGTGTTCCTGAGCAGAGAGGAGAGCCAACACTTCATCAAAGAGTTGGTCCATTTTCCCTTCGTTTGAAGTGGCTCAATTGTGCTTGTATTTAATGTCTCACTTGTCTCATTTAATTTGTCAGGTGCTTCATTCTTAACTGTGAAGTTGTGGTGGAATTACTTTCAAGCAAGCTACAAGATCCCTCATACATTGTTAACATGGTAATTATAATGCCCCACCACTAAGCTTTCTGTATATTAGGATTTATCCCAGGGGTAATGTTGTGTGTCTTTAATACTGCAGCGGGCACTGTGTGCTATTGCATGCCTCATGACCTCTGATTTGCTGTCTCTGGAGCAAATGTTTGGAGTTACTCAGCGAAGACTTTGCCAGCTGAGTGAGGGGCCTTCAGGACCTGTTGCTAACAAAGCTACTAAGGTAGACAGAGAGCTACACACTGTGAGGAGTGATAGGGCAAAACTGCTAAAAGTTAGATTAATTTTTTGCACTTATCTCCTCCTACCAGATCCTTCGACAGTTTGAGGCTCTGATGGGTGGATCTCTACATGCTGCTAAGCAGGATACAGTTAACAGCAGCCATGAAGCAACAACTAATCAGCTGCATGCGTCTACACACTCGGATGGTTTGTTACCAACATATTTGGCCAAAAGTAATGACCTCAAACAAAGTCAGTCTGACGTTACATCTGCCGATGTCACCCGCACACCAAATTGCCAATCGGCCCCTTTGAGTCTGGACCTGACACACAGATGCTCAACAGAGGAGCTTTTGAATGATGGTGAGGAGCACAAACTTACCCCGATTCTGCAAGATTCAGTGAAAAAAGAGGCACAGTTGGTCAGGAGCGCCGAAATAAAACCAGCTGATGAAAATCCAGAGCTAATCAGAGACTGGAGTACACCTCCTTCACTTGAAGCCCAGAGTATGTTGGCCCATTCAAACAGACTGTCTCTATTCAGCGGCATGGAGCTGGTGACTAAAGGGAGGTCTGCTTGTGAGAAGGAAATGTCCCATTTGGAGTTGGACAAAACAGACAGCAGCATAAATGACACAGTAATGGTGAATTACTCCAACTGTCCAACGAACTCGACTATGATTTGCATTAAATCTAGTGAGGACTCCCCATCTGAATGCAGTCTTATTGACTCAAATAGAAGTCAATCAGTATCAGCTTTTTCCTTTCTTAACTTTTGACTGCTGATCACTTTAAAAAAAAAAAAAAAAAAAAAGCTTTAACTGTTATACTTAAAACAATTATGTCATCATGTACATCATTCTAAAAATTATATTTAATTTTCCAAACTGGGATCTGACTTGTTAGATTGGTTTGGTTGAGTTTTTAGATGTCTTTTATTTTTTTTATTTAGGCCTTTTTTTAAATATCCATGTGCCTCAGAAATGATTAAGCAGCAACCTTGGTCAAAAGCCAGAGTCCCAGGACTCTAAAATGTAGGAATTTCAAACTACATCAGAGTGCAATCAGCTGTCAGAACGAGGTGTCCAGATCTGTTATCTGTGAACTGTGTTGTCTGAAGTCTTATTTCTCAATAGTATTTTCTAATAAATACGGTTGTTTAGAATTGGGGAATATTAAGCTGCCTTACAAAGTCTGAGAACAGTTAAGTACACAGTGAAACTGAGAAGAAAAACTAAATTGTTAGTTTTTGATGTGTAACATTTTAAGTCCCGCCTGTATTTTCTGTTGAGGGGACATCTGGGTATTTCCCCCCTTATTTGCAGGTCTATAAACTGCTTAAAGGGCTTTAAGTTTGGTTTCATTTTTATTTTTAACTGAGCTGAGATTCAGCAGCTTTAGTGCAACACAGTGTTCTTCTGTGGTTGCATGTTGCACAGTAATGGCTGATAAACATTTACTTTCCAAACCCCGTAAAAATCCCTTCACAGATGATGCTGCTCTATCATCTGTCTGCAAACACATTAAGTGAGATAAGGGCAAAAAATAGTTTTTTGTGGTAACTGTTTTGGCTTTTTGAGGCAGTACTGGTGGTTTCTTTATCTCAGGATTCCTTTTTTCCAACTTGCACCTCTGCACCACATCCTGAACCTCTGAGGGAGAATCCCTGTTTGTTATTTGCACTACAGTTCTTTTAACTTAAACAAGTCAGTCGTCTTCCATATGTTTTGGTACTAAGCTATATGTTGTGATTTTTATGTTAGATTAAAAATTATTTATGATGTCAGATGATGTTAACTGATGTATTTGTGAGAGATTATAGAGAGCATGATTCAGAACTGTTGCAGATTAAATGAGAAATTAAAGATATTCTGTTAATTAATGGCTGCAATCTTTTGATGAAACATCAGCATTTTCATGAAACTTCATAAAATTATGTTACTCACTACTCCAGCAGTGTTTACTACTATAGAGCAGTACAACTACATCCCCAAGCAGTAATATAACACCACTGCTGTACATAATTTCAGAGAACATAAGCCATGATATTTAATCTTCTCAAGTACAATAAAACATGCTGTATTTTTTGTTACAGCACTCATTACTACACAAGCCTTGATGTATTATATGTGATGTGTTGTTGTGGAATGACAGCTTAAGCAACACTTTATTGAAAAGTCAATGATTTGGAAGATCGCATTACATAAATTACTTTCACATCCCGAGTTGTAACACAGTGCACTGGTCGTATCAACCATCCACATACAAGTGTGGTTGACAGGACACGATGTGTAGAACGTAGAGAATGTAAAAATACCTGGGTCTGGAATACTTTCAAGCCTTTCTGAGGGCTTGTTTTTGTTGGTAAAACTGTGCTGAACATGCTGCTGCCTGAGCTGCAGTCTCCACAGCCTGCCCACAGGTCTATAATTAACAAGTCTAATCTGAGGCTGGATCTAGAAATGAGGCTCATGAACAATCTGTGCTCCATTAAAATAAACCCACTGGTGCTAAATCCTGGAACTTTTTGAGAAGAAGAAAAAAAAAAAAATTTTTACTGAGCAAAATTCCTCAGTAAAATAAACTGCAAAGTAGTAAGAGTTACCCATTAAACTTTGGTTAGAGAATAACAAATAAGACTGAATCAATAATACTCATTAGAGTGAATTAACTTTTTGAAAGGGCTCACAACCGTTCCCATTTCACAGATAACATGCGATTAACTCTCTGCAGTCCAGAAGGAATTGAATAAAGTGCTTAACTTTATTTAAATTTGCAAGCACTTTGGATCATCATCATCACACGTTTTTGTCATTAGCACCAATGAAAATGTCCACACACCAAAGCACGCATTTAAAGAGAATGATACCTCTTAATAAAGTGCACAGAGTGCGTGCACACACACCCACACACATACACATCAATACTGCACAGAAAAACCACAGTGGCTGGGCCATGGAAAGGCGGATGTGCTTATGGTCTCAACAAATGGTACACACTGAGGTGGGGATGAGCCAAAGTGGCCAAAATCTGTAAACCTCCCCACACATCATCATCATCATCATCCCTTCCTCCTTACACCTGAGCCCTATGGTGTGCCTTGAGGCTTTCAGGGAGAAGTGATCATGCCAATAGTGTCAGCACTGATGGATGATGGACAAAACGATCAGGAGAGGGCTCACAGTTCATGGTCATGTTGAGCCTGGACGCCCTCTGGTTTGCAGACTGCTGAAGTGTGCCTCCCTCAGGACTCTGTTGATGTAGTCATAGGAGTCGCTTCGTCCATCACCATGGAGACCATGCTGCAAGGAGCTGGCAGAGTCTTCAGGTTTTGGGCGGGTGCAACTGCTCTGGCTATGTATGCATGGCCTGGTGCTGGCCTCTATTGCTCTCTCTGGACTGCTGATCCCATTACTGCTGTCGCTGCTGGAAGACTGCAAATACACAACAGAGAAAGGTTTCAGAGATGGATGCAGAGGCTGTAAATAAAACATTCAGAGCTTTTCCTAGGAGTGATGCATTACCAGTCCCAAGAAGTCACATGCATGTTATACTCCATCTTTTACATTGTACACTCACTCAAAGAGGAAAAAATATATACCATTAGTCATTCCACTTGAAAACTGAGCAAACTCATGTCATTGTGAGGGTTTACAGATAAGCATATAGAGAACATCAGGCTCACCTCCGAGTCCAGATCCGACACAAGCAGGCAAGGACCCCTCCCTGACCTCTTGGCCTGAGGTCTCAGCTGCTGGTCTTCCTCACTGTCACAGCTACGGTGTCGTTTCCTGTGCAAAACAGAAATAAAAGGAATGGATAGATGGTGAGACAGAAGCGATGTGGACAGGGAGGGGGACAGAGACTGGTTGGAGGGAGGCAGAGTATCAGGAAGAGAGAACATGCAGAGGAACTAAAAATAGACGCAGTTACATGATCAGACTGGTGGCCATCCCATAATAAGAGCACACTAATTAACATACTTTTAATAGGTTATATTGAGAAGTTGTGATGTTGACTGTTACACTGAATCTAGTAGTCTATCTGGGATTTTTACATGTGATTAAGCCGCGATGTTGAGTTGCAGCGACACGACAGCCCGTGCAGTGATGACACTGAAAATGCTCCACTCGTTACCTGTTTTCAGTCAGCATGTCTGAAATCTTCACGGAAGATTTATGGCAAGGAAACGGGTGACAAATCTTCCAAGTCAAGTTAAGATGTCTTCTTTAAAAGCTTTGGCAGCAGCTCGGCTCCCCAACCATTTTACAGAAACTTAGTATGGCAAGATCCCCCTCATCTGTGGGTGAGTCTGGCGCTATGCGAGCTATTTCCAGCCGGCTGAGGCACAGCTCGTCGCAGAATTACTTAAGTCCTGTTCCTGCTCCGAGAATAATGTTTCCACTCCACGTATCGGCGGGGAAACAACCCGTTCCGGGACGCCTGAAAGCTCCCAGGGTACTGACCGGGTATTCCCGTTCACGCAGTGTAATCGCGAAGAACTGCAGGCATGACAGCTCGAGGAAGCGAACTAGCCCGCTAGCTGCTACCGCTGTAACAGCCGCTTTTCAAGCTAACTGGTTTAGCCAGGCTAACGACAAGTTCTTCCGCTTTCGTATTCGGCCCACCCGCTGTGGAGTTTTTGCCTACACTTGGCAGCAACTGTATGAAAGAAGCTAAAATAAATATTACAGAGGCAAAACATTTAAACTTCTCCGCTGTTAGTTATTTGCCACTATGAAGTTATTTGTTGGATCGCAACAGTGAGCTTTAAGTGAACTTTAAGCCTCTGTGTTTACATAACGTCATCAGTCAGGACTTCCGGCGTCCTCAGTAATGGTGAGCAACTTTTTTTAGAAATAGTTAATCATTTTTACCTTTTCACATGAATATGCTCACTTTTAAAATATATGTTCAGATATGGGGAAATTGTATTTATTTATAGTGTATATATTTGTAATGTATGAGTTTTTGCTTGGTACCAAAGTTTAAAAGGCAAGCTGATGTTAAGCTAACATCAGACGTGATTAATATAGAACAAACAAACAAAAATCAAATATTGCTGTTCCATCGGTGAGATCCAGTCAGTTTTAAAAATTGGCCAAATCAGACATTAGTGCTTTTGAAAAACGTGCCCCATTCAACATTATTGATGATGCATTTGTCTCACCAGAAACAGTTTAGATCTTGCATTGGTGAAAAACTTACATGTACTTTCACATGACATTATACAAATAGAAGACTGTCTCCACAACTGCTGGGGAATCGTGTAAAATACAGTTCAAAATACAAAGTAATGCCTCTCAGACCTTTAGGTATAATGTTTTAATTGAAAATAAAGCAATCACAGTGTATCAAAAGTTGAAAATTTTGATGGAAGATTTCACAAATATTTAGGTTAATAGTGAAGAACAGGTCACATCTTGTCATTGTATTAAAAATAGATTTATTTCTGTGGTAGAAATTCCTTCATGAAGACCAGAACTTAAAAGAGGGAAATCTTTCTGAGTGTAAAACAGTGGCATTGCTTGTACTGAGAGTCTTGGCTACAATCCGATCTGCGTCCACTCTCAAGCTGTCACCTGCAGAAAACAGTATGAATTATGATACAAACAACAACAACAACAAATACATTGGTCAAAGAAAACTGCTACATATTTTAAATGCAGTCAATGAAGAAAGTGAGTTCCAAGTTCCAATTTGATATGATATATTTTATAGAATGATTTATTTGTCTAACTTTTCAATTAGACTTATTGTTCATAATATTTATGTAGTTGTATTTTATTTTTATTCACATATTACAGTTTCTTATTTGCATTGGCAGCTAAATTGAAGCTAAAATGTATTGCGGAACAAAAGGAAAGAGAAATTATGTTACATCAAAGTTCACTTTGATTTCATGTTAGTGGCATGTTTCTTTGCTGCAGATGGAAGTTATCCAGCACTCAGCAGAAAAGCTTCACACAGCATTGGTCTCTAATTCAAAGGATGTGGCTGCAATTTACAGTAAATACACAAAAGAAGAAAGGCATCTTCTGGAAACGGGCTTGTATCCAGGGAAACCAGGTTCTCTTTTCCAGCCCATCACTGTACACTCTCATTCAGACTGGATCCTTGCTCATCCTGAGGAGCCCCAAGACTTTGAAAGCTTCTATCGAGATCCTTATCGCAAGATACCTAATGCAACCCACAATACTATTTACATTCAAACTATAGGTGAGTGTTTCTGTCCTTATGCCTCATGTTTATGTTATTCTGAGTTCTCACACTGCCAAGCTAAACCAGATCTTAATGAGTAAGACAAAAAAAAAAAAAAAAAAGATATGTTCAGTTGCTGTTGTGTTTAGTGTTATAAAATTGTCTAAGGACTCCTACAATGATGCTTGGATTTAATCTTACACAGTGTCTTTGTTGCAGGTTCATTTGGAGAAGTGGGGCCTCAGACAGACCAGTACGTTGAGTGGCTCAGAGACTACTGCCAGGCCTTTTTCTACGGGCTTTCAGTCAAGCTGCTGCCATCAGTTACTGTGTCTGAGACCAGATGCTCTTATAGGATTAACAGTAACTCACACAATCTTCAGAACCTCACTGGTAACGCAGAAAATCTGTCATTTTTGGTTTTTGATTTAAATCTTCACCCTTCATACTGTTCCAGTCTTTATATTTTTCTTGTGGACATCCAAAGCTGATGAGTGTAAAGTTCAATGTTTTCTTTCTTCTTTCCATTTTCTCTCAAAATTAAGGTGACTTGTTGGGATTTTTGGAGAAGAGAAAACCAAAAGATGCTTTCTGTATTGTTGGAATCACAATGATAGACCTCTATCCCAAAGACTCCTGGAACTTTGTCTTTGGAGAGGCATCTCTTAATATGGGTGAGATTTTACAATAGGAAAGGTGTGAAATAAAAATGTGAATACACAACTTGGTCTGTGGCTACTGAATTGGAGAAGTATAAACAAATATATAAACACAAAGTCAGTTTTAAAATATAATTTCAAGTAAAGTGGAGGAATTTTGTATCAATAAATATGCTTCTCGTGATGTAATATCATCAGGTTGCCACTAGATGGTGGTAAAAAGAAAAACATAACAGTCCAGTACTAACTGTCCCTAATTTTCTCTCATCTTTAATCTCACCCATTCCTCATCTACACAGGAATGGGTGTTTTCAGTTTTGCGAGGTATGATGATAATTTCTACACAAGAAATTACGCTGGCAGACTAAAGAAACAGATTAATCCAAGGCAGGGCGACTACTCTGTGTTTGACGGATACTACACTCCACCTGTTACCAGCACTCTGCTACTCAGATCCGGCAAGGTTAATAGGACTTTTTTTTAAATTCAGTTTTGTTGCTTTATGTCTTATAAGTGTTGTTTGTTTAATATTAAAAATGTATTTAAAGATTTTTACGTAAAACATTTTATATCTAATCTTGTTTTTAGTATGCGGTGTAAAATGAAATTTCTTTTTGCAGACTATGACCCATGAGATCGGCCATGTGTTTGGAATAAGGCATTGTCAGTGGATGAGCTGTGTAATGCAGGGCTCTAACCACTTGGAAGAGTCTGATCGTAGACCCTTGGATTTCTGTCCTGTCTGCCTTCATAAACTTCACACTTCATTTAGCTTCAAATTCGCCAAAAGATACAAGGTAAAAACGCCTTTTTAGAAAACATGGGCCACATCTGCATGTTTCTGTTCTATTTTTCAATAGTGTACTAAACCCCTTTAACAGTCAATAACAGTTTACCATGCTTAGGGTCATAGTCATCCTGACTCATCATATTTGGAAAAAGCACAACATTAACAACTGCTTAGGTCTGCTAAGATGTCTCTTATTTTTGCAAACATGCACAGCACCAACACTTTGGCTTTGTTCGCCCAAACAGAAAGCAATCCTGAATGTTATATTTAATTTATGTCAGTCTTTTTTTCTGTCCAGACATTTCAAAATGTTTGTGTGAGATAGGTCTATTAATATGTAATTAAGATGACCCCACCAATAAATGTATTATTAAAACTTCAGCAGAGCACTGCTAGAGGGGCAAATGATTGTCCTTTACAGTCTAGCAAAGACATGAGAGTAAAGGGGATGTAATGAAAGTATACAGATTTAGACATGGCTGACCCAACACTAGCTTGTGAATTTATGTCAATTATCATTTTAGTCTTCATTCTGGTGACATCTACATTCTCCACAGGAGATTTTGTCAGCTGCTTGACATGCCTGAGTTCACAGGGAGACCTCAATACAGACTGAATTTTAAGTGTGCTGAGATACTAAAAGTAAATTTTTTTAATGATGACTTGAATTGTAAACAGAGCAGTAGAGTGCAACATGCCATCACACAGTGTTATAAGGAGACAAAACCACAGCTTAGCTGCTAATATGTGAAACACTATTTAAACATGCAAAAAGCAGAAAGGGCTGGACCCACTGATCAACGTACAACTTTTTTATACAAACTGAGGCTAACATTTTGATTTCAGTTTTCATCTGTGTATGTTCTATTTCCTAGAATTTAAAATATCCTGAAGTGCCACTGTGGGCTTATAAATGATGCTGGGCAATCATGTACGATGTACCACAGTCATTGTGTTTTACTCCAATATATGAGAAATATTCAAGCTCATTTAGTTTGTCCAAGATAAATAGTATAACAGGAACATTTTAATAAATATATTAAATGTGTACTACTACAGTTCATGAAAGATTTTATGGGGTATTTTTTTACTTGATTGTTAAAATTTGGGTGTATCATTGGAACATTGAGCACAGTGACCACAGCGGGAAAAAAAATCCTGTGGGTTGACTCATACGAAAGACCAAATGTATACAAAATACATACTGGGATTGCCAACTTTATGTACGAGCAGGATAGAGACATTTCAGTTTGTTTACAATTGCATTCAATAATATCTCTTGGCATGTTTGTGATCAATATCTTGTAACATTTCTCATTATAGAAAAGTTACATGAACATATTTTCAGTTAATTTAATGAATTGTTGAAATTTTATGTCAAAGACTCAGATGTTTGGGTCTTTTTGTAACTCACTTATCTGCGTTTGATAGGCTTTACTGAACTGGATGGAGGAAGATCAGAGTCAGACATCACGACCTGAGGGAGTGTCATCTGCTTGTCATACTTCTTTCCACTTTCTAAAACCCATTGAGGCCTTTCATACATCCAAACTGTGGCTTCGCAAGTGTTTGGAAATACTTGAAAAGGATAAGCTTTAAGAGCTGCCAGTAAATCTGGACTGTGGAATGGAATAGGATGTCAGAATAACCTTTTTTTTTTTTGTTTTAATATTGTTGTCTGTATTGTAAACACTAAGATATGTGCACCGGTTTTATAGTTGCCAGGGATTTTCATAGCCTGGTGTTTGGCCTTTTTGATTTTTGAGGTGTGTAAAATCCATTTATTCAACATCTAAACTGCTTAGTTCAGTTAGGGCTTGTGAGGAAGGTGGAGTCTATCCCAGTAATCATTGGGCGAGAGGCAGGGTACACCCCTGGACAGGTTGCCAGTCCATCACGGAGCCAGACAGAGGTACAAACACCTTTCATGCTCACAATCATTCCTACAGAGAATTAACCTTTGGGAGTTGGAAAGAAGCCGGAGTTCCGGTGCATACATGCAGACAACATCCCAACTCTGCACAGAACGTCCACTGTTCAAACGGACCCCCCAGCTAAGCCTTCTTCCTTTTATTGGTGCAATTCTGATAAAAGGAATTGCTTTTTCATTTGTGGCCATTAATTATCTTAAGTGGAAAGCAGAGTGCAGCTGCGTGGGAGAGCCTATTGCTGATGACTGTTGGGGGTGGATCTGTATCAGGAATCATGGTACTTATGAAACTTATATATTTGCATTACCTGGCCTTTCCTAATGATTGTAAACATAGCTCTAAAAGACAAAGTAACTCTTCAAACTGTGTTATATTTAGTTATATAGGACTTAACCATGATGTGTTGTTTGCAGAATTTAGACAAATCATCAAATAAAAAATATATATTACTTATATATTTATATAAATAAAATATATTTGATCATGAAATGAAAGTGAATGAAATTACTTCTCTGAACAGGATTTTATTATTTTAATTAGTTTTGTTTTTGACTTTTCACTCGATCAAGTACCTGTCTGTTAGGTTCAGTGCGTGTGTTATCGAATGCCAAATACTATCAATGTTTCTGCAAAACAAATTTATCCACAGGTATTAGTAAAGTGTCCTGCGATGGACTGGCGAGCTGTCCAGGGTGTACCCCACTTTTCATCCAAAGACTGCTGGAATAGGCTCCAGCTTTCCCTCAACCCTTCATTGGGTAAAATGGTTAGGATAGTGAATGAATGAATATTAATAAAGTAACTTTGAACCTTGATATAACGCTACAACTCAGGGGAAAGGAGGAATTTTTATAAAGATATTTAACATAATTTACAATTTGTCTGATAATGATTTGACAACAAAGATCCTGGGTGGCCGCAAGATCTTCACAATATATTAAGTCGTAATAAAATTTAAACTGCAGCCTCACTGCTTGATGTTTACTTCTTTTTACGCCTTCATTTTTTCTTTTTAAATTTTAGTTGAATAAAGCAAGCAGCAAGTGACCACTCTGTTTAAACACTCTCAGTTCAGTTAACTTTCAGATTGCAGGTAATCTCGAGGTTAACCTTGCATTACAAAGTACAAAGGATAATAAGGCGAATATATAAATATTTTCAAATTCAAAACAAAAACAACAGTACAAAGAAGTTCAAATCCCAATATTGCTTTATTATGATTGAAAACATTCTTCTTAAAAAAATGGAAAACAGTCTGCTTTATCTTACTACTTAATAGTGCATTTACATTACAGCAAGTTTAATTAAAAAATACTTTTAATCGCATACTCTTGAGGTTTTGATTTGGTTAAAAGTTACAGAATCTGTGCACCTTAGTTGTTCTTGTGGTGTTGATTTTCATCAAGTAAATAATAAACATTCAGTTTCAGCCTCCTCTCTTTGTATAGCAAATGCTAAGTATCACACTGAATCATCATGGCTCATTTTAAGCATACCTTCCTGCGACCACTCATGCTACTGTCCACTACAACAAGATAAGCAGTGATGTAAAAACACTTTTAGGTGTATTTTTATCAGGCATAACCGCTACATGCATACTGTATTTGCCATCTAGGGGCAGATCCTATACTCTTAGTGTTGGTCTCTTTCTTCCTGTACTTATAGCTGTCTGCCTTTTAGCAGCTTTTACACATTTTATGGCTTTACCTTTTATTGCACGTATGCTTCCTCTGTGTTTAAGAATAAGCTGTAACCTCATCGGCATTTCTTCGGGCTCCCGTCCGATTGACTTCTAATAGATATTCTGACGTACAGCAGTCAGTGATGCTTTGAGTTCTTTCATCTGGTTTTTGTCCTCCACTTTGTTCCTTGCAACTTTCTGTCTTTTCTTGCTCATCCTCCGAGTGTTTTAAATCTTTCCTCCAACAAGATAATCCTTTTTTAGCAGGTTTCACTAAACCAAGGAACACAGCACTAAGTCCCATGCCGACTGCACAGGAGTAGAAAGCTGCTCCATAATTCTTTGTCACATCCACCAACACACCTGTAGGCAGAGGAAGGACATTTTAAAATGTATGTTACTTATGTAGAGGGATGCAACCAATCAATGTGCAGGTGCTTTTACATCTGCTCAGCACAGAGGATTAGAAAACGTTGATGCATTGTGATTAACTTATGTTGCATCTGATTGAGATGCAGAATTTTCAGTGAACAAGAAATTAAACAAGTGTTGAAACAAAAAGTCCAGTCAGACTTTTCCTTATTTGGCATTCCTTCAAAACCAGCTATCAGTCAAGGCAAACTTTTATTTTCTTCCTGATCTAATGAAACTTTAGGACACAGTTTTTTCTATAGACTTTGTTTAAGCTTTTCTGTCCTTTCAAGTAAACAGACTACAAGTCTGCGAATACTTTCTTTGTAGAAAAGCGAAAATGTAAGCTGGGTGGCAGCTTTGAAAATGATGACATTATTTTAATGTACACCAAGTGCAGCAAGACAATTTTCTTCTCAATTGTGTAATTTTGCACTGAAGTGGTGAAAGAAAAAACATGG
The DNA here is from genome assembly GCF_933228915.1 of Telmatherina bonti. Classification (NCBI taxonomy): domain Eukaryota; kingdom Metazoa; phylum Chordata; class Actinopteri; order Atheriniformes; family Telmatherinidae; genus Telmatherina; species Telmatherina bonti. The sequence continues at coordinate 19,997,215 of NC_136630.1, read as the reverse complement.
CTGCCAATTAAAGTACCAATTATTTAACTTCAATGACATAAATGTACAAAATGTTTTCTACCTAACATTAAAAAACAATTAAAAAGAGGTTAACTCCCCAAATCTCTGTCAAAAGTAATGCAGGCATGTGTTTGGATGGTAGAGTTTTTATTTCCAGACTGAAATGGATGGTCTGGAAACTGCAAATACGACTGTTTAATAGGAAGACTGTGGAATACTAAATTTTATTTGCCAACGTGTAATTAGCTATGCAGAGGTTGGTTAACTTTAACTTGAAGCTGTGTAGTCATAAATTGTGATACTTTTTCTCTCAGACACTATAATTTGAGACGTTAATGTTCAGTACCTGCAATAAAACTGCACAGCCAATGAAGTATCATTATTTACAGTTTTTTTTCATATCAAATATATCCTCCTTACCTCCGAGTGGTGGTCCGGCCAGCCCTGCAAAGCTCTGGATGAACACATAGACACCGGCAGCTGAAGACATCTTCTCGATGCCCACCACATCATCCTCAGCCAGCATGGGGATGTGGGTGCATGCCAGGGTCCCCATGAAGAACCCATAGAAAGCACAGCAGACAGCCAGACCGTAGAACTCTGTGACCAAAGTAAATCCTACAAGGTCAACAGTCATTGTAATTACACATGCCAGGAGCACCATGAGCTTCCTTTTACTGAACTGCCTCCGTGTGAGGATCCAGCCAATGGCGAACCGACCCAAGATTTCAGCCACAGCCATGGTGGAAAGCATGTAAGCAGAGTGGTCCCGTTCCACGCCGCGACTCACACTCAGCTCGATAATGTAAAGTGGGGGGGCGAAGAAGCCAAGAGTGGCAAAAAGTCCAAACAATGAATAAAAAATAAAGCTGCAATCTTTGAGAATGGAGAAGTCTAAGAGTTTTACAGGTCGCTGTTCAGCATCTGGTTTAGTTTCTTCATTATTTAGCGCTTGCTTCTCTGCATCTTTGTCGGTTTTCTCTGTTTCTGATTCACTCATCTCTGCCTTACTTATTCCTGCTGATACAGGCTCTTTCTCTGACTTTGCTTCTTTGTGCTGGAAATTATTTTCTTCAAGATTGCTGCTGTCCTTTAGCGACTGGACACCTGAGTCTCCGGTGCTCACAGAACCTCCTGTTAGCTCATTGTCTTTTGTCATCGAGTCCTCTGTGTTTGCAGCATCCGAATTATCTTGTGTTCTGAGGGCCTCCAGCTCTTTTGAAGGGGATCTGGGCTTGATAATGATTGGCCGAAGCAGTGCACCACACACAATGATGATGCTTTGCAAAGCTCCAAGCAATACCACAGTATGTCGCCAGCCGATATTTTCTTTCAATGCAGAAAATGCTAAAAACCAAAGGAGAGATATTCAGTGAGTAAGATTCATCACATGGCTTGCATATGGGATGAAGCTGTAGAAGAGTGTTGCTCATACCTGGTGCAAGGGCAAACATTGACAAGGACTCTCCAGTAGAAGCAACAGCTGTGGCCAGAGATCGCCGATGATTAAAGTACTGGGACAGGATGGTCACAGTGGGCAGAAAGGTCAGACAGTACCCCAGGCCTGCACAGTTCAAAACATGCACACACACATTACTTTACCTGCAGACATGAGTTAAGATTAAATTAAAAAAAAAAAGATAACATTGTTTTGAGCTTAAAGATGTAGAGAAGTAGCCAAAATACATACCCGCAATTAATCCATAAGTGATGTATATTTGATTGATGGAGCTACAGAAGCCAGTGGCAATGGTACCAGTGGAAATAAGTAACCCACCTATCATAACAACGACTTGAAAGCCAAATCGGTTGGTCATCACAGAGGAGAGAGGACCTGCACATTCAAATTGACCACTTTATTGTAAATTTTAGATGAATATTGCAATCTGTAGGGCTTAAAGAAAAGATCTATTTACCATTGAAGGTCATGACAAACACACAGATGGAAACAATCCAGGAGACCCGACTGTTGCTCTCCTCAAACTCATTCATTAGGTCCTGAAGGAAAATGCCAAAACTCTTGATGGTGCCATATGTAAAAATTTCCACTATGAAAAAGGCCATGGCAACCACCCATCCCCAGCCTCCATCAGGGGTCTCTGAGTACACATTGGGACCCAGGTATTTTGTTATCCTAGCTCTGCACCATGCCATACCCTGTAAACAAGATGACAGTTTTAATCACAAAATAATAATGAACTAGCAAAAGAAATTCTCAAAACATCATATTCTGCATATTTTGAGAAGATAATAAAGTATGGCTAAAGATTATCAGCTGGGTGAAAGTTTATAAGTGGTGTGAATGCGCGTCCCCCAAACGCGTGGACGCGCTCTGGTCAAAACAGCTCCGTATCATGAAACTGCAGCTACCGGAGAGGAGCACAAGGAGATCAATCATCTTAATAAATTTACAATATGTGTTACATATTGTAAATTTTGATACTGTAAACGTTGATACATAGAAAAGATCATATTTGGCAGAAGAACACGCAGTAATATCCCCGTTTAATCTTGAAGTGTGGTGCTGAGTCCTGACCACCTGCTGAATCTGCCCCTTCAGACAGGCTACGGCGTGCTGTTGGGATAAAAGTTGTCCGCGCTGCGCCAAACGGACTCGGAGTTTTGCACGGGATCGTAATTGGTCACAACAGCTGCACAGGGGTCTGCCTCAAGTCACACCTCAAACATTTTACGAGCCTTAAAGAAAACACACTCTTAAGGCAGAAGAAAAAAGTCTGGAGCTGTTGCCTTTCTCTTCAGTGACAGGTTAGTCAAAAGTAAACCTGCTCCTTCTCCTCAGCATAGAGATTACATTGCTTGATAATTCCCACCTTGTCGATAATGTTGCATGGACGATGCTGATTCCTTACTCCCTCTTTTTCTTTTTTTTTTTTCTTTTTAAAGATGATTAAAGTTTAAATTAAGATTAATTTGTTCTGTGGATCCTTAGCAGCCACGCTTTAATATATAAATGCTGTCAGTGCTGTAACCATGAATAGGAGGGAGGAAAAAATCCACCACAGAGTTCAGCCTCTTTCAGCAAAACGCTGGGCCTCATCAATTATCAATGCTGCTAGTGTGTGCGCGTGTGTGTGAGGGAAAGAGAGAGGGGATGTTGGTGTTATAGAATAAGATTTTCTTCCCTTTTCTGCATTGTTTTTGTAGTTTTAGTAGCAGATGTCTGTCCTATCAAGTGAAACTTTGACTTTTAATTGTTGCTTATATCTCTGTGTGTGAGCGTGTATGTATATATGTATGTATGTATATATGTATATATATATATATATATATATATATATATATATATATATATATATATATATATATATATATATATATATATATGTAGACTGCCCTCTCTTCTTCGCATAACTTTTCTTTATTATTGTTATCTTAAATGATAATAAAAGACTGATGCACAATCTGCAGCAACCTGCTATGATGTAGCCTATGATAGTGATAATCTGGGTTATGGTAGTGATTACAGTACCTTTTGTGCAAACCAGCCAAGAGAGAGCATCCTTTACTCTTTTTCTGCTCTACATTGATGATTTGTTTTGAAATTACAGGCAACCAACCTAGTGTTTGGTTTCACAATCTGTAGCTCGTTTTGTTTGACTTCATAGCTCTCCAGTATTAAAAACTTATTTTGCAACGCTTCCCTACTCCCTAGTTTTGTTGAATTTCACAATAGGAGGCAGCTTTCATAAGCTGTTCTGGTATGTTAAGAATATTGTAGTGTAAATCCAACTTTCTAACAACTAAGTGCACTTATCAAATACGCTGAACTTAGAAAAATCAGCAAGGCACCAATTGTTGTGTTTCCTGTAAATGAAAACAATAACTCTGAATGGTATTTTGTCATTGTTGAATACTTTATTATGTAAGGTAAAAGAACATTATTTGTACAGTAAAAGGTGGTGCAGAACAGAATATGCATCTCTTATCATGCACACCTTTTCCTGATACATCCACACAGAGGCTGAATACCCATGAATAGTGTTTATCAGAACTGGTAACATAGTTTTTATACAAAAAAGTTTCCATTCCATTCAAATACATTAAATAAACTATGGGCAATCACAAAAGAAGAAAAAATCCTGTTTTCTTCAGAGATTACATATGGTATGTAATGGCAGGGTTTTATTTATTTATTTATTTATTTTGTTTGTTTTTTTTGTAATTTGATTAATATTATAAAGAATAAAAAGCCACACAAAGTCAATCAAGGTGAGAAAAAATCCTTGCTTTTTGTATATAAGCCTATAGCAGTAGTCGTGAAATGTCAATTTAAAATTCTTAGTTTGTGTTTTTATTTTTGAAACTACTGTCTCCAAGGTAAAGAATTAGTAAAAAAAAAAAAAAAAAAAAAAACCATGCTCGGCAAAAAAAATTTGAGTTTTTAATTAAGCTACGTGTTGAAGGATAGCTTTTGAATTTAACATATAGTTAAATGGATCAGCAAAAAAGAACAATTGTAAAAATAGGGAAAAAAAGTGTAAAACTTGTGGAAAAATGCAATTAATTAGCATGTTTTCCCTACTTTTCCCTTTTCTTTTCTATTTTGTCTACATATTAATAATAGTTATTTAGTCATTTATTAACAAAAATGAATGAAAAAGTCAGGGAAAACATAGCTATACGCATATGCCATCACATTTATGTGTGTAGCTTTAATGAAATGATATGATAATCAGTCTGTGGAGTGGACACATGTACAACTGTTTTATTTTATGAAACCACCCAAGTTTTCTTTTTATTCTGTTGTCTTAGCTCTCCTAGTAAACATCTTTTATACGATGAACTGGCTCAACAACCGAAACCTAATGTTTGTGATTTTAATTTAACAGAGGAGGGAGGGAAATGTAGTGTTGTCTTGGAGGAGCTGTACAACCCGTCCTCATGTTGCTGACGCAACGCCGTCAGTCCAGCAGCGAAAGCGGCTCGTGCAATCTGGCCAACGGCACTTTGACTAACTGCTCACACACGCGCACACACGTTGTAAGTATTCACAAGTCGCCTTTTTAGACTCCATGTTTTATTAAAGAACTTACTCACATAAATAAAGTAAACATACTAGTTTGATAAATTTCTTGTGTGTAAGTTTTCTGTCTCACCTTAAAGTAGCTAATTTCAGACGGAAATAATCCTTTCTTCGAGGAAACTGCGTTGCTGTTAAATCCTACGAGTTGAGCGCGCGCCGCGCCTGTAACCTATACTGTACAGTCTGCGTGAAGATGGCACCCCACCCCACGCAAAACTCATTGCAAATAGTTTCAGTCGTTTCTTACATATTCTCGCTGGCATTTGTCCAAAATTTACACGGACGCGTGCACACATGCGCGTTAGCGTTTGTGCAGATATGCTATGTGACACAAGCACATCTAGGAGGAGGAGGAGGCACAGAAAAGGGTTAAAGGGATCTGGTTGCAACCACTTTTGTTTGTAGTAACTGTCCCCCCATTCCAACCTTTAACATAACACACAGTTATTGGCTGAGACTTGAAGAAAAAAACATGTATTAAAAGTACAGTTTTAACTATTTAAATTACAACCACAAAACTTAGCCTGTTTCTTTAGCTACCAGAAACACAGCTCATATTTTAAAGTTCTGACATTAATCAGAGTATATACACTAATCATGTGGCCGTAAAATATGTTTTCTCTGTTTTTCTGATGTGTCAAAGAGAATGTGTTAAATAAACTGAGTGTGCAGTGATACTATTCATTATCATTCAGAGACGTTTGCTCCTCACCCAGGGCCGGATTAAAAGTTCACAGGCCCCTGGGCCCAGAGTGTTCCAGGGACCCCTTTCCCCACTGCAATATTGTGAATATTGTAAATGATACACTGTGGAACAACATTTCTAACATCTCTCAGTCAATGGTACCAATAGCAATACACTATGGTAATGGTGTAACTATCTGGCTTTTCTGTACACTTTGTTTCATGTCTAAACTGCTGATGTTTGCCCTACGTGGGCCCCAAATGGGCCTACCTGGGGCCCATGTGGGGGCCCATAATTCCCATTGGATAATCTGGCCTTGTCCTCACCCTAAATAAAGTTGCTCCTTACATAAAAAAAACCCTGACATTACCTATGAAATATCAACTTGTTCTGTTGACATGTTGTTTAATAATCAACCATAAATGCTGACATTACCTTGACTTTTAGACTTGTTAATCTGTTGCTGCTACGACAGATCAATCTGCCAGAAGTAAAGTAGTAATTTGGTATGGGCATTACTTCTACACATTTGCATGACTATGCAGAAAAGCTAGTTTATCAAGATGTACTGGTGTGGTGAAAAAACAAAAGTCAGTACGTAGCTGTTTTGTATGACACTTATTTTATCAGGATGGACTGGCGACATCCATGGTGCACCCTGCCACTTGTCCAATAATTGCTGGGATAGGCTCCATCTTCCCTGCAACCATTACTTGGACTAGGCAGGAAAGAAAATGAATGAATGAATGATTTTATCAGTGTTACTGTATGCCTGTAACAAACCAAGTTTGTAAGAGATAACTGTATCATAATCAGTGACTAAACAACCTGAATTTCTTCTTCATAGAAATTACATCACTGAAGGGTCTCACTTGGGTTATATTGTGTGGTTGTTTCACTGTGTCTAGATTTGGTTTTGGCAGTGTGTGCAAGTTTTTAGTATTTGCCCAACACAGTCTGGGTAGTTTAACATAACAAAAACTGGTTACTGGGATTGGACGCTGGATCGACTTTGCATCTATGGATGAACAGCAGTTTGAAGTTTTTATATAGGTGCTACAGCACAACTTCCTGAGCTCAGAATATTTCTAGAGAGCGACCTAATATAACTCTGTCAGCCTTGATAGTTCTTATAAATAATGGGCCGACTTTAGCTAAATATAAATCTTGTCTTGCACACTTGGAGCAGGTTAACATGCATGCAAGTTATTTTTATGCAAATGTTTATTTTCCACTCCTCAGCCATTGCTATACATTGACATTCTCATATAACTTTGAAAATTGAGGTTTTTGCATTCTACAGTAGTGTGTGACAGCAAAGCGTTTGTTTGTTTGTAGATTTTAGCCCAAGATGACAGAAGTCTTCACTCTGTTGCTTCTGCCTGGGATGCTAATATGTGGCCTGCTGCTTCATGCACTGTCCCAACAAGGAGCTGGAGTTAGAACAATTGAAAAGCCTAATTTCATCGTAATCCTGGCTGATGATATCGGCTGGGGCGACCTAGATGCTAACCAACCTGAGCGGAAGGCAAACAACACCCCTTACCTCAATCTGATGGCCCAGCAAGGACTAAGGTAGAACATATTATCATTTGATACTTGATTTGTGCCACTAAAGGCCATTAAATGTTGTAAAAATGATAAAAGGTGTTTGAATATTTTGAAATGAGACGGCATGAAAACATTTATTTTTGAGCTTGAGTCACTTCTACATATTAATAAAAATCTTCTAACAGATTGACAGATTTCCATTCACCTGCCTCAACATGTTCCCCATCCCGTGCAGCTATTCTGACAGGCCGGTATGGCCTGAGAAACGGGGTGACTCATAACTTTGCAGCGAATTCTGTTGCTGGTCTGCCTCTGTCTGAAGTCACCTTGCCCCAGCTGTTGCAGAAGGCGGGCTATTACACTGCTATGATTGGGAAATGGCATCTTGGGCACAATGGGCCATACAGCCCAACTAACAGAGGTATGTTGGAAGATTTTAATTATTAGGCTATTCAATATATTTGCACATTGAATAAAATATGAGCAAGAACACTTTGTTCTACACAATCCTGTAGCTTTCCACTTTAAGGCTAAAACATGCATGTCATACTTTCCAAACATCTCCAGTGACATTGAGTTCCTTGCCATGTCAGCTAATTCCAAAATCTGGCTTACTCAATCCTAAGAGACTAAACAGTTGACCACTAACTCTTCTTCCTCAGCTGACTAATGACTCACACCCCACTATCATTACCCCTGACAGAGATATGCAGGTGTTGCAGATAGAAAAGCACCAGAGAGCTTGTCCACTCCGTCAAGGTTACAGGGCAAGTACAGGAACTTAAAAATTCTGCTGAGATGTATGGACCTCATTGTTACAGCACTGCAGCACAGTTTTAGGGGTTTTATATAGTTTATAACACATGTATAGAGATCACTTTGTTGTATCTCAAAACAACAGATGTTTGCTACACTTTCTTTGTTTCCTGAACAGGTTTTGACTACTATCTAGGTATCCCCTACAGTAATGACATGGGCTGTACTGACAGACCAGGATATAATCTGCCCCCATGCCTCCCTTGTAGTTCATCTGGACCACAAGTGATCAGGTTATTTAGCGACATGTGACTTTTACAATTAGTTTAAACTAGTAATCCTTTCTGATTTAGTCAGCTTTGTTATGATTCCAAACAGAAATTCCTGTTCTAACTCAAACTGCTTGGTTGTACCATTTATTACGTTACGTTCTTCTGTTCTCATGCTAGGCTGAGGAGGGGTGTGCATGGAGGCTGTTATTCCAAGTTAGGCCTCCCTATGATTGAAAACAGCAGTATTGTGGGGCAGCCCCTTAACCTGTGGGCGCTAACAGAACAATACAAATCCACTGCACTTAGGATCATACACAATGCAAGGTACAGTACAGCTGTTACACCACACAAAGTGTATAAAAGAGATTAACCTGTTTGTGTCCAGGAACAAAAACAGAATTTCACAGACGTAAGTTGTAAGGAATTTGCATTATCGACACCATTGTCACTATTGCTTTGAACATATCTTATTTGAACTGGGCCTCTCTCCTCCACTGTTGTGGGTTGTGATTTGTGCTCTTTGGCATTCTTGCATTTTTAACCCTTTAACTGTTGTTTACTTTTTAACTTTTTTTTCTTATCAAAGTTGTGTCGTTCTGGAGTGTAAAGGTCCTGATGAGCTTAGTTCTTGGTCATACAGCTTCTATCAATCTATTTAAGACTTTTTAGAACCTTTAAAACCTCGACTGGGCGAATGACAAACATTTGTGCTTTCAGACCTGCAAGTAGATGAGCTAAAAGAAAGTGAAAAAAGATGAACTGCAGACTTATATCCAAATGTTCAAGGACTCTAGCCATTCTTGCCTAATAACAGAGAAATTTGCCATAAGAGAACACCTATCAGACTGTCTCAAGTCTTATTTCAGACTCTAGAGGTGCCTTAAGTTTAACTCTGGGGTGGAAAATTGAATAAAAGAAAATTTAATATTGGGATTTTTTGCTTCACAATTTTAAAATAGATTTTTTTTTTGTTAGAAAATTGATTTTGTTTTTAAATAAATAAAAATATTCCATGAAAAGTTTTTGTCAAATTATATTTGTTGTTTAATGTAGTTTATATCAAATTACTCTCCTTTCTGTTGGAGTGTAATACCATACTTTTTAGATACTGTCACCCTGATATTTATTTTTTGGCATATTCTCCATGTATGGAGTTTGTACTGTACAGTTCTTGTCTTGGTTTTATTTAAAGTGATTTACAAATAAAGTTGGATTGGCTAGATGTTTATAATTTCTCAAATATACTGTTTGGCTGTGACAGATGATTAATGCTCAGACTAAAAACACTGGGAGTAAAGACTGCAGCTATCAGTGTAACATCTGCTGTAGAGGTTAATGATTTTGACTGAAGATGTTAGATATTTACAGGCAGATATGCAGTAAATGTATAGGTCAGGACAACAGTACAACTCGTGCTGAGGAGGGTTGTGTAACCTGCTTGTTGGAGTCCTCAAGCCACATGAGTGGAACATAAGTGAGACTTGAGTCACAAGTTTGATTATTGTAGATTCAAACCTGCATGTCGCCTAAGACTGTAATACCCACAACTTGCAACTTAACCGTTCATTTGTTTGTTTAAGTCTGGATGTGTTGTCAAGTGATTTTCCTGGAAAAATCTGCATTAAAATTAAATCATGTATATGATCTTATTAACATAGAGGATTTTAAGCAGAACTAAGAATTGTTTTCCAAACTTTCTGTGAGGGGAGGCTTGTTGTCTTAGACTTTTAAAGCACCAGCTTTAGGCTCATATAGAAACTTCACAGTTAGGGTTATAAAAAAAACTATCTGTAAATATTTTATTTCTTCATTCAGCTCCAGGATAGCCTCCAAATTCTTAAAATCATTCAATCAGATAAAAGACTTGCAACAAATTAAAAACTTAAAATTTGAACATGTGACTAATTTTGAATTATTTAACATGACACTTAAGTGAAAAACCTGAGGGCTGTAGTGTGTCCCATTTCTGGTTTGAGTCTATTTTGTGACAATAGTTTGACCACTGACTCAGAAGCCAGCGAGATATGTTTTGGTTAGTGTCTCTCTGTACAGTGTAATGAGGATGAAAGATGAGAAATGAAATTAAAAACAGATCTACAAAGTTCATTAAATGAAAATAGTCATGTTTCTGTCAGTAAGCTCTCAGATCCCTTTAGTTTGACTCTTTACTTTGGTTTTGTCATTGCGGAGCGCTTATCATTAAACATATCTGAATAGCATCTCATCATGAGATTATTACCTGAGGACATACTTTTACTAAGCCTTCAAACATGAAAAGGCAGAAATAATAAATCAGCAGTAGGTGCTAACATTTGTCATCATCAGCAGTTCATTGCTTTTCAAAGGCATGCACACAACTTCAAGATGGGTAATGAAGAAGTGCTGTAATACACACAAAGGCATACTGTTGGGATTCATCTCCTGGCTTTTACAGGTATTTGTAATGTCTCTGGATGAGGTTGTGAAAAACAAACCAAAATCGCTAATTTTGTACAAAGAAGATGGGAGATGTTTAAGTACTTAAACAGTTTAGAACATTTAAACAATTATAAGGATGCACAAATTCCCTTGTTTCTTCTGCCATCAGGCTTTTTAAATGCTATTGACACTGCTTTGTGTGATGCTTTATGTCTTTTATTCTCTCTTGATTTTTAAAATAATTTTTAATTAGTTTATTTTTATCTATTTATTTTATAATTGTACTCATGGTAAAACTGTGACACCTAATGGCTAGAGCCTCATAATGTTGAGTCCTGCACATTGACATTGACGGATGTGCGTAAACTACATGTGTGTGTGTGGATAATGTCCTGTCCTTTTGCTACAACCCATATCTGCAAACAGATTTAGCTCTCCAGGAAAAATAAAATTTTATGAATTTGAGGTTAAATCAGAGTTCATGCATTAGATGCCCTGAAAAAGTGAGTAACCTGAAAACAGATCATGTTTCTTCAGCTTAAGTCATGAATACCACTGGCCTGCAGGTTTTAATAGGAATCAGCTGCATCCTGCAGGACAGTGGTCCTTAAGGGTCGGAGATGCAGAATTCTGGCATAAATCCAAACATTACCAAACAAAGATATAAGCTTTGAATTGGAGAAATACGTGTAAGCTGCAGTCATCTCAACTTTCTGGTGCTTCAGACGAGCAACTACATGACCAAGCAGATTAAAGTATAACAAATCTTGGATACCTATAACTTCCTTCTGTTTGGATGGGTGAAAGGAGTTGGAATTAAGATCCTTCATGATAAATTCTGCATTGTTGAGCTTGTTTAATTCCATTTTTGTGTTTTTATGGCATCATTCTTACATATGTTTGGCAACACACTGCAGCAGGCTATTTGAATTGATCTCGACTTAGATTGTTTGTAGGAGCCCAGTTTGTTACCTAGTCTACCCTTAACAGCTGAAGTAAAATGATTTAGAAACCTTGAGCAAAGTGATTAGTTTGGTCAAGGTTTTCAAATCATGCTTTAGATCAGGCGTGTCAAACTCCAGTCCTCGAGAGCCAGTATCCGGCAGGTTTTTGTTGTGTCCCTCTTTCAGTTTCTTGTCAACCAATTTATGAATTTCAGTCAGATGCGTTGGAGCAGGGAGACAACAACAACCTGCAGGATACTGGCCCTCGAGGACTGGAGTTTGACACCTGTGTCTTAGATCGTCTCCTTTTGTTCTGCTCTCGTTTCCTTTTTTTGCTTGCTCTCACTTTTTACGACTTCATTAAGAACCCCAAAAATAACCTTCATCACAACCAAAAACAATGCAAACGCGAAGTTCTTTCAGTGATTAAGGACACATTTACCGCACATGCTCTGGTCTACAATGAACTGTTTACAATCACATAATTTTAAAAGCAACTAATGAGACATGTGATCTTATGTGAATATCAGCAATGCATTAGTTAAGAGTTTGATAATCAGTCAATGTGTGTAAGTGCTCATAGATAGCTCTTAAATGTTCCTATATAATATGATAATAATTCCTTTGAGTTGTATGAGTAAAACTATATTCTGTCAATGTAGCATAAAACATATAGATAATACTGCCTTTGTAAGAGTTTTCCTTTGGGTAAGTAAAAGCTGATAAATACAATAAATTATTGAAATTCATTGTGTTTATAAATTCCAGAAGAGAGTATTTGGCTACTAGTTGTACTGAGCAGAAAGTCTAGTGTGTTTATGGGTGTGCTTGAGGTTCAGGAGAAGGACAGCGAACCCTGCTGTTTGCAGCTGTGTTTAAAAGGCAACATGCCCTAGTGCTTTGTGACAAGGCCATGTGAATGAGTGCAAGAGTAATCGGTTTTGTGCTATCAACACTCAATAAAATGCAAGCTTTCAGCTAGCAAAGAGAGTTGAAGTGAATGATGCACTTGGAAAATCAACATTTCTTTGAAAAAAAAGAAAGGGAACGGTAAAATGATCTTTAAAGTAGGAAATATGAGAGCCACACAGAGCCATTTGGTCCTGTGTAACTGTAACTATATAAAATGCTTCTGTGATCGACACATATGCTATTTCTACATCATCAATGAGCATGTTGCAGCTGTTTGTTGTATTTGCAGCTGAGTGAACACTTCATTTAACAGAAAAAGTGTTATTATGACTAATATGAAGCACTCATACCTGCAACTTTTCATGTCGGTGTCTGTCTTTCCAGCACTAGTGTATTTATAATTGTTTTGTATATCATGCTTTGTGCTGTTGTATCAAAACAAAATGTTTAGAAAAATCAGACATTGCGGTCTGGTGATCCTGTCTGTTACTCTGTCATTAAACAGCTTGTCAAGTCGTATTGCTTTCACACAAACTTGTTTATCAGCAAATGATATTTCACAACAGCAACTTCCATCTTTTTTTTTTCTTTCTGTCTTTGCATTTTTGACACAAGCTCATCATATATTTTCAGAGCACAAGGACAGCCCTATCTTCTCTACATAGCACTGGCTCACATGCATGTCCCATTGGCCCCCCTGCTTTCTCCAGATGCCCCGAATGCTGCCCACTTCCCAAGTGAGGAAGTATACACTGCCAGTCTGCGAGAGATGGATGATCTGGTTGGGGCAGTAAAAACAGCCTCTGATGAGACAGATAAAGACAATACCTTCATATGGTTCACTGGTTAGTCAGCTAGATGACTTATGTCTGCTTTTATGAAATGCTTTGTGTGATCATTACACTTCTCCATGTGTGGATGCTTTAGGTGACAATGGTCCTTGGGAACAGAAATGTCAGTATGCAGGAAGTGTTGGACCTTTCACAGGAAAATGGCAGACTAACAAAGGTATGGAAAAAGAAGTCGACACTAGTTTAGGTTTCTGGGTTCATTCACGTGATCGTGGCTGGAGTTTCTTTCCATGTTTTTGCTTTGTGTTAGGTGGCGGTTCAGCTAAGCGAACCACCTGGGAGGGGGGTCATAGAGTTCCCACAGTGGCGTATTGGCCTGGGAGGATCCCTGCAAACACCAGCAGCTCGGCTCTGCTCAGGCACACATTCTCTATACTTACATGGGCAAACTACTTCAAATACCTTTTAACAGATGTTAGAAAAAGGAATTGCAGTAAATGATGAACCTTAAAGTTAACCCTGTTTCCCCGCCTTTCTCATCATGCAGCGGTATGGACATTTTTCCAACTCTTCTATCCCTGGCAGGTGTAACACCGCCCTCAGACAGACGTTATGATGGCATTGATGCCACTAATATCCTCCTGAATCATGAACAAACTGGTCATAAGGTAAAAAAAACAAAAACATTGTAGTAAGTACTAAGTATAAGTGTACGTTGTAATTATGTTTTTCTGGGGATTATAAAGTTTTTCCTTCTTTTTTGCAGCTTTTGTTCCACCCCAACAGTGGTGCTGCAGGAAAGTTTGGGGATCTGCAGACTGTGCGAGCTGAAAAACACAAAGCTTTCTACATCACAGGTGATGCTGAATGCAGGTCATATTGAATGTATTACTTACTGTATGTCTGCGTTGCTGCCTCCTTTGCCTTACCACTCTGTTGGATTGTATTCATAATGTCAACATGGTGGTTCTTGATGTTGGTGTTTTATCCTCTAACCTACTTTTTTGTATGTAAAGATTTAATTCTTTATTTATTTAGAAACACCCAACATAAATAATCATTTTAATGTTTGTGCCAAAAACTGGGAAAATAAAAAAGCTCCACATGTGTTTGCTTTTCTGCAGGTGCAGCAGAGGCATGTGGAGGTGGAATGGGGCAGCAGCAACTCCATGACCCACCGCTCATATTTGATCTGGAGCATGAGGAGGCTGAGGAAACGCCCCTGCAAGTCGAGACACCAGAATACCAGGCTGCTGCGCGGAAGATTTCCCGCGGTAGGGAGGAGCTTTTATGGGACATCGCCACTGACAAGTCAGTGTCCACAGCAGACTACAGTACAGACGAGTCAGCAGCACCGTGCTGTGATAAAAAACAGGCTCTCTGTCGATGCCGCACGCTGGTTTGAGTATTGTAAAACACACACACACAGACACTTCCAGCAGAAGGCTACTTGGAGCACGCAGAGGTTAAAGCGATTATCTTCCTTGAACATTCACAGCATTTGTTATTTGGACGGTTCAATGTCCAGATCCAGCAGATGTGCAAACAGGAAGACCAAAGTGAAGCGAGGGGTCGGACTTTGGTCAGTTATTGTATCGGTAGCTGATGTGATCCTTCTGTGAGGTAAATATTTTGAGGTAAATGACATCAATCAGACATGCAGCATTTAATGAAATCACCTGCAGAGTGAACAGGTTTGAAGTCCGCTGCTTTCAGACATAAAAATATAGCTTTATGATTATTTTGATAAATGTAAATAAATGACACAACTCACAAAACGTTAGGGAAATTTCATTAAATGAAGTCAAAATTGAACTTATTTTGACTTTCACTAAAATGTTGAATGCAAGTGCACAACTGTTCAACTTTTAAGTAGTAATAGTCCAACATGCTGTTTTCTGACAAGGTGTAAAACTGCAAAAAACAAAAAAGAAAAAGTGTATCAACCATGAATCAAACAAGTTCTAATTACAGCTTATTTTGAACAGTCCTCTTCATCATCTTGTTCTCATTTAGACATCAGCAGATGAAGACGATACCGAACACACGACAAATTAATGAGATATTTGCATTTTCATGTTGATGTATACCCACCACTGTTGTTTTCTGTCTGATGTGAAGGAATTACCATTCCATAATCTACTTAAATGTTCTACATTTATGATATATTATCAGTGTAGTACCAATTTTTTACACAGGTTGTATATTTCACCTGAAAGTTGATTAACCCTTGTATGTGTAGTCTTGTCAAGATGTAGTTTTGCAAAGCCAGGAATCTACTGATGTTCTGAACAGTGAATGCCTGCTCTTGGACTTGTACTTCTATAGCGCTTTTCTAGTCATGCAGACCACTCAGAGCGCTTTACACTACTTGTCACATTCACCCATTCACGCACACACTCATCCAACACACTCGTACCTTGTTAGGGGAAGCCTGGAATCGATCCAGGTTGAAGGACAACTGCTCTTCCTCCTGAGCTACAGCCGCCCTCTTCTTTCTGAGCTTCAGATGCATAGTTGTGTAACAATGTTCTTAAGATGGGATTCGGTCATATTCAGTTCAGTATTCAAACATTTACAGATTTTGAAAAATAAAAAGACACACATTGCAATGGTTAAATCAATTTTCTGCTTTATTAGGTCTCTGGCTTAAATGTCCAAAACTGAACGTCTCATTGCAGTTTAAGGATGTCCTAACAGCGCCATCTTTTGGCAAATCTTATGATACTAATATGTTATGTTTTACACCAGTACCATTAAGAAATGTTTCATATTTTTATATGTATATATATATACACATTATACATACAGTAAAAATCCTCAGTACATATTTACCCATGGTAAGTCTATGTGTTGTTATGTAATACTTCAAATATTTTGCAAAATAATATTTAAAACATCAATGTAAAAATAACTGTGACTTTAATGTTAACATGTTCAGCATCATGTAGGAAATAAAAAGATCTTCAGAATCACTGAAATTCAAGGACATGTAACTTTGCCATGTGCAGCTTTTCACTGAGCCTTTCACATTTAGCTGCTGACTTCTCACACACAGTCGACTCCTCCAAACATCTCATCAGGTTACATTTGTGACTCGGGAGGATTTTAAGTCGCATCTATTGCTACCACGATTAGTATCAATGCTGCATCTGTGAGTCACATGATACGTATGCCTTATGTCATGATTTAAATAGTATCTTACACAATATCTATTACTTGTTATGTGGACATCTCTCTCGAGGTATCATGACATGTTTAATGCCCATTGATAAGCTCCCATGATGAATTACCTTTAGATGAATAGACTTGTGACAGAAAACAGGAGTTGTGTTTCAGATTTAGACCAACTTCATCAGTGAGGTATCACATTGCATTTGGCCTGATAAGAGGGGAACATAGCATCTCAGGTCAGTTTTCAGCATGCCTTTTGAGAGCTTTTTGTGTGAATCTGACAAAAGCAGTGGGCCAGGCCCATCTGTTGTAAGTTTGCTCATGAAAAGACTACTTGATCTTCAGTCGCTACCATGTTTTTTTTGTTTTTTTTTTTGTATTTAAAAGTTTGTGAACCCTTTACTTTTTTTTTAACTTAACTTTTCATAAATAAACATCTGATTCGCAAGAGTTAAAAGTAGCTAAATAAAACCCAGCAGAAGAATAGATCAGGAAAATCCATTTAATAATTAATTTATTATTGAAAATTATTCAGTAAATCTGTGAGTGGATACGCAAAGTAACATCTGATTCTTTTTTTACTTGCAGTCATCTTTATTTGGACTGAATTTTGCTTCCACTTTAGTCATACATTGTAAAATAGCAATATATGTCATGGGATGTATCAAAAACTGTAAAAGTACTATGAAGGTGTAAACACGTCTTAATAATGTGACTGAAACTGTGAGACGCCACAGCTTCATTACATTACTGTTCACTTCAAGTCGGACTTTTTTCAGGTTGGTCTAAACATGACAATGTTTCTTTTGATTATAATTATTAAATTGTTGTTCATGTAA
Organism: Telmatherina bonti; assembly: GCF_933228915.1. Taxonomy (NCBI): domain Eukaryota; kingdom Metazoa; phylum Chordata; class Actinopteri; order Atheriniformes; family Telmatherinidae; genus Telmatherina; species Telmatherina bonti. Next base: position 19,979,829 of record NC_136630.1, on the reverse strand, counting down.
GTATACTCGCTGATGTTCATGTCATTCATGGGAAAATGTTCAAAAGAAAACAGCACTATTCATCTGCAGTTGGCTGAAAGTCATAAGACCAGGCCAGAAGGCTGTTGGAAAAATGTCTCCATCGGTGATGGATGACTTAACATTATTATTGAATTAATGAAGGCAGTGTTTTTTTTTTAAATAGTAAAGGAAAACATGTGGACATCAGTCACTGAAACAAGTCTCGAAGGAAGTCTGTAATACAACAAAGACAAAAACCTCAAGCAAATCCAACAGCAGCTTTAACATCCCGAGTTAAATTGAAGGAGCTAAAATACATCTGGAATGCACCACAGTTACTTTAGTTACTTTTGTTGTTCTTGACAGAAAAAGGGGATTATACAGGATACCAATTAAGAAGCTAGCTTTCCGCTTAGATATTTATGTCATTTTGAATCATTTCCCTCAATAAATAACAAGTATAATATTTTGCATTTATTGAAATTGGTTAGTGTACTTACTTTGTTAAAACCTAAGGATGTTTTTGTTATAAAGAAATTTAAATACAGACCAAGTATCAAGATAAATGTTTGGGATTTTTAATAACCTGAGGCTGGACATCAAAATTTAAAAGGCAATCTCTTTGTTGTTTCTCACACATGAAACAGAAAAAAGTGCATACCATGCAACTCAAAAAGAGTTCACAAACCTTTAAGCACCAAAGTATTGCTGGTCTAACAACAATTTGTCTTCCACAAAAACGTAAATGTTGTGCACCAGTTCTTAAAAACGTCTAACACTGTTGGTAATGGCATTATGTAAGAGTTAGCAGGACTCTTCAGACAGATTTTAAGACTGCTCTTTAAGCAGAGAGCAAATATTTGAAAGTTTTTTTTCTTTTTTTTTATTTAATGAGTTGATCTGCCACTCTGATTTAGTGTTTTCTTTTCCAGTATTCCTTAGCAAAAGAGAAAGAAAGGATGATTCAGGGCGTTAAAACACCAGGAAGATTTTACCCAAAGTCAGCTGGGAAACTTGTGGAAAGATGGAAGAACCACAATGTCTCAACATATGAGGAATATTCGTATCCATTGTCCCTGCTTTAAACAAGTACTGAAAGTCTGAGTTTTGAGCAGACTTACAGTACAGTGTTCATGGAAATCTGGGTGTGGTTTGGTTAGTTACTCTGGTTGCTGACTGGAGGAAACTCATTCAAATCATCCAGACAAACGGGGCCTTCAGCAAGTTCGTGGTCGGGGATGACTTCACCTTTCTGGGCTCCACCTTCTTCAGAGTAGCCTGGGAAGAGAAGGAGGGACATGTAGGCGACTTTAGGGAGCATCACTAATGATTCTAGCTCAAATCTGATAGAGATATATCTATCTATCTATCTCTCTCTCTCTCTCTCTCTCTCTCTCTCTATATATATATATATGTGTGTGTGTGTATATATATATATATATATTTATATATATGTGTATATGTATGTATATATGTATGTATATATATATATATATATATATATATCTATATCTGTATATATATATATATATATATATATATATATATATATATATATATTTATGTATCTATCTATCTATATATATATATATATATATATATATATATATATATATATATATATATATATATATATATATATATATATTTATATATATATATATATATATAAATATGAAAGCTTTACAAAGAGAAAAAAGTTACTTTCAAGTCAAAACTACGAAAAATTATTACAGGTGTTGATATATTCCTGAAATATTGTACTAATTGTGAAGTAATAAATCAACAGTTATTATGGGATAACAAAAAAAAACCCCATAATGATAATTGTTTGAACAACTAGATTAACCACACACGGTTTCTTACATTTAACTGATATGACAACTTTAAAATATTTGATCTGGAACTTAAATATAAAAATATTTCCAGAAAATTAGTTGTATGGTTTTATTTGTAAAAATAAACTAAATATGGCTAGATTGTCGTTTAGGCACTTGGCATTTCTCATTGTTCAGTTTTATTTTTGGATTAACTACTGTTGGAAGTGGATGAATAAGAAAGGCTTTTGGAAAACATTTTGAAAAGTTTAACATTCACAAGCTATATATGAATGTGTGTCTTGAAAAAGAAACACATACACAGAAAATCTGAAAAAGAAGTTTGATATATATTTTCTCTGCCTAAAGTCACTGCTGGCACTGAAAGATGTAAACTAAGATGTGAACTATAACAATTATCCTGGAGCACACTAACATCCCATTAGCGCTTGAAGAGATCCTGGAAAATCAGCGGCTATTACAGGAAATTTATGGAAATTTAAAACCTCACATTTTATGCTTGATGTAATTCTGCTATCATTGTTTCCAACTACTATTGATTTACACATTTATTGTCAGTCCATCCAGCTGTTGCTGTAGTTAGTCCAACATTTAAACATTATACAAACGTAATAAGACCTAAAAACAAATCAGACTACGTAAAGATGATGATAATTACATTTAAAAAAGTTTTTGTCAGCTTGTTTAAAGGAACATTACCCATAAGAGTGGTGGAAGAGGGAGGGGTTGAAGGAAGAGCCACAGTGGCAGCATATGACTGACTGGCTGGTTGTGGAGAAACATCCTCTGGATTCTCCTCTTCTTTCTGTTCCTCTTGTTCCTCACTAGATTCAAAGAGTCTAAAAGAAAAGAGACGTCACAAATCAGGACATCTTAAAGCTATGTAAAATGGCACTTTTAGCCCACAGGGAAACATTTCTTTGTGTAAAGAACCTGTTTCTAAATCTCACACCTGACATTTCAGTTTTAATTTAGACAGCTTGAAGGCACAGTTATATCATGCCGTTGTACAGCAAATGTTACTAATGCACACACCTGTGTTTCTGTACAAGGACACACTCGCCTCCATCCTGTGGATCCACATTATAAATGTAAAGACATCCGTCTGAAGATGCCACAAGCAGGCGCGGAAGCTTCTGAATCCTGATAAACAAAATCGCACATGATGTGAATGAACCTGCACAAATACTTTTTTTTTAAAAAGAAGAAAGAAACATGTCAGTCTCCTCTTTTGCTCGTGCTGCCTTACGTTGCCAGGGCACAGATGTTTTTCAAGCCAAACATGTTGAGTCGTACAGTGGCAAAGGCTCTGTCCTGGTGCATCATGTCAGACACGTGAGCAGGTAAGTAGGTGCTGGCTGCAGTGAACATTTTGCCCACGTATGCAGACCATGTTGGAGACTCCTCCTCTTGACTGTAAGGAAACAAAGTGAGTAATAATGAAAGAGGCAAATCAAATATTAAAATGATGAGAAAGAGCTATGAGGTTTTTTTTTTTTAGTCATTATTGATTAAGAAATCTTTTGTATTTAAATAATGTGCTTCCATGCACATTTTAAAGATGAGCTATGCATGTAGTATTATTGTTCTACAACCCTTATTCCAGTATGAAAACACAGGATGAGAATCGATTTGTTCACAGAAATGTGTCCAACATCACAAGATTAGGTAGCGATTATGCACTCGTGTAGCTTACTAGCAATAACCTTGTTCCAGGCAACCTATGATGTCGCTGAACAAAACAAGTGAAAACTAACGAAGGTGACTGTAAATTAGCACAATGTGAAGACGGTAATTGGACTAACTTTGGTATGTTTTGCACTTCCTATGCTCTTGTCTGTTTTTTTTCTTCTTTTTAAATGAGATGTACACAATTTTCTTGTGGTTTCTGTTTGTGTCTGCTTTGTCTTCGTCTGTTTACCAACTTCCTCTTTTACTTTCAGGTACAAGCTTAGCGTAAGAATTATGCAGGCACGGAGTGTCTCAGCCAGTTTGGGTTAAACAGAACGTGTACATTCATGACTAATCATACTCTGAACTGCCAGAAATTGTAGGTTGTTTTGCGTTAACCCAACCAAATGATTCATATAGCTTTTTGTTTGTGTCAAACAAACACATGTGAAACCATGTCTAGCCTGATGAGAGAAAAAACAAAACAAAACCCATTTTGTGCCTATTTGTAGATCCTTTTTGTTTTTTAGAGAACTACTGGAATTCATGTTGAGCACACATTAGTCATCTCATGTTATGCATTACTGTCACACCTGTGGACGCAATTTGTGATGGAAAATAGTTGCTTGGGTGTAAGAAATTTATTCTGTCTAACACAAGTCACACTCACATAATGCAAGTATGTTAAGCTTTTCATGAGGAGTGTCATTTGATGTGTATAATGTGACTATACACTTGTTTCATATCAACAAACAGATACATCACACTATGAAGGAAAAAAAATATATCTTTGATCTGTATCAGAGTACTTTCAATATTAAAAACAGCAGTAAATGAATCATAACAATGCTGATTTATCATTAGTACACATTGTATTAAAATTTATACATGCATGCAGGGCTGGATTAAAACTGCAAAGGCCGCTGGGCCCAGAGTGTTCCAGGGGCCCCCCTCCCCCACTGCAACAATGTGAAAATTGTGAATGATACACTGTGAAACGACATTTCTAACATATATCAGTCAATGGTACCAATAGCAACACACTATTGGTAGTGGTGTAACTATCTGGCTTTTCTGTACATTTTGTTTCATGTCCAAATTGCTGGTGTTTGCCCTACGTGGGCCCCACATAGGCCCCAGGTGGGCGTGGGCCCCTGTGCCTGTGCCCATAATTACCATTGGATAATCCGGCCTTGCATGCATGTACAGCCATTTTACAAAAAAATGCACTTATTATCAAAAATTTTAGTCTAAATTGGTTAGACATTACATAAAAAAGAAACAAGAGTGATTACTTGGGACTGTGTTGCTCCAGCTTGAAGATATGGACAGTTTCAGTGTTGCTGGAGGCACACAGGAATTGAGCGTCTGCACTGAAGGACAGTGAACCGATGCTGACATATCTGAAACATGCAAACAAAAACACAAAACACAGTGATGCATTAATAGACAGTATGTAGTCACTGTTTCTTTAAAAATAGCATCAATAGTTTTTTTCATGTCACTCAGAGTAAAACGCTGTTAAAACGCAGCAGTGTCTTCCCTGACTTTCACTCTAATGTTTCCACACCTCCACTACTCACATTACTGATACTAAGCTGTTGATACTGGAGCTGTAAAGCACATTCACAGCCATTCATCATTGTCTATGAAGTAGGGGAGTGAAGTGTTTTTACTCACTGGCACACAAATGTTGAGCAATATGAGGTTTATTTTATGAGAATTAGGAGTCATCCTCTCACTGTGACTTTGTTTAACCTCTGACGTACACCATGAATCATATTGTCTGTCCACACTCTGCCTGTAAATGTTTTATGACTGAACTACACAAAAATCTGACCGCTTACCTTTTCATCCCTCGCCGGAATTCAAACAGCCTCTGACCTTCAGGAACGCTGAAAACTCTGATGACAGTACCCTGGAGAGGAAACAAGATGGTCAGGCAGACTAATGAGAGTAATGAAATAGAAGGAGTTAAAAGGAAATTAAATCCTCACCTTCTCTGATGCACTGGCTAGTTTTGTGCCTGATGCATTGAATGTTAGAGCCGCCAGGGGACTGTCGTGGGCCTGGATCAGTGTCACGGTGCTCTAAAGGGGAAAATAATGTGCTTTCTTATTGTATCAGCAGCAAAACTAGGATTAATTTTCCCATAAAGCTTTAGTCACATGACAACCATTTCAGGTTTTCCCACTCTGCCATGTTGTGTCCACACAGGCTCACCAGGTTGTTGGCATCGTAGATTGTGATCTCTCCAATGGTGGCACTGCCAGGGTATGCCAAGTAGGAGTTAGTGTGACTGATAGAGAGTGCGCAAAGACCTATGAGGGACGAGAATTAATTTTTTTAAAGCATTATTTCCTTGTTCTTCTCACACCCTTTAAACCAAACTCATCATTTGCCTCCTAACAGAGTCTAATGTCATGCCTGATGGAAACACAATTCTTTGTGCTAACGGTGTAATGAAACCAGCTGTTCATGTAAAAGGAAAAAAGATTTTTTTTAAAAACTAAACTACAACAATAAACAAACAGCATGCATGATAACTTTTATACGACATTCCATATTTGGTCACTTTTCCTGGGAATATTGTGAAACCAAAAATACATTAAAGAAAAAAGTGCAGCCTAATTCAGTCAACTAAGAACTGGAGCTTTGCTTTAAGCAAATAATGAGTTTTTCTGTTAATTTATCTTGTGGAGACCTTAAGCAAGACCTTCTTTGCAGCCAAATGCATTTCTTCCTTGATTGAAAGCATCAATGCTCAGTCATAACAAGGTGGTTTGCCTGCTTAAGTGCTTTTTGAGTCTTTGTTTCCAACTATGCAGAAGCTGTATTGAGTATAATGGTGCTGAGACAGCTAAGTCAAAAGACAAAGCTGGCCATTTACTCGTTGATCTATTTACCAATTTGTACCAAAAGGATGCCGTTCTAAGCAGCCAAAATAAGGTTCTTTCAAAAGGTGCCTGCTTTACCCCTTTGGGACAGGATAAGGAACTTGGACATTCTCTGCTAAAAGTCAGTTTAGGTGGCTTAGATGTGTGTCCAAGATGACACCCAGAGGTAGAAGTTTCAGACATGTCTCAACTGGAGCATGTCTGAAACTTGCATTAGGGAAAAGCATTAGGGCAGACACAAGACTTGCTAGAGAAAAGTGCTTCTCCTGGCTGACTTTGGAGCGACTATGTGTCATTCCAGAGAAGCTGAAGGAGTTGTTAGGATCTCTGTCCTGATTTTTTTTTTTTTGCAACAAAGACCCAGAAAAGCAGCAGAAAAGGGACAAGCGGGACCAAGAGACATTTTAAAATACTCACTGAACATGCATTTTGTACAATACAACATAAACAGCCCCAAATGATGAACTTCACACATGGGTTATTTGAAAGATGTCATCCAGTTTTTAGCTCACACAAAGTTGAGCTTACAAGCAATAAACACGTTCTCAGTCAGTTAAGTACTTAGGTTCCTCTGCTACAACATAGCAAACTGACCAGCAATGATCAGCAGCTACTGGTGGCTGCTACCACCAAATGAATATGACTGGGTCAAGTTTGTGACTTCAAAGCCCTTCTCCACTTTTGCTTTTAAGCTCTGTTTGAGTGTTTACAATTTTTCTGCACATAGAATTAGTAACAAAGGTTGCTTGTATACATTAAATGTTACTAAATTATATTCAGTTAAAAATTAAAGCTTTTAATATTTAGTTTATCTTTTATCTTCTAGTGAAATCTCCCAGAAAGTTAGATTTTAACCAGGTTACAGGCATTAAAGCCCCCTCAGTTTCCAGCATCCTCAATTTACCTGAAGGGTTGATGGGTGTGTTGAGCAGGGTCTTGAGTAGTTTCATATCTCTGATATTGTGGATGTAGATCGACTCTTCCAGACATACCACAAGACGCTGATGTTGACATATGAAGTGACAGCAACGGAAAGGGAGATCAGCACAACAACACACTGAAGCAGGAGGGATTACAGGTACAGAAAGTTCATTTTCCTGTTCTCACCTGTCTGTTTAGTCTGACGGAGAGGATGTTGTTTGAGTAGCTGTAGTTACAAATCTCTGTTCCCTTTTTAAAGTGGTAGACATTCATCCGGCGGGGCATAGATAGACTGACCACCACTACCAGGCTGCTGGAGAACAGTCGCTCCACTATATAGACGTCTGGACACTCCACTGGGAGTAAGACAGAAGGCATTTTTAAATATAAATACAGAATATTTATATAAATACAGGATTTGCAGTTTCATAGTGTGTTGACAGGAAGGAACAGCTTCTGCCCATACCTCCCTCATGAATGCAGTCCAGTTTGTCCACAGCTGTGACAGAGAAGAGCCGGTAGCCAGTCTTAGTGCCCACAGACAGAGAGCTGTGATAAAGCATACATAAACACAGGTCTTATTTTAATTTTACCAGCCTCACACAAAATTAAGATAAATAATTCCTTAATTACAAAAACACTCCTTAAAACGTTTTCATAAAACCATTTGTGTAAACACTACAGTGCAATATGTTTATTTAAGTTGTGTTTTCCAGTTTATGTAAAACTAACAGTTTCCACTGTGGAAAAAAAGGAAGTACAAGAAAAATAAACATTTTCCTGGTAAATTGTCCCTGCTGTTGTCGTGGCTAGAGTACACCATGTCACAGAAATTAGATTGACCTGGTGGTCACCTTCTTTGTTCTACAGTAGTTGCAGATGCTAGTAGAAGGTGGAACTTTGAAATTCAGAAGATCTACTGCATTGGTCTGGTTAATCACAGTTTTAGCATTCACTAAGCAAGACAAAAAAAAAACCTTTGTTACATACTAATCATTAATATGTTATGTTGTTTAATCATGAATAAAAACAAGGGTTTTCATTATGCAATGCGTTTTATGACACAGTTGCAGAACTTTGGTTATGTTCCAAACTGACTGTCTTTATCGTGCAACAGGCCCAGAAGATTAACATGGTGGCCTAATTTAAATTCAACTCTAATATACATTTTAATCTTACACATTAAAAACCTGTGTTTTCATTTTGCCTGCTGTTATAAAACTCGCTGCTGAAATGTACCATGAGTATACTAAGTAAAAAGAAACCCAACCAATGTTTGTAAACAGAGCTGAAAATAATTATGCAACAGTCAGGTGTATCAAGAGGATTGAGTTCAAGCTGGGCCCGGCCCGCAGGTCGCTTACGTGGTGTCCTGGTTGAACGAGGCACAGATGAAGCCTCGGTGTACTCCAGGATCGTCCGATGCATCCTGGGACTCCATTTCAGCCGTCCAATTCCCTACTCCCCTAGCTGCCTGTTGTCAGAGGCCTTGGGCTCGGGTCGATCCCCGCCGGAACCCGCTTCCCCTCCTCTGCTCCCCGATTCCAAGCGCCACGCTCGCACTCTTCAGGGAGAGGAATGTCCGGGGCAGGCGGGCTCAGACGGAACACATCATACACCGAGTGTACAATCCCGAATAATAACAGGAACGAACATCGGCGACAACACTTGCTCAGTCAGCTGTTCCACTTTAGAATGCATTCACTGTTATTATTATGTTATTAACTTCCAATAAATACACAGCACAACAAAAACAGCTGATGGGAGGATGCGTCACACTGAGGTTTATCGTGATTGGCTCATCACTATGTTTTGGACAATCCCTTATAACATACCTATTGGCTTAACTGTCTGACTTCCGTTTATGATTTGATAAAAGATCTATCCATCAAATAAGAACCGCCTATTTTAGAAAGCGAAACTGTTGATTGGCTAGTTATACTTTCAGTCTTATCACGAGGAATTGTTTTGATGATTTTATTGGTCGTAAAGCAGGGCATAACAACAGGGCCGAAAGGGAAGGGCCAGCTGCTTAACAAAGATCTTGTAGTAACATTTCAATAAGTTTTTCTCCACTCTTTTTCATTTTATTTTTTACGGTTACTTACAGCTTTTTATGATGTTTATATGTACATAGAATGTGTTTTTCTCCACTGTAATGATTAAAAGTGTAGTATATGAAACCATACTCCTAGCTTAATACATGCTATTCTTTACTATATGCTCTATTATTAATTAAATAAACACAATAAATAAAGAAAGACATCTGCAGTTGTATGTATCCAGTGGCAGTTCTAGGGCTTTTTTTTTTTTTACTGGGATGGCCGAGGATTGTGCAAAAGTAGCCACAATGTATGACTGATTTGAAATATTTTAATCTGTATAAACAGTCATCATCATTACAAAGTTGCATATGTCTTTTTGATATAGTTAAAAATCAGAAATAGGCATCTGATATACAGCAAAATTGTTGCAAAATCGATAAAAATCAACATATCTCTGATAAAATAACAACAACAATAAAAAAAAAAAAAAGGCACATCTTCATTTGTGGTCGTAATCCTATGAAAGCCGATCATGAACTGATCAGGTCTCCTTTTACCGAAAAGTAGGCCGTGGTGAAACAAAAAGTTAGGCCTATGAGCTCAAATAATGACAGCTCTGAATAAAGAAATAAACAAGAAAGTATTGATGAGAATGACAAACTATCATGTTTATTGTTAATGGTATGGATATTCATTATAAAACAAAAAAGTATAAAATACTCTTTGTCTCTATGTATGCTATCTCCTTGGTGTATCCAGGGACTGTCTTTGGTCTCGGCTAGGTGGGGCGGCCCTTTGGAGTGTGAAAACTGTCAAATAGGCCTGTCTGATAAAATAGAAAAATAACAGTCTTGCAATCGTTTAAAACTACTTCTTTACTAACATTACAATCAAACTTTCTTTACAGTCATGTTTCCTGTCAAAATAATTATGATAAGAAGTTATCATTTTCTGTTTGTATTTTATTTTTGGCCAAATAGTCATTTTTCTTAAATTCAGCCATTTTCATTTAAAAATTAAAGCTTCATTAGTAGCTCATGTTAGTGCTCCGATGACAGGAGATTCCACCTCTGTAATTTTGTCTCGTAATGTGAGTTTGACCAGTGTTTTATAACTTTTAACAATGGTAATACTTGGTCATGACCTGTTGTAGCTCTGCTATGAATGTTTTAAAACGTATGTTTCCATTAGCCCTTATCCATCTCACTGTGTCCTTCAGCTATAACTCTCCTGTAAATGAAAGAAAAACGCAAGCAGAGTTTTAGTTTGCGTTCTTTTAAAACTTTTTTTTCTTAGCCATTTAATTGACGTCACGTTTCCGTAATGTCTCCTTTAAGGTTACCAGGGGTTACGAGCTCACATGTCAGAGCGAGGAGAATTGACGTCAGTGACGGCTGCTGATTGGCTGTCAGCCGTATCCGGTGGGGCAGCGGTCCAGAGCTCGGGAAAAAAATCGAAACGAGGAGGAGGATCTGGTAACGGTGCGCTTTGTGAAATATCATACATCCCGAGTCTCTGTCGAAAGGCTCGGAAGGATTTTAACAGTTTCTTGTGAGTATTTGTGTTGTCTGGACTTGTGCAGCTTGTGACCTCTATATAGGTGAAATTTGTTTCCTTCGTCTCGTTTGTTTATGATAGAACTCAAGATGGCGTCATTGGAGGATGGCTTTGCCTTTGCACAGAGCTAGCGAGCTAGGCATCAAACCAGACGATCTTGATGTCGCGCAGCGTTTAACAAAGATATTTGTACTTGCGTTAACAGTTTTTATTTTTCGTCATTGTAATTATTTAGTTGGTATTATTTTTAGATACGTTGTACTAACGCATTATTTTAACATTGGAAGTTCCTTGACTACAGCCGTCTATCTCACGTTGAAGCCTTCCTGACCTAGACGGTGCTACAGACACGGCATTTGCTTTATACCTTATCGAAAGGCGCTTATATTTCTCTAATTTGCTGTCAATAAAACGCTTGTTTATTCATTAATACCCCCAACATATTCCCCTGTTTTCTCGCTTGCAAGGTCATTGTGCATGGCCTGTTTTCTCAAATTTAATTGATGTTCGTGTTTGAAAGACAGTCGAGATAAAGCTGTAGCACGGGGACTGAATCAAAGAAAGAAAATAGTTGTTAAATCTTTCAAACACTCAAGACTTTTTGAGGTGAGATTAGACAGATTTATTATGTAAGGCGTGTTTGTGGATGTAGCCAGTGGCTCTTAATTTATACCAGCTGATCCCAAACAGTATCATCTAACAACTTGTGTACTCCCGTGGCAGGTTTGGATTAAAACAAGCCTGCTAAGTTTCCTCCTCAAGTGTAGTTAGTTGCATAAAGGATATGCCAAACTCATCTTTGATAACAAGGCCAGTAATCTCCCTTGGGTCTTGTCAGATTAGAAATTATCTGAATCCTCTTATGCTCATTGCACATGTAGGATACACTGGTTGGCACAAAATGGATTGTTCTGTTTGTTCCACGGGACTTGTTCACTCATTTACTTCTCTAAAATGTACATTGATTACAACCTGGCTTTGGGGTTATTTATGTTCGATTGCATCACGTGATCAAGCTCAGAGCTAACTGGTTAAACTTATCAAATAATCTAACATCAGTCAGGGTATTTTCTTCTGAGGCAGTCTTGTGGTTTGAAATGTTGAAAAGTCAACCATGTGCACTTCCTTTAATGCTTGGGCCTGTTTCACAGTGGTTTGATTCACTGGCTTCATCATTTGTCTGAATTTAGGCCCTGTGCATAAAAAGCATCAAACATAGACAGTTATGCTTCTGCAGCACGGTTTCATTAAGATGGATGAAAAACCTAGAACTGTTTACTGTCAATAAATTGAGGACAGACAGTGCGTCTCTGTGACTTTTTTTTTTCTTTGGCCTGATATTTGTGATCATATGATCGGTTTTCACTCTGAGGAACGCTCCGGCTCTATAGTGACAAAACAGCAGCCCATTTCTCTGCGTCTTCTCACGTTGGCTCCATATTTCTCACATTCTCATGTTTTCTACCTGTCACATTTCTCATCTTGGCCTGGACATACTTCTGTAGTTTATCACTATTAGTTAACCCAGTGAATTTAAGTTGTGCAGTGATAATCTGAGAAATTCTGTCTTCCACTCCAGTACAAAGGCAAGAGGTCACAGAGCAGGTTGGCTATCATGGCATCTGGAAGTACGAGCAGTGAAGAGGAGCGGAGCCTCAGGGAGTGTGAGCAGTATGTGCAGAAACACAACATTCAACAGCTGCTGAAGGACTGCATCGTCCAGCTGTGCACCTCCAGGCCAGACAGGCCCATGGCCTTTCTCAGGGAGTACTTTGAGAGGCTGGAGAAGGTTTGTGTGCAATTTTTTTTATTTTTATATTTTTAATGAGTCAGTGGACAGAAAGGAAGCAATTACAGTAAGCAGGCTTAACATTATGTAGCGCTGCTTCATCACGTCAGACTTTCACTGTCTCAAAAATGACTAAACTCAACTTAAGTTATCTTAGTAGAATATTGTGTTATCTTTTACTTTATTATAAATAGCTATTTAATCACTTAGTCAATTGGGTACTTTCAGTGTCATCCCTCAGTCACTTTGCTAAAGTATGTTGTATTGAAATATACATTTATTAGTGTTGTTTTGGTTGGTTCTGTTACTTTCTAATTATTTACTGTGTCCATGGATTTGCATTTTAGTTAAGAAATACGTACAAATAGACCTAAACTGGAGCATTATAGATAGATTAACCTCCTGTCAATACAGCAAGCTAAGACTACTTCTATTTCAAATAGCAGAGTTGCATGCACACAACTACAGGTTTCCGTATTATTTTTTACAGATATGTTTGTTTTGTTTGCTCACTCTACAAGTATGTGTCGTGCATACACTTGCTTTAGAAAAACACTCAGGAAATGGATGTGGAAGCCATGTTCAAAACTATATTTTACTTTTTAATATAGATATAATTAGGATTTAGTTTGGCATTGGTTTAAAGTGTATGTCTCTAACACAATGAATGAAAACATCAATCTGCTACAATGAGGAAAATTTCTTCAATTAAAGTGTATTATAATTGCCATGAACTGATGCATTGGTTTTTTTTTTCCCTGATTCAGCTGTCTATAGTCCTAAAGATGTTAATTAAGTTTTTGTACAACTTTAGTCCAGATCCAAAGTGTTTGGATGTTTGCCCTTTTGTTTTATTCATTGTTATTCGGGATTTCTAGCTCTGAAAAACAGAACAATAAGAATTTTACAGAACATCAGTTAGACCGAGAAACACCAGTGTTTTTAATAAAAAAAAAATGCTTCCAAATGAAAAAACATCTTTTTGACTTTGAGCAGAAACTCAGATTTATTCCACAGCATGTGAACCCCAGGTTAGACTTGGATTATTGATAGATAACAATGTCAGTGCTGACTGAAGCAACAGGATGAATGCAGAGGTATCCAGGAGTCATATGTTACTCAGATTCAGCCAAATACATAAAAACGCATTGGTCATGTCAATTAAAATCAGTTTTGTGAAGCTGTTCTTCACTGGATGGAAACCAGACTAAAGACAAATGCAAGTTGTGGACTGCAAATATATATATTTATCTATTTTTTTGTCCACATTTTTGTTTGTAAAGTGATATAAACACGTTTGTATTGGTGTATGTATGAAAATGTATCTATTGTTGTTTTTAAGGAAAAACATCTTGTGGGCTGACAGTGGTCCATTCCATTATTGACACGATTTCTTCCCTATTTCACAGGAGGAGGCCAAGCAGATTCAAAACCAGCAGAAGGCCAGCAGTTCTCGTTCAGACTCGCGTGATGAGGAGGTGTCCCCACCCATGAACCCGGTGGTAAAGGGGCGCCGGCGGAGAGGAGCCTTCAGTGCAGAGGTTTACACCGAGGAGGATGCAGCGTCATACGTCAGAAAGGTGAACGCAACAGGAACAAAAAAAAAAAAAAAAGACACATGCTGCATTGCATTGTTTGATTTGAACTGTTTCGCTTTTGTTATTACAGGTCATTCCTAAAGACTACAAAACAATGGCTGCTTTGGCTAAAGCTATCGAAAAGAATGTGCTCTTCTCACACTTGGATGACAATGAGAGGAGGTACCTGTCCTACAAAATGCTTCTTTCTACACCTCTGAATGAGTTTGGATGCTGAGCCATTTGTGTGCAGCAGATCACCTCACCAATCTTTTGTCTTTCAGTGACATATTTGATGCAATGTTTCCAGTCACCTATATTGCTGGGGAAACAGTTATTCTACAAGGTAGGATTACATATTTTTACTGTTTTGCTGTATTATTGGCTTATTTTTCCAGACAATTGTTCACGTGTGACACTAACTCTGCTGTTATCTCTGCAGGTGACGAAGGTGACAATTTCTATGTCATCGACCAAGGGGAGATGGATGTGAGTATCTGTTCATCATCATGTATTAACAAACAAAAACAGTGACTCTTTGTTGGGGTTATTTATGGATCATAAATTTTGGTGCCAACCCTTTCAATCTGGCAGGTGTATGTGAACAATGAATGGGTGACCAGCATTGGGGAAGGAGGCAGCTTTGGAGAGCTGGCTCTGATCTACGGCACTCCAAGGGCGGCTACGGTGAGAGCCAAGACCAATGTGAAACTGTGGGGCATCGACAGAGACAGCTACAGGAGAATACTCATGGTGAGAAGGCTTGTTTCAACAACTGGGTTTTTTGTGCAAAAAGAAGATTGTCAATCATAAATTTATGTGGTATTTGCATAAGAACCTGACAACTTTCCAACTTTGCTTTTGTTTTGATGTTATTACACTAACACAAATGTTCTTTCTTTAGGGAAGCACTTTGAGAAAGAGGAAGATGTATGAGGAATTCCTCAGGAAAGTATCCATTTTAGGTGGGTTGCTTTTGTCTAAATAAGATCCATTTTAGAAGGTAAAAATAGATGCATTATGTATGTTTGGCAGGGAGATAAAAATAACACAAGTGTATGTAAAAATAACTGTCCTGATAAAAGAAACCGATGATAATTTAATCCCCCATTAAGAGAAGTTTTTTTGCTGTCGTTTTGTCAGCTGAGAAGTTTCCTGTGTTCTCTGTCCTCAGAGTCTCTTGATAAATGGGAACGTCTGACCGTTGCTGATGCCTTGGAGCCTGTTCAGTTTGAGGACGGACAAAAGATAGTTGTGCAGGGAGAGCCTGGAGATGAATTCTTCATCATCTTAGAGGTATCCGTTTGATAGTTATGTTCTCTCACAGTCAAATACAAACTCCTCTTCTTCCCATTTCATCAGTTTTTATTTGCATCCGTTTTTTGGTTTTTTTTTATTGGTGGACGTGTCCATAACAGTGTTAGTAATGTTTAATCAGATCAAAATGATCAGAATGGTCTACAAGATGAGTGATCTTTTTGTGAATTCGTAATGATTGTAGTTTTTTCTTGTTGAAAGTAATTGTTTTAGAGACTAAAACTGCTTTAAAGCACATTCACACTTCACAGTTTGGCCTCTTTCGGCTTCATTTATGCACAGTGTTAAATGTGCATATGGACAGATACTTCTATCTGTCCTCTGCATCATTTACTTATGTAATGCAGTCCATTTTCAGAAAGTTTGTGGATGTGATGCCAGATGGAGCAAATTAAGCAGTAATGTTGCACAATTTGGTTCATGTATTACCAACAATAGGAACCAAAAAGAAGAAGATGCAGTGGATTTCATGCTCACACTGACCATTGCTGTCTATGTTCCTCCTCTCTTTATGCTTCTTTCTTAGACCGTACATTATCATGTTCTCCACTTTTGGCTTTTGTCTGGGATGTTGGAACTCAGAAGTAAATGCTAAGCTCTGCACTGCCACCTAGTGGATGTCTTGACTCACCGCCATGCTAATGTAAAGGGTGCATGAGATATAAGGGCAGTGATGTGTGACATTGATGTTGCTCGATACCTATAAAGGGAAATGCAAATGCGGCTTTAAACAAACCATTTTCTACCTCCATAGATCGTAAGATTTTGGAGTAATGTGAACACTCATGGATATTCATACAAACTGGTTGACTTGAAAAGTGGGAGTCTTGAGCAGTTCCCTTATAGCATGAATTCAATATTTCTCCACTGTTTGCTCGTGGCGGACGAGGCAGCAGAAAGGGAATGAGTTTAGTCTTCAGTCCTGGTCGATCTGTGATATGCGTTTTTGTCTACCAGCTTTTTTTTTCTTTTCCTTTTTGGTCAGTGGCCGTTTTGAGCAGTATCAGTGCACATGAGCAGCCGTAACCACATGATGTTGTCCACATGGTTTGGTCTTGAGTAAAGTATAGTGTTAAAGCAAAGCAAACCACATGAAGGTGTGACATTTTACAGCATTTCCTGCCCAATCAAACCAAGTACCCTGGACTGTCCTGGTATGAATGGTATGGTATGAATACAAGGATGCTAAAATCTTAATTTAGCATAGATATGTAATTGATCTTTAAATGAAAGTACTAGGTCAATATTTAATTTGAATAATTTACCATTGATTACTGTCTATTTAAATGCCAAATATTTTATAAAAACATGATCAGTCATCATATAATTAACACTTTTTTTTTCCTTGTGGAAAATTGGGGTTCACAAATCACAAATTCTGGATATAACTCTGCTTTTTACCATTATATTTACACCTGAATCATTGAATGATTAAACATCCCTTGGTCAAAGGGAGATTTAAGACTATTAATAGTGCTTCTTTTGAAGTGCTCTCTAATGGTACTAATGTTTCCTTCTACAAGAGGCTCAAGTAGGTGTGTGTGTGTGTGTTTTCCAGGGTTCTGCAGCTGTTTTGCAGCGTCGCTCAGAAAATGAAGAGTTTGTTGAAGTGGGAAGATTAGGACCATCTGACTACTTTGGTAAGACCAAGAGCACAATAATGTCAGTCTTTCACTTAATGCAGCCCAGTTGTTAATAATTCTGTTTCTGATAACAAGGATGTTACTGGTGGCACAAAACAGTATGAGATTTTCATGAGTTCTATAAATACAAAACATTAGCATTTTGAACACGGCTTTCTCGGTTTTCCAGGTGAGATTGCGCTGCTGATGAACCGTCCTCGTGCTGCCACCGTGGTCGCCCGCGGGCCCCTGAAGTGCGTCAAGCTGGACCGACCTCGCTTCGAGCGTGTCCTGGGCCCCTGTTCGGACATACTCAAACGCAACATCCAACAGTACAACAGCTTCGTGTCGCTCTCTGTCTGAGGGAGTGACTCTCCTCTTCCTTTCTTCTGTTCACATCCCCCTCACCTCCTCTTCCCTTCTCAGACCCAGGGTCCACCAATGCAATTAGCTTTTTTGTCACTTTTCTCTCATTTCCTTTCGCTTTTTATCCCCCCCCCCCTCTTTGTTACACACAAGTCATTCAGCTGTCATGCAAAAGTGACTTTTAGCCACTCACCAGCGCTTGTACCAGCTGCTGTACGCTACCTTGTAGGCACAGTTAAATCACGTTACTTTTGTTTTTTATATATAAATATATATTTGCTGGTTACACTTTGTTTTTAGATTAAACTCAAAGCAGGAGATTTTGAAAGATTTTAGGGTCTCAGCCGGATGAGACAGACAATCAGACCTTACGAGGCGCTTTTGGTTTTATTTGTCAGACTTATCTTGCAAGCTATGGTGAAAACTGCTTATCCACTCGAAGAGTTTCCTTTGACATCAGTAAGCTTGATTAGATGTACAAAACAGGGCCTAAAAAGTATAGAATGAAGGATGAATACGATTGCGTCAAAACATCAGCCTTTTTTCTCTGAAGTTTCAGCTGTAATATGATGCTCAGTTTGTAATTTTTTTTGGTTATCTTTCATGGTGCGAGGAGACAGCGATGCGTGGGTTTGGCTTAGTTTAAGAGAGCTTGTACAACTTAAGCTTTTTAATTGTGCAGCTGCCAGGCTAGTGCCAAATTGAATTATTATCACAGAAAAAAAGATGCATAGCTGCGGAGATGCAGTGCGTGTTCTGTTGCCTGGGGCGCCAACAGGAAGTAGTTACCACCCTTCCCTTATCTTCCTCTTAATACATAGAACGACCATACAAGAACTGCCTTGAATACAGAGGAAAATGCAGAAATAGAGGGAGAAAAAAGCGTATTAAGTGAGTTTCAGTATTCAGTTTATTTAGTATATACCAAATAACTTGGTCACTCTGCTATGGTTTGTAATTAAAATGTCATCATAGTATAGTTAAATCAATCATAGTTATATTATTGTCATTGACAAAATTATAAAGCTTCTGGTTTGGAGTGATGGTGATCTTTAAAAAGATATGTTTATCTGTCTTTTGTAAACTTATTTTTCCATAAATTCTATTTTAGGTGTCCAGTGCCACAAAGTAAATAAATGCTTCTTCTTGTCAACTGACATTAACAGTATGTAATTGTATTGTGTAAAATGTCATGGGGAAACTTTTTAAAGATAAATTAAAAAGGATAATTACAGTTTTATTGAAGTGAAGTCTTGGGAGGGAATGGGGGGGTGGGGTATGGTTCACAGATTTTAAGGACATCTGAAGTATTTCTGTTTCAAAGCTTCACCAGGTGAGCTGATGGACAGAACAAGCAGATATTTATTTAGAACTAGTGTCATTGCTTATTGCCTATTTGGAAAGGTGGCTGTCTTTTCATCAGAGTAGCTTGTGACTTGTTCTCTATGCTTACTTGGTATGATGTTTTTAGGCATCCAGTGATCTGGTGTGAATGGAGGCGTGTATTTGAAAACAAAAACAAAAAAAAAACCCTTCTTGCAGCTTTGTGCTGGAGCAGGAACTTTTGTCAGATATTTGGTTTGTTACTCCTTAGCTTAACTGCTTCAAGACTATTTAGGTGGCATAATTTTTTTTTTTTTTTTTTTAAAGATCTTTACCAAATGAAACGATGTTGACTTCTGGATTATAGGCTTAACTCTTCATTCCTGCCTCATCGTCTTATACCAGAATTGACCTATAATCTGTGTCTGTTTAGTCTCATTCAAAACACTTGTATGCCCTTAAAGTTGAGATGTATGTTTTGAGTTTTGGTGCCGATTCGCAGAATAGTCAGGTTGGTGAGATGAGCCTTTGATAATGGATTGATTTGTAATACTTAAACTGATCATCTGTCCTCCCTAACCTTCAGGTTATCCCTGTGGATGTGGTTACATATGGATTTTTGTCCGTTGACGACACATCCTGTTCATCCTGATCCACAGGAGTTGACTCCGTTAGCGGTAAAGGATTCACTCTTTTCAAATCGTTTTCTTGTAAATAGCTGCATCTTGGGTCAAAAACGTTTTTAGCCACACTGCAATCGTCCCGGTTTGCCTTAGCTTACCTAACCTGGGCTTACAGTAGTAGTCAGTCACTCCTGCTAGCCCGACCTTCAGTGAGTTTGTTCGGCGTGCAGCATAAGGAGCTGCAAGCCATCAGAGGACCATTCTTTTTCTATTCTACCCTGTATTTAGTTTGACCCTCTGTATGTGCAAAGATGTTTATCCTTTTGGTATAGATTGTTCCAGATGGCAGTTTAAGCAATAAAAAGAAGTAAAAAAACAAATCCAACTTTGTCTCTATTCTTTCACATTTCTTTCATTCTTTGTCTCTAAAACTTTTACAACTAGTCCTTCTCTGCAGTTTGCCGCCAACACTCCACCTCTGGTTTTGTCGGTTAGCACAGTCCACCTGATCCTCTTGGGTCAAGACCCAAAATGATTCTCTTTAGGGATGCACGATTCACTTTTTGGGAGTTCCAATCCGATACCGATATCTGAAATTTGAATATCTGCAGATACCGATGTTTGCCGATACCAAATCTGTTTATGTCAAGATTATTGTGACTATGGTTATTACTGCTGTTATAACTGTGTAAGATTTTATTAGGTTTTAAAAAACGACCCATCCTTTCTGATCTTAACCTCACCAATACAAATAAAATAACATTACAGATCTAACAATTTCAACACATTTTATTTTGACTATAAATGTATGGTTTTGCAACAAAGATCTCGTTTTTAGTGTAACAAAATGTCACATTTTAATATTCAAGACATTTATTTATTTTAAAACACATCCGAAGCACGTCATCAAACACATCTGCACTAGCTTGACTAGTGTGGTATCGGTACACTTTTATTAATACCAAGGACAAGTACACCCGCTTGGTATTGAGCCGATACTGACACTGATATCGGTATCGGTGCATCCCTAATTATTTTAATCATAGAGCTCTGCAGATCACTCCTACCATTGTCCATACTGTCTAACCACCAGTTATACAATCAGATCTGTTAGAAGACTGAAAGCAACAAATTCCTGTCTGAAAAGTTGTAATATAGTTTTTTTTTTTGTTTTTCAAACAGTTGGCAAAACAGTTTGAAATGCTTCTTTATCAATAAATTTCAACTCTTATCTCATCAACTGGCTTTGATGAAGTACCTGCAGGCCTAGTATGTTAGGCAGGATGTTGTACCACATCTGCACATCAGGGGGGGACATTGAGCTAACTGAATTATTCCATACATGGAAGGTTAAGAAAAATTGCTAAGTAACTTTGTAATGATGGTTTGACCAGATAATGGTAGTTTTTATGTGCGCTCTGAGATTTTATAACATTTCGCTCTGTGACTTGTCAGCAGTTCTTATTTGGATTTTGAAAAGCATTTGGATTTTGAAAAGGTTAATGTGGTCATTTTTTCTTTATTAGTATAGAACTCTGCATTTCAGGCTGGTTGTACTCTAAAACCAGCATATCAGTGTTGATCATGTGTTTCAAAGAAACTTTAAGATCTTAAATAATAGTTGTTACCCTGATTTCCATTACACAGGTGTGATGGATTACATCCAGTTTGTGAGAACAAAAATAATTAAAATAAAGCACTTTGATGCTCAGTGGAACGCCACTCAGGTTTCCTTTAAGAAAGCAAACAGTTTACATTTCTGCATTGTCTGGAAACTGCTGCAGATTTGCTGTTCCTCTGTCTCAGCCTGCAGTTGACAGATATGTGGTAAAGCTATTTAAACACTGATGAAACTGGATTATAAGTCTGGAAAACAGGGTGGAGTGAAGCAAAGTGGCTGTTTAATGGGTATCACTTTTCCCAACTCTCTGTTACACACACACATAGGCGACACACACTTGTTATTCTTAGGTTATAAATTCTCTTCAAAATTTGTCCTCGCATAAAATAGCTTTATTTAGAAAAAGATCTCTTATTCGACAGTTACAGCGTACACCCGGATAAATCTGACAAACTGATCCTGTGCACGACGATTTCCTCCAAAACTTCACTGCAGGTTTCACTGCGTTTGAAGATGCTTTGTGTATAAGTACGTTTCTGGTATTTCTATATAATGCTAATGTCTGCTCGATGCAGTTTTTGCTAATTTGTCCAAAGATCTTTAATTACATGTTAAACTTTTGACCTATTTGATCATTAAAAGTGAGGGTCTGGGCATGATGGGAATTTAAAGGTTCATCTTTCTATTAGGCTAAGTGTTAAGGAACTCTTCAAACTGAAACCTGAGCTTTTTTGGCTCATAGAAGAGCTAAGAAAGCTCATGAAGAAGACTTCACAAGCAGCTTTAAAGTCCAGTGACTCATCCTCTGTTACCTGACCTTTTTCTTTTTTGTGGCAGTCTGTGTTCTTACTGTTGCTTTTATAAAGTCTTTTATGACCACCTCATTCTCCCCTACCCTCCGGATGCAGCGCTGGACCACTCGCAGAACTTTCTGTAACCTTCGGTCCAGCGCTAAGAGGTGGGGCTCTGTCAGGATTGGCCATAAAGGATCTCCTTTGAGGGACTCCTTCATCACATCACTCAGCCTGAACTCTGATCGGGCCAGGAGCTGCAGTCTCAGCAGAGTGGAGTGCTTTATACTGGCGGAAAAAAGAAGTGGGTATAAAACACAAGTACAAGTTAAAGAGAACAAAACATAAGAGAATTGGTTAAATCTAAATTCACAACAAACTGCACTGAACTGAAATCTACCACTTACATGCAACACTGAGATAGTGGAGCCAGGATGGACATCTCATCTTTAGAGTGCTTCCCAAACCTGAGCACAGTGTGTCGTGTCAAATGAGTTACAGAAAGTAAAAGTAAAACTAACAATTTAAACATAAATGTAATGAGCAGCGGCTGTCTCACCCTCTTGCATTGTCCAAGTGAAGAAGAAACCCCTCATCCCCAAATTTGGTAAAAATCTCAAAATGGTGTCTGTCCATGTTACCTGGAATAATAAAGATCATTTAAGGAGTCTATTTAAATGTAGTATGCTCTGTGTGATAACAGGCAATGTGGTGGGAAGCAGTACCTATGAGGAAGTCAAAGATTGACATGTCTATGATGTTGAGCAATCTGTTGCCTGAGTTATATGGATGCAGCTCTTTTATTGCGTCACAGTAGAATGGATTCACTTCCCACCTTTAGAGAAAACATTTACAAGAGACACAGGAAAAAGAGTTATCAGCCAGAAAGCAGAATCTACACTCAATGGCAACTTCATTAGACAAACCTGTTCCGTTGCGTGTAGTAAAAATAGCTAATAGCGGTTGGAAATCAAATTGAAAAAAAATAATAATATTAGCATTTCTATGCTTCACAGTTTTAAAATTGTTTTTCTTTTTTGTTTAAAAAAACCCCAATTTTTTTAAAAATCTTTTTTTTTTCAAATAAATGAAATAATCCATTTAAATTTTTTTTTTGTAATTTTCATGGTTTTTATTGATCTTTTTATTTGTCTTCTTGGGTATTATAGCAGCAGAATGATGGTCTGGCTACTGTGTTGTTTTTTCCTAATTGAAATGAAGAAAAATGAATGGCAAAAATTATTTTGTTTTTTTGTTTTTAGTTCACAAAAATCAGCAATTTCGAAGAATCACGAGAATCCCAATTTATATTGAATTGGCAACCAAATAAATCTGAATGAATCAAATTGGGACAAAAGCATATCATCACAGCTAAACAGATATTCTCATGGCAGCATCTCATTTAGATATAAATACATGGTCATGATGACTATCAAGATCACAATGGGAGGTGGAGGGGGATTTAGTGACTCTGGACAAGTAAATTTATCACCCTATCTGTATTAATCTGATCTCCCACTGAGCTACACTACAACAGTATAGCACGCAAAAATAAAGCTCAAGTGTGCAATTGTTCTTACTCTTCATGTCCAGCGAAGGTGTAGGAACGTTTCCAGGGGTTGGGGATGGAGAGGCGTGGAGCAATGCTGAGGCCTGGAAGGTAGGCGGAAAGAGAGCCCTCCAGCAAGTCAGGGTTCCCGCACACTGCATACTCCGTCTTACACACATATAAGCACTTGGCAAAGAAACATGTGTTGTTCGCTGTTTGGGAAACAAAATGGTGGAATGCTAAATGAGTTTACTGGTCACATGAAATTATATGCTTTTTTTTTTTTTATCTGCTCTGCATCTTCTTGCAACTAAATACCATTATCACCAGCAAGATAAACTGTTGATCCCCAAGCAAAGGAAATTGCAAAAGCAGTGATCGGTACTACATGTTGCCAAGACTCGAAATGAGCTTGTAACTCTTAGCTGAACCTCGTGTTAATGTGATTGCACCCATACCAGATATAGGTACTATGTAATTGTTACCTAACATAAAAAATTGAGAAAAAACTGCTTCATTGGACAAACATTTGAGTTTGTTAATACCATCAATGTTTCTCAAAAACCCTACAAACAGTTCCTTATTTTAGCCACAATGGTTATGTACTGTGTTTATAACTCACAAGGCAATTTTACAGGTTTGAGTCGTGTAAATTTTCTCCAATTTTATAAAGTTGTTGCTTTAAAGAGTTGAAATTTACCCCTAAAAGATGTTAAGACCCTTCCACCCCAACAACAATAAAAATAAATGACAATACATTTTAAAATATTGTTGTAAATATGTTTCCAATTCAAGTACAGACCACAATCTGTGCAACAAATATTAATACAATAGCTGTAATTTCTATAATGAGGATCGCCACAAAACAACAGCCAATTAAATTACAGCTTAGAATAAATCTTATACAACATAGTACTGAACAGAGATGGACAGCTCCAGATAGTACAAAACTGCACCATCTGCACCTAAAATGGCCAGTATGGACACGCGGTCGAAACTATCTGTACTAAAAACCTCTAATTTTGTTATGTTTCACCTCATCCGAAGTTGGACTTTGCAGAGATAATGTTCATATACTTGACTATGATTGGAAGAGTGTCAGAGGGTTTTACATTTACAGCATGTTTAATGGTTTTAGTATATCACCACAATAAAAGTATGTATGGTTTCTAGGGTCTGTTGTCGGCACCTGGTGAAGTGAAGAACACGGCTCGTAGGTCTTCATTGTGGGCGACTTGGAGAACTTCTTTTGTGACATTCACTTGTCTCCCTGCCACCGGTGGAACCCTCCGGAAATCGAGGATCCTCACAAAAAGGATGATAATATTTAGAAGACAATCCATATACAATAAATCATAGCAGCATGAACATAATAGCATTTATTTATTTATTTTTTTATCTCTTTAGTAGCTTCTATCTGTGCTTTAGTTTGACAGGTTCTTATCATGACTGCAACCTTATGACAGCCTCCACACTGTGTAACTTGCTGTGCTCAAATGCACCATCAAGAGCTCATACCTCCCCAAGGACCATATTTCAGTTGTGTCTCACAAACAGTAATCAAACAATCAGTGTGAAGCTGAATTGCTGTTTCTAAAATTGCTGGCATTCCCCACTGCTGATTGCAAATGATGATGATAAAGGCTTCTGGCAGTTTAGTCAGACACAGAAAGGAGGATCGACGCACTGCCTCAGACTGAAAACATGATAAATAAACAGGAGGGAAATCAGAAGCTGGAATAGAGTCTTATATCTAAAAGGCTAAAAGATCTGTATTTGCACAGATCTGGGGCACTTCTAGCAATTGTTTCTGTTTTGGCAAGGAACCCCTGTTGTTTCTTTTTGTCTGTTGGTGTGGTGAAGCAATGACTTATCAGTGTGTGGCTTCTAAATGATTCTGTCTAGCAGACGACTGTGTTTCAGAATGAGTCACCTCACCTCAGCTTATAGTAAAGTTGCATAAAGATGTGTGTGTCAAGCTTGTGTCCAAACACTGTGGTTTGTACCGACTGGCGTGTTGGGAAATCCTGGGCTGTGCAGAAATGTCGCAATCTTTTTGAAAGCTGAAACTTTTATTGCGAGGAAGAGATTTACTCTTTTTGTAACCTATACACCAGAGACTAGTTGGGATTTCGAAGATTTTCGAGTTGATGGATTTTTTTCTTTCCATTGGTTCATAAGTGACTATAAAAGTTTTAAAAATGCAACTTTAAACCCTTTATCTTGATAAGCATGATGAAACTTAGATGATCCTCTCTGTAATTTCATGTTTACACTGCAAGATTGTGAAATAATGACTCATTACAAAAAGCAGTCAAGAAAAAAATCCACCATAGCATGTAATCTGATGAGGAGGTAGATCTGAACAGATCTGAGGCTGTTGAGCAAATACCTTTGTTTCCTTTGTGATGTTATTCTACATGGAGTAATAATAATAATAATAGTTATAATAAAAACTAAATGGATGAACACACGATATTGAAGAATTTAGTCAACACAGGTTGTCAATTTATCAGAGAACTGTCGCCTGAAATTGCCTAAAACTGAGCGAAACACTCCTGCAGTCTTAACTCAACTGCAAAAAAACAGCTTGTTGAGGCAGTGCTTCATCTCAGCACTGCGTAATAAGCAACATCAGCAAGCTGACGTGCTTATGATGCTGATCCTCCAACAAAGACAAGAGTTTTGAGATCTGGCAAGAACTACCAGGTTGGATGTCATGACAGTCAGAGGAAAGATGAAGCAGAGGTGGAGTATGAGCCTGGATCATTTAAATAATGTAGGAAAAGGTGCTAGTTAGTATGTCAGCATATGTTTAGGACAGTGAGTGAAGAAGAGAAAGTCATGACTAAGCATTTTGCTCCTCAGCTGGTAACTGTGAACCCTCTATATGCAAAAAAAAAAAATTAGAGCTTCATATACACAAGTATACATCTAAACATAAGTGGCATTGATTAATTAACAGGTAATTTATGCCCCAAGCACCAGCACCATATCACTTCCCTTATCAGTCAGCAGAAGCAGTGAATGGAAGATGAGGGAGTACCTGTCCAGGTGAAAAGCAGCAATCTCTGCATTGTGTCTCTGGAAGTCAACAAAATAGAAGAAGTCCTCTGGAGTCTCCTCGTCTCTCTGCTGCCTGGGACACAAAAGAAAAATGTCATTCAAATTGGCCTGTATCTTATGATTGACTAGAGATTTTCTTTCAGTTTCACTCCCGACTGGATGATTTAGTCAGACTTATTGACATGGAGCATGACATGAAATACAATGCTACAATACAAAAAGCTGGAAATTATGGGTACCAACTTTAATGGGAAAATGGATAGATAACCCTTCACAAGACGAGGCCGTCATCAAATGAGTTCTCACCTCATAGGTTTAAACATGACTTTAGCAAAGTTGCGCAGCTTCAGAGCCAGCTTCAGGTGATGGCCACTAGGTTTCACCACTGCAGGAGACACAGACAGAAGATATGACATTCAATGGCAATTGAGTAAATCCATCCACCTTCTCCGCTGCTTATCGGGGTCAGGTCGTGGGGGCAGCAGCCCAAGCAGGGAAGCCCAGACTTCCTTCTCCCCAGCCACATTTGCAAACTCTGCGGGGGGGGGGGGGGCTAAGGTGTTCCCAGGCCAGCCAAGAGATATAATCCCTCCAGCGTGTCCTGGGTCTTCCCCGGGGTCTCCAGGAGACATCCTGACCAGATGCCCGAGCCCCTTCAACTGGTTCCTCTTGATGCAGAGGAGCAGCGGCTCTACTCTGAGCCCCTCCCGGATGACCGAGCTCCTCACCCTATCTCCAAGGGAGAGCCTGATCACCCTGCGGAAGAAACTCATTTCAGCTGTCTGTATACTTGAGTAAGTGTTTTATTGAATTTGTTTTAATCTTTTTAAGTTCTTTTGTGATCTGTACAGAACTTAGTGTTTTTTACACGTTTGATAAAGTGCCTTGTAAACTCAGCATAAGAAGTATATCAAATATGACAGTGGTTTTTAAATTTATGACAAGAGGTCACAACATGTGTTACAGCTGAATTTGTTCAATAAATTCAATATTATATTTGTGGATGGCCCAGTGTCTGGAAAATGGATGAGCACAATGTGAGTGGGGTTCAAGGGTTTGGTTGGCCCACCCCACACTCACTTCTGTCTCATATTGGCCACTGTATTAGAAATTTCCTGGATACGCCACTGGTGATAAGGTATGAAAATGCCAAAGTAAAGGAGAAACAGGCTGCTTAGTCAGTATTTAAGCTTTTTGCTTTAGTCTTCTGAGGTTAATTTAAAATCAGTACTTTTGGTCTGTCGGGTCCCTGTGATAAAGTAACTGGGGGTTGGTTGCACAGCCTGTCCTCTCTCAGCATCTGTCTGGCTGTAAATTATATCACAGCTGTAAGCGAAGCTAACCACAAGCTAGCCTGCCCCAGCTGTGCCCCCTAAAACTCCAGTGTATTCATAGTTAACGATCAAATATGATTTAAAATTAAAACATGTCAAAGGAAACCGAGCTGCTACAAACAGCTGTTGCTAACAGTGTCGTTGTTTGAAACTTCAATAAGAGGAAAGTCTTCTAAGGTTAAATTTAAACAGGTTGTTTTGGTGCTTATTTCCTCTTGGCAGTGAGTCATGTTTATGTGGTCGCCCACTACACTGTGCAGGGATACTACTGAGGAGCATACATGTTAAAAAAAAAAAAAAGAAAAAAGTACAATACAAAAAAGATCATTTTCTCCCTTTTTTATATAATTTTTGCCAAACAGCACATTGCAACATTCGCATGTATTGTCGCAATTAGTGCAACACAACTTCATCCAACATGTCTTTTGTGTATACATTTGCAGCTTCAGCTTGTGTGCTGCTCCAAGTCAATAGTAGAAGATGACGGCGTAGGTGGTGGATGTGTGTGATAGCTTCCCTTGGAGCAAGCAGATATCAAGCGTTTAATTAAAGGCTCTGCCTGGCATTTATGCCCCCAGAGCAAGTGTCTTACACAATAATACAAATCAGAATTCTGGTGCCAAATGAAAAACAAAATCTGCACTATCACAAAGACTGTAGTGTGTTTGTCTCTCATGGTACTGCCAAGCAGCAAAGAGGGAGGGGAAGGGAGACAAAAAGAGAAACAAAGGGGCTTGTAAGAAATCAAACTCTGGATGTTACAGTGTGCATGAAAAGCACGACTGCAATACGTGAGATAAAGACTGAAAGTCCCTGAAAGTGTTACATGATTATTATTGTAAATGTGAGAGGTTCATCAAACCTTGAGTGCAGTCGCATGCTCCTTTTAGGGCTTTCTCATCCTGGGTGTAATCTGTAAGAGAATAAACTCATAATTTAGCTCTTATTTATCAAACTGTAGAACTTTTCTTGAGTGATTACTTGCAATCTCATCACCTGAACTGACAACTGTCATGTTCTGCATCTCCTTCAGGAGTTGGAGGATAGCTGGGTCATCCCGGGAGTACAGAGCATAGCGGTTTATCCCCAAGTGGAACTTTAGCCAGCTGGTGTCAGGGTCATAGATCATTTCTTGCTGTGTCAAAGTAACATTGGCCAAAGCTGCTGCGTCATTGTAGAGCTTCATCTGTCTGAGGAGTAAGATGGAGAGCAGAAGTTAAGCTGAATACAAGGATCTGTCATTATCTTTCCACTTCAACAGCAGAACTATGAGGGAAAAAGCTGACACATTTGAGTACTGTTCTTAGTTTCTTGTAACGCCATTCATTTATCCACATGCCCATTTTCTATTATCCTATTCAGGGTCTTTGGTCTGGAATATGCAACTATAATTCATTCAGTAGCCAACTTAATAAACAATCACTTTTCATTTTAACTATGATGTAAGCAGAAAACCACCTCCATTTCTCCATTTTATTTCAGTTGCTGAAAACATGGGAAAGCAACATAAATGTTCTCTGATTGGAATAAATAACCGGAGAAAAAATATTAAGGAAACTGCTGAAAACAGATGCAAAACTGATGTGAGATAGCATAAAAAATAATTACAGTGTTTGCTTAACCAGAAAACAAAAATGTTTAAGTTTGAGTTATTTTAGATTGTGAAACTATCTGCACTCCAGCTGCATGCTTAGCTAGTCTTCATGATCCCTCCATGATACAAAAAAATTAGGGGTTGTTTGACCACTGTATGCGAAGAAACTGACAACACAACCCCATGTCTAGAAAGAAAAATATCATTTAGTTTTCCCCTTAGCATGGTTAACATATAAACTTTTATTGAATGTACAACTCACAGTGATTCACAACTCGTTTTGTTGCCCACTTTTTATAGCCATTATTCCATTTGGGGGATTTGTTGTTCTGTTAATTCAGCCTGTCATGAATATGAAAGGGGACATTTTTGAGCTGTTACTGAGCAGAAGACGGGATCAAAAGGGACAGCACATGGTCCAAGCTGACCAAGCTGACTGAGAGGGACAGTCAACCAAACTCTACCACATCCGGCTGGATAACGAACAGATCATGGAGCAAAAATACAAATTGGTTGTCGGTCAGCCAATAAAAGCAGTGCAAGATGTATTAAAACAAACAAACATATCTTTAAATGTTCATTTCAGCAGCCTCCATCAAAAGGTTTTGTTTATTGCACTGTTGAAATGCTGTTGCAATATTTTGTAACAAGCCTTTGAGCTGATGATTATATTTGTAGATAATATGAAAGCAGCAGAGAAGGAGATCCGTTGCTCATTTTGCTTTCTTATTTTCCACAGAAAGATCCCAAAATCTCTGAGTATCTCCGAGGGAGTGTTAGGATAGGCAGACAGCCCCACAAGCCAAAACAGCAACAGCTCCCAAAGATTAAGATGGGCTTTAAGAGTTTAAGCCTTCAGTCAACTAAAAGAGAGTTCCAGACACAAGCTGTCAGAATAACATGTTTGTGAGGGTTTTTCCGCCCCCAGCCCATTTGACATGATGGACACACTCTTCTACATATCCCCATGTCTGTCTGTAGATATGTATCTCTTACCATGGACAAAGTGCAGATGTGTTTATGTGTTTCTTGTTCGCCTTGGAGGGCTTTGACCGTTGTGACACTGACCCTGCCTCTTGACCACAGCAAGCCTCAGCACGTGCTCTTAGAGTAGGAGCTTTCAGTCAAACATAAGCACTCTGTCCAATACACCCTCAAAATGTAAGATGCTGCAAAATAAATGCTAAATAAAAAAAAAAAAGAGAAACAAGCAAATAAACACCAACCTTTCCCAACGAGACACCTTCTTCTTGTAATACTCTATCAGTTGCTCCACCTGCAGCAGCCTCTCCTCTGGCCCGAGCACAGGAGTTTGGATGTTGTACAGCGGGTGAGCAAACAGCTTCTCCAGCTTTGAGTCCATATCAGCATTTCCAGATGTAGTGGTGCCATCCTGCAGTGGGGCATAGGTCCAGTTGGAGAGCTGTGGTGTTGCGAGACCTTCCAGCCTGGGCAAGCTGAGGTTGTTGGAAGCACATGTGCAAATTTGTCCTGATGTTTGTCTCAAATTCCACAGTTTTGGCAGGAGGACGAAGTAGAGGTCAGCAGAGAAGATTGCTGTAAGGGTTGCAACCAGGAGGAAACGATCTCGTCTCATCATTGAAACAGAAAAGACTTATTAAAAAAAAAAAAAGGACATGAAAACCAAAAAAAGTTCAACTATGTGCTGCTCCAGAACGTGCGAGGCATCACTTGTAGGTATCTTCTCAGACAGCCAGACAGATCCAAGCAATAACAGGTTTGTCCAAGTCTCTCAGATTTCTTTATTCTCTCTGTTTCAGTCTGTTCGTTCCAACCTCACTTTCTCTTCTCCTCCTCCTCCCCCGCCTCCTCTTCTTTTAGCAGCAACTGAAGAAGGAGCTGAGCTGAGAGTGAACATGTGTTAGCAGTAGCCACTGACAGTTTGGCTGCTTCCAGGGACCTGCTGCACAGAGGAGGAGCAAATGTGTATTTATCGAGTGAACACTGTGGGTGTGTACGTCAAAGTATGTACACAAGCATCAAATCACAGGTTAGCAGATTGAGAGAGAATGTAATCAGGGTGAAGAGACACTCACACACTCAGAGAGGTAACCAAAGTCCATAGAAGGAGGAGGAAGAGGTGAACACAATGCTCTTCTTATCACAGCAAATCTGAAAGAAACTGTCCGTTGGCAAGTCCGCTCTGATGCAATGTGTGTGTGTCTGTGTGTGTGTGATCAAGCCCAGTTTTCATTGTTATGTGCAGAGGTTGGCTCCCTTCCTCTTGTTTTCTCTGGCAGAATGATTGCAAGTATGTCTTTGCAGATTTACAGGTGTTTGTGTAGAAACTTGTTAAGCTGGCAGGAGTGCACGACTTGCCTTGATGTTCTTTCTGTTCCCCCCGGGAATCTTGTCATCTTCTTGCCTCCTGCTTGCTTTTCCTTCTTCAGTCCCCTTTCTCTTCTCCTCCAGCTTCATCAAATCTTCTTTCCCTCTGCTGCCATCCCATGCTTCTTATCATCCCTGCATTAAACTTTCATCCTCTTTGCTCCGTTCTCATCTTTTCTAGCCCTCTCCTTCTCTTTTGCCTCACTTGCACAGATCTCCAGTCTGTCTTGCTCCAGGCAAAAAATTCCCAGCTGCACTTTCCTTCCTGCTGCAGTTCCCACACATGAATCCCTTACTTTTTTCCCTGTCACGCTGATACTCATAGGAGCACACAGACTAAAAGGCTGCAGCGGAGCTAAAGAAAAAATAGTTCTTGCACAACTTCAGATGAGGAAACGCAGCCAAAAATAGCATTTCCCAATGTATTACAGGTCACTTTTTCATAAGCAAATCCCCACCAGATACCTGCAAAAAAAAAAGATCATTGGTGCCCATGTCTTTTCTTGCAGCTCTTTTGTGAAGAAATGGAATTTTCACAGGGTATTTCGTAGCCTGATTCTGTTGTTATTGTGGTGTTTTTGAACATCTGTCATCTCCTTGGGTGTGTGTGAGTGAGTGTGTTTGGAGCTCTGACAGAATTACGTGTCAATGGGAATAGTTCTTCAGGGTGTTTTACCATCTCCGAAGAGAAAACAGGCTGAGTGAAGATGTCGCTGATGATGGAAAGTAGTGAGAAGTAGCATTAACCGCCCATTTATTCAGTGGC
The DNA here is from genome assembly GCF_933228915.1 of Telmatherina bonti. NCBI lineage: Eukaryota > Metazoa > Chordata > Actinopteri > Atheriniformes > Telmatherinidae > Telmatherina > Telmatherina bonti. Next base: position 19,947,213 of record NC_136630.1, on the reverse strand, counting down.
ATGGGAGTCTCTGATTTGTCTACATGCCCACAGGCAAAGTGGGAGACTGCCATCTAATTTTATGTTTTTAATTCTCTGTAAACCACAACTACAAAAACAATTACATCAAGATCAGTTTTCCACTTTAAGTTTCTACTGGTTTGTAATCCTTCTCAAAAGAAAAAAAAAAAAAAAAAAAAGCTTTTACATGAGGCTTTATTTTGTTTGTTATCTACTCTACAAAAATGGTTAAAATGACTTTTTTTTCTCAAATGTAATCCAATAATATGATACCACTGGCTCAAATGAGACCTGACAAGATAAGCCTGACAAATAAAAATATAATTTGATGGAATTTAATAATGTATTGGTGACTTAATGATCTGTGATGGGCCAAGAAGCTGTCTGATTAACTTGGTTTGTTCCAGCTGTGTCAGATTGCATTTATACTGGAAAAAAACAAACTGAAGTCTCTGCTTCCTCCCCCACTTAAACATCCAGATCAGCACTTAGAATAACCCAGTTCTTTAAGGATGAGAAAGAACATGAGGGAAAAAAAAAGTTTCAAAAATCAAATATCTAAGGACAACATATAAAAGTAGGGCACTGAGTCCTGCGTCAACAGTCTGTGGGGTTTAGCAGAGCTGTGATGATAAGTACAGACTGGTTTTTGCTTAGACTGGTTGGAATAGCTCTGTAATGTATTCAGGAGAAGTCAAATCATACTTTAACAAACAAGCTTTAACAAATCAGTTTATCTAATAGAAGTTAAAAAAGTTTTTGAAATTATATTGACATAGCTAAGCATTAAGGACAACAATGTAGGGGCTGCAGTAAAATGAGTGTTTTTTTGCAGATTATTTCTTTGATGTAACAATGTTTTTTGGAAATATATTGTTGGAAATCATTCTGATTTAACTTTCAAATGGTGCCATGTTTATTAAAAATGCATTTGGAGGATGAGCAGCACAGTTTGTTACATGAACAAACTGCTTGTTCTATGAACTGTAGTTTGGTGCTAAACTCAAATGCATTTTCTTTACAAATGTGGGACCATTGGGGTGGCAGTAGCTCAGGTGGTTCAAATCCCACTCCCCCAGTCAATCTGCAAGACACTTCACTCTCCTTCCCTCCAGTGTTTGCATTGCTGGTTAATGAAGGTGACTGAATGTTCTGTGGTGGTGGATGTTGGTAGTGCAGACTGGCTGCAATGTTTCTGTCAGTTTCGGCCATGTTAGCTGTGGCTTCACAAGTTTTTGCCACCAGCAAGAATGATGGTGGTGTGAATGACTGATGGGTTCAAGGGTATCAAATTTATTGTCCAGAAACGTCATCACAAGAAAGAAACAACAGACCAAACCAAAAAAGTACTTACTTTTCATGACAATTTCATTTCATGTTCAGAGCTAATTTGTAGCTTCCTTTTCTGTTTTCTTAAGCAAAGGCTAAACTGGAACATCCTTAATGTTAAATATCAGTCGAATTTACAGTAACTAACCATGCAGGTTAATAAGACGACTGGTTACAACGTACAGTGTTTTTCTTCTAAGGTAACACAACCACAGGGTTGTCACATTTATATTGTGCAGGATACAACACACACAGGGAGAAGCACTGAAAATGCCATTTGTTTTTTGTTCAATTTTTATCACTTTTATTCAGTGGCAGTGATGTAGGCTACAGAAACAGCTGTTTGTAATGTAAATCCCTATATATAAATATATATATATATATATATATATATATATATAAAGAATGTTTCACAAGTCATACAATATAAACACAGTGGGGAAAAACTGTCCTTCATTTGACATTTACAGGTAAATTCCTCAACTCTAAAAAATATAACATAAAATAAAAACCAAACTATTACTGGGCTAGCTATAAATCCACATTTTCAATTATTCTGCTCAACTAAAATAATTGTTAATGTCTTAAATGTGAAATATCAAGACTATTGCTAGAGATGCACTAAATTTAGGGAAAATCTGTGTGGAGTGAAAAAAAAAAAGCTGAAAGCAAGAGGAAGACCTGGTGGAGAAAAATATAATTCTTGATGTGACTGTGTATTACATTCTCATGCTGAGTGAAAACTCACCCAATATAACATCAATATAACATACACAGACGGACATTTTCAATTTACAGTTTTGGGAAAACGTCATATACTGAAAGGGAATTTAGAAAAACAAAGATAATGTGAGAATCTTCGTCTTTGTGCTTTAAGCTTCATGCTGCCAGTCAGATTCTGATACCAAACTGTGTGGATTCTGGATAAATCCTCTTGGAGAATGAACACATTTATTTAAAGAAACATGAAAACCTGAACTTTTAATGAAAAAAAAGTAGATTTTTGTCAGTGAAGGTCAGTTTATCCCCCAAGTGCTCAGTGAACTCACAGCTACAGGAAAGATTGATTTCACTACTGCACACTCTGGCTGTAAACACACATTATCAAAATGAGGAGGCTTTCAGAAGAAAGGGAAACAGAGGGTGGAACATCAGACAGTGGGTGATAAAATATACAATAATCAACAGATGACACAAAAAAAGAGGAAAAAACAGGTTTTCTCATCAGATGAATCTCAAATAGAATGGCTGCATTTGTTTCTTTTCCTGTTCACCTCTCTCATTATCCCCTCCCATCAGTCATATTTTCTGGATAAGTTTGGTCCTACTGTGGGGTGTTGCAGCCACAGCTCTGGAACTGAAGCAGCAAGCTGCTCTGTCACATTCCTTTACGATTGATTTAGCTTTATTTAGCCCAGTATGTGCTTCCCAGTATTTTTATGCTAACTACTGTTGGATGTTCACAAATCTAGACCAGATAGTCACATGACCAGAAAGAGAGGGAGAGAGAGAAAAAAGTGTCTACTTGAATATCAGAGGGATGATTAGAAACTATTGCAGCAAAAGACATATCAGCATAATTTTACAATGACAGGATAATGGTATGCTGACAGAAATGTTCAAATATAGGTGCATTATACTGGTAGGGAAAGGTTCACTACATCAACATACAAATACCACTTACACAATCATTTCTATTTAGAGTTAGCCCACGTTGCTCACCATGTTGAACCACTTTTCTTGGATGTCCACGTAATTTCAATTCCCCGCCACCGGACATTGAAACAGAATCCAAATGTGGGATTTGACTTGGCCATTCCAACCCTCCATTTCCCTCTTCTGAGCCATTCTGCAGTGGATAGGTTAGTGTGCTTAGCACCATCATCATTCTGTTAAAAAGTCCACTCTCAGTTCAGTTTCAGTTTTTTAGGCCTAACACTGCCTTCAAGAACGTTTTAATATGATCAATGACAGAAAGCTGCTCCAAATCTTATATTTCGACTTTTATGCTTTACAGCTTGCCTCAGAATATTTGTTTGTCTTGAGCCAAATGTGTCGATTATTACTGTAGCTTTGCTCAGGAACAATAATGACTATGATTACCTAATGCAAATAAGATTAGCAAACTTTAGATGGTTTATACTTTGATGACTGCTCACTCAAAGTATGACTTTATTTGAGTAAAGGTAAACGTTATTCAAAGGAAATTATTGGTGGATGTGCATGTTAGTCATATATTTTAATTATATGGATGAAATTGCTGGTCAAATGTAGGTGTGCATATGTTTCATGAAATTAAAAGACAATATCTATAAATATATGCAGATATGACAACACAGGTTATGTAAGCTTAATGCCAGCAAAGGGAAAATCAGGAAGAAATTTACCAGTATGACCTGCATATGTTGATGAGTTGAAAACAGTCAGTCAGCTGCATCTCTGTGGTTTGAGCTGTTGAAAAGACGCCTCTTCTGATGATTCATGACTGCTGTCTGGCAAACGTCGTCACACACATACTGACACACACAGACGGATCCACAGAGGTGAGAACGGCAAATCACAGTTTTCATCAAATGCTGACTGTGTCTTTTGAAGGTTACCATGGGTTGCTGTGGTTGCTCATGATCACTTTCTGCAGAGCTCGAGGAGGAAGCTGAAGTGGATAAAAAGAGAAAAAAATAAGTGAATAAATGTGTGTGTCTGTCTGTGTCCACCGAAGTGTGGTTGCACAGAAAGCACAGCTAATTGTTTAGCTTGGCAAGTTCTGATTAACAAGCAGACACTAGGAGGAAAGTGTCGGAAATTTCTTGCATATACACTCACACACTTAAAAAAATTGAGGCAGAACGATGCCCAAATGTTCCAGAGCTGAGCTTCAAACTTGAGAAGAGAAAAATGTGAGGAATGCTTTGACTATTCCCTTCATAAAGTGGTGAAATTGGACATGATTGAATCAGAGTATCAGGTGTGATTACCTTGGAAGGCAGTCCTGACCTGCACCATTTAACCTTTCTTTACATTATATTCCCCAGCAGCAACTACACACCCATATCTGAGCGTAGGAAGGTTCAGATGAAAATGATAACTATTGGTAGGGACATTCCCAGTGAACATACATGTGTTGGGGACAGGAATGGACCACAGAGAATCTAATTGAGTGAGTCTGCAGGACATAAAAACAGCTGTCTGCACTGAATGGTTACCTTCAGAACAACATTCCTGCAGCGAAGTTTGACCCTTGCTGTTGGGGTCAGATACTTGACTTTTGGCCTCACAGAATCTGAGTTTGTCACATTCAGTCCTCTCCAACGTGGCCTCTCTGAGGTTGTTCGGCTGCTTCCTGAGGGCATCAGAACCAAATAATGCAATCTTTGCAAGAAACAGCATTGTTTAAAAAAAAAACAAGTTTCACAAACTTCATTTATTTAAAACCTCTGAAACTAGATTGTTGTAGCTCATATCTGTGATTTCATGCTTTTCATTAAACTGGAATTCTAACTTGCATCTTTGTTGATTTTTTTTTTTTTTTAAAGTACAAAGATCTGAAAGTTGCCATGTTTTGGCTTAAGTTAGAAATTACACAGATTTCTAACTTAAAATCAGTACTGGGGAGCTACATAACTGACAGAAAGGAAATTAAGCTGCATGTTTTCATTATCACCCTTTTCTTCAAAGATTCAGACTTCAAGGTTACATTGTCCGTGAATAATCACATAGATTTTTACTGAATAAATCTTTCAGTATGCCCTTAATTTTCAGACCACAGAAACCTACATCGAGCTCATCATTATGCTTCCCAGTGGGTTTCCTTTTATTTGAATACACTTTTCACCTCCCTAAACAAAATATTCCAGACAGATTTCCTCTTTATGGTCCAGGTTGTCTTAACGTGCATCAGAAACACCATTGAGCATAAAATTAAAGACTTAGCAAAGCAAAAAGTTAGAATCTTTTTCTTTCTTTTCTTGGAGAAAATGTTCAAAAGATTTACGTTGTGTAAGCTATGATTTTATTTAACAAACCAATAGTCCTTGTTTTATTAAACTACTGGTATAATTTACCTGTGATGGACTGGTGACCCATCCAATTCAATTCAATTCAACTTTATTTATATAGCGTCAAATCACGGCAATGCCATCTCAAGACGCTTTACAGACAGAGGGGAAAACATAATGAAGGCCAATTCATAACAGCCTATATAAGGAAACCAACAGATTGAGTTGAGTCCAACTCAATCTCCCATCCTGAGCAAGCACACTGGCAACAGTGGGAAGGAAAAAACTCCCTTTTAACAGGAAGGAAACCTCCGGCAGAACCCAGCTCAGGACAGGCAGCCATCTGCCTCTGCTGTGTGGGGGGAAGAGGACAGAAAGACAACAGACAACAGGAACTGCTACTCCCGGCCAGGGAGACCTGCTGAGACAGGAGACATACATGTTAATGATGCAACACTGTTATGGGGGGGGATAAAGAGAAAAAGAAAGAAGCTCAGTGTATCAGGAAATGTCCCTCAGCAGTCTAAACCTATAGCAGCATAACTAAGGGATGCTAACCATCCCTAGCTATAGGACTTATCAAAAAGATAAGTCTTCAGCCTAGTCTTAAAGGTGGGGAGGGTGTCTGCTTCCCTAACACTAACTGGGAGCTTATTCCATAAGAGAGGGGCCTGATAACCAAAGGCTCTGCCTCCTGCTCGGCTCTTTGAGACTCTAGGAACCACAAGTAAGCCTGCAGTCTGCGAACGAAGTACTCTACTTGGTATATAAGGAACAATGAGGTCTTTGATATATAGTGGTGCCTGGTTGTGGAGGGCTTTATATGTAAGGAGAAGGATTTTAAATTCTATTCTAGATTCAACAGGCAGCCAATGAAGAGAGGCTAAAACTGGAGAAATATGATCTCTCATGCTGGTTCTGGTCAGGACTCTGGCTGCAGAATTCTGGATCAGCTGAAGGCTTTTCAGGGCATATTTAGGACAGCCCAGTAATAGAGAGTTACAGTAATCTAGTCTCGAAGTAACAAAAGCGTGAACCAGTTTTTCTGCATCACTCCGAGACAGAATGTCCCTAATTTTGGCTATATTACGTAAATGAAAGAAGGCTGTTTTAGTAACCTGCTCAATATGTGGGCCAAAGGACAGGTCAGGGTCAAATATTACTCCAAGGTTTCTCACTGTAGCACTGGAAGCTAAAGTAATGCCATCCAGGTTCATTACAAAACTGGAAAATTTAGCTCTGAGTGTTTCAGATCCAACGAGAATTACTTCAGTCTTATCCTTTGTCTGGGGCCATAAGAAGGTCATTAGTAACTTTCACCAATGCTGTCTCAGTACTATGATGAGCTCTAAATCCTGACTGAAACTCCTCGCATAAATTATTTCTGCTCAGGTGGGCATGTAGCTGAGCTGAAACTATTTTCTCCAGAATTTTGGACATAAACGGGAGATTAGATATAGGTCTATAATTTGCTATCACCTCTGGATCCAGAGATTGCTTTTTAAGTAAAGGCTTGATTACAGCAGTTTTAAATGATTGTGGTACATATCCTGTCACTAAAGACATATTGATAAGATTTAGTAGTGATGTATTAATTAAAGGGAAAATGTCCTTAAAGAGGCTCGTTGGGAGAGGGTCTAAGATACAGGTGGATGGTTTAGATGAAGCTATTATTTTAGTTAATTCAGAGGGTTGGACAGGACAGAAACTATTTAGACACAAGTCAGATCCTGGTTCTAAGGATGCTTCGGAGACCACAACAGGCTCAACATTATAGGTAGAAGGAAGAGTATTGTCAATTTGATCTCTAATAGTGTCAATTTTATTCCTGAAAAAATACATGAAATCATCACAGCTAAGTGAGAAAGGAATACATGGCTCCACAGCGCTCCGGCTCCTAGTAAGCCTAGCTACAGTGCTGAAAAGAAACCGAGGGTTGTTTTTGTTTTCCTCTATCAATGATGAATAATAAGCTGTTCTTGCCATACGTAAGGCTTTTTTGTATACGCTTAAACTTTCTTTCCAGGTTAAGTGAGACTCCTCTAGTCCTGATGAACGCCATCTGTTTTCCAAACGCCTTGATGCCTGTTTTAGAGCTCGAAGCTGGGAATTAAACCAGGGAGCCTTCATAATCTTACCTAATTTCTTCTTCTTTAGGGGAGCAACATTATCCAAGGTTGTACGCATTGAAGCTGTTATAGTATCAGCATGTTGATCAATCTGAGCAGGAGTAAGGCTTAAAGGGGGACTCTCGGTCATGCTAACACATGGTAGATGTGAAAAAATTGATTCAATTGATTGTTTAAATTTTGTAATATTATTGTCTGATAAACATCTACTATAGTAGAATTTATTTTTGGTCAGTGAGTAATCAAATAAAGTGAATTCAAAGGTTAATAAGAAGTGATCGGACAAGACAGGGTTTTGAGGAAATACTTTGAGCCTATCAGTCTCAATACCATATGTTAGAACAAGATCAAGAGTGTGACCATGAGAGTGAGTGGCTCCATTGACATTTTGTGAAAACCCAATTGAGTTTAGAATAGAGCTAAAGGAAATGTTTAAACTATCATTTTCAACGTCAACATGAATATTAAAATCACCTATTACAATGACTTTATCAGTACTCAACACTAACTCAGACAAGAGATCAGAGAATTCGGTCAGAAACTCGGAGTAAGGTCCAGGTGGGCGATACACTAATGCTAAAAGGAGCGGTTTCTCTGAATTCCATTTTGGATGAGATAAATTTAATGTCAGGAATTCAAAGGATTTATAGTTAGTTTTGTGCTTAGGATTAAATTAAAAATTCTGACTTAAAAATAGCTGCAACACCTCCTCCTCTGCCTGTAGTTCTAGGAATGTGAAAGTTTAAATAGTTAGCTGGCGTAGCTTCATTAATACTAACATAATCCTCTTGCTGTAACCAGGTTTCCGTAAGACAGAATAAATCAATGTGGTGATCACCTATCAAGTCATTGACTAATAAAGACTTATTTGGGAGGGATCTAATATTCAGTAGGCCACACTTTATTGTCTTATTTTCAGATTTTATTAGATCCATTGTTTTTATTTTTATGAGGTTTTCACGATTAACCCCAGAAGTGTTTTTGTGTTGTTTAATTCTTACTGCTGGGAAGTTGTATAAGGTCGGAATGGGGTTTTGGGTGGGCGGCGGCAGGTGGGAAGCTGCAGAAAAGTGTGTAGGACTACAATTCTGCCTCCTGGTCCCAACCCTGAGTTGTCAATTTAGCTGACTAATAAAAGAGTCCATATTGCTAGATAAGAGAGCGGCTCCATCCAACGTGGGATGGATGCCATCTCTCCTAATAAGACCAGGCTTTCCCCAAAAAGCACTCCAATTATCTATAAAACCCAGAATGGAGGGGATTAAGTGGGAACAGAAAATGCATGAATGGGGGAAATGATCTACTACTATTTAAGGAGACAAATAACAAAAAATCTGTCACATAAATTCAAACATAATTATTTTATGTATGTATGTGAGATGGCTCTTTCCATAATCAATCTTTTTCCAATTTTTCTACCACTTTAAGTAAACTGATAAGTTTTATTACAATTGAAACCAGTCGTTTTCCTCACCTGGAGAAAGTAGCTGGATCAGTAATATTCCACAACACTTCCTGTCCAAAATAACCCACGTGACAGCCGTCCTTAGACCACAGCCCAGCAAAACCATCATCTGATGCTGTGAGGATGAAATGTCTGCCAGCTATCTCCAGGACTTCTACACATACCAGCGGCCTTTTATGAGATCTCCAACACTGCAGCAGGGGAGGTCGTTCACAAGTAGACTGTATGGAAACAGAACCTAATCAATATTTGGGGGTGTTATAATGTACAGTTTGGTTTTATTTTCATTTACCAGCTTACTTCATGTTGGGTGTCTAGTGCATACATAGAAATGTCCCAGATCTGAAGGCAGCCTGTTGTGTCACCCGAGACCAGGATGTTGTTTTTAGTCTGATCTGAGCTCAGGGTGAGCACATATTCTCCTGGCCGGTCTGGTGCATAGAACTGACCTGGCAAAAAGGCACAGAAACCAAACAGGGCTCATGTGATTGTTTTTAGCTATCCTCTGAAGTATTCTCTGACATTTAACAGTTGCTTGTTCACTTTGAGTTGCACACAAGCAATCCCGATTTTGTGACAATTTCAAGAGTCCTGAAATGACAGATATGAGACAAAACTTCTATACTTTACCACTCTCTTTTATATCACATGTCTTCTTGTTCTGTCATGATCTGGAATTCCTATCTGCTGAAAAAATATACAGACCTATATAGACGCGCAATGGCGCAGCGGTTCACGTACACATGCACAAACACACCCATGCAAGCTCGTACACATATGCAGCGGTCACAGCGCTTGAATCCCACACCACTAAACACAGATGGGATCTGGAAAGAGACATAGTTGTGGCCTGCCAGGAATGGTACCGGCGGGAGGCCAAGACAACAGTTCAGCCTAACTGCTTGTGCTTGTGCTGTATGTTAATCCATCTTATAGGCGGAGGATCATTAAAGCTACCAGCTGCTTGTCAACTGTTCATACAGTATGATTATTATTCTAACTTGATTCCCCTGCTGCAACTATTTCTTTTAAAATTAATGAACATAAAGCCCATTTTCCTAATAGTCACTCACCATAGTTATGTTTGTCTCCAGTGATGCTCCAAAAGCACAGACGACCAGCCTGTGATGACACCAGGACACCCTTGTTTCTTAACTTTCTGTTTCCCGCTCGATACTGAAGGAACAGGAGGCTGTCCACAGGGAGTGCCACACTAGATGCACACATGCAGAAAGAGATGAAAAAAAAATATGAATGGGTGTACCCACTAGAGATTTCGTTCAGACAAAATTGGTAACCACCAAATTTCAGCTAGAACTGGAAAATTGTGCTTACAGACTTGCAATACAAACATGGTTATCTAACTAAGGTTCTTTGATGCCAAAAAAAAAGTCACTATACAGAAAATGATGCTTAGTTTTAACATTGTATACCTGACAAAAACCAATACTTTGCTTGCACACCTGATGATACCATTATTGCTATTTTCTAGGTTGCATTATTTGTCTGATTGCTTGAGGTCAGGTATCTTTCTGAAACAATCCTCCACCAAGCCAGTATCGTATTTCACAGTTTTCTAAGGCAGTAATTCAGATCTGCAGTTTTTATCTTCAAACCTCATCACTACACTAAGTTTTTTTAAATTGATTCTGCACAATCCCACATAAACAGACACACAAAAACAAATAGTTATGCAAACATAATTTGGCATTCTCTCAGGAGGAATAAACAGCATATAATGAATTAGAATTTCTTGCAGGTGTTAAAAGTATGACCTTTGTCCCTTTAGTCTGCATGACTTCTCGCTGGAAAAATAATTTAAAGTAAACTTTAAATTGTATTCAATTAAAACACTACAAACCTTTAGAACTTATTTTTGCTTTCTCATTTCTAGTTTGAATATAATTAATGACTGATAAAAAACTGACATGAATATGATGAGGGGCTAAAAAAAATAAAGTTAAATTTTGTGGATCTTAAATGTCTTAACCCTCTATGGCATGACTTTTTATTTCATGAGGAAAAAAATATTCCACCCTAGTTTGGGAGCTTGGGGGAGTCCTTATAATATATCAGTCAGAAAATCTGTGCCCCCCCTGCCCCCCCACCAGATTTTGGTTTGTTGCCTCAGGGCAACAACATGCTATGAGGGTACTAAAATGCCATGGTTTTTTTTATATTATTTAATTAGTGGAATGAAGAACAAAAAAGAAATAAATCCTTTAGAAAAAGTTTTATTTCAACATCAATAATTGCAACAACTTTCATTTAAACAAATTGCCACAAATGATTTATCAATTAGTGCATCAGAGATTATCTGCAGTGTGTGTTTGTTTCTGTATGTGTGCTCTTGTGTGGTACTGTGTTTCTCTTTTGTACAAAGCAGAGTCTGTGTCACTCTGTATGGAACTTCTTGAAGCAGTTGCTGGTGGATGTGAAACAGAGGTGGCCATCCCATTTTTGGCACTTGGCTTTAGGTGTACCTATGCATCCTGGTACCTTGCATCTCCCTTCCTTTTCATCCATTACCATCCAGTGGGCTGTGGCATCCAGACGCACATCATGGACCGGAATAGGTGTAGTGGGTCTTCTTCACCTCTTTTCCTCGTACTCCGCAGCAGTTGTGGAACTGGGACGACCTTTCTTACGCTCCAGACTATGTTGTGTATATATATATATATATATATATATATATATATATATATATATATATATATATATAAACATGTCAAAAAGTTAGATTCATCTTACCTTCTTCTGGCAGTGTGTCGACTGTGTTCCCAAAATGGACTGTTTCACCCCAAAATAAAAGGTCAAAGCCACACCCAGCTCAAATTTCATTGGTCTCAAACTTATCATGAGACTTTTTATGTGATGTTTTGAATTGAAAAATTTAGAGGGGCGGTGTGTGGGCCAAAATAGTGGTTTGTTGCCTGAGGGCAACACCATGCCATAGAGGGTTAAAGTCATGAATAAAGAGTGTTAGGATGCAGTGATACTGTATGATGAGCTTTCTGTGCCAAGGACTGTAGGCAGGTACTGGTCACTGGAATAAGATAAGATAATCTTTTCACTTTATTGCCATGATCAACCAACACTAATAAAGCAGGATGCATACAGGAAGTGTTTGACACACTGTTTTTCCAAGATTTGCCTCTGTTCTACTAAATCTAATCAGAGGCATCAAAAGTATGCAGGATGAGCTAATCCCATGATCAAAGCTATTGATGGATAACAGTTTAATCATGCAAACACTTAAGACATGCTGAGTTTGATCAGATGTGGTCAGTGTTATCTATGATTAATGAAAAGCCTTTGAACATACAGTATTAACTGATCTTATATAAAGAATCAGCCTATCTAAACCTGCTGGCATCCTCTTACCGTTCCTGTGTTTCCCTCTGAAGGTGCAAAATCTTTCCTTTAGTCTCCATTCTCCAGATAATGATCTCTCCATCATAACTTGCTGTTGCGACAACTCCCAAAGAGGAGCACTGACACACGGCCAAGATGTCTGATTTGTGAACACTACTGGACTTCCAAGAATTGTCAGCTCTCACTTTCAAGTCCTGGAGGCACAGCACAGATTTCATTATTAAGGAAAAAAGAAATAAACATTATATTCAGGTGTTGTTAGATGTAACAGTTTACAAGGGAGAATCCTTGTGTTGTGAAGCATTTGTGGTTCTGAAAAATAAAAGGAATTGTTTGTGTTGCCCTGTGGAACGCAGCTCCGTTTCCTCCTCCAGTGTGCTGATTTTGTTTACACCTCTGGGCTCCCATACTGTGGTGAGCTCTTTATGATGGACCATCTGGAAGCTCAGCAGGTGGACATTAAAAATACTGTTGCACATGTCTTTGATCTCAGCAGGTACATGTACAAATCTGTCATTTATACCATTTGCTGATGTCAAGTCATTCTTTATTTAAAAGAAGAAAAGAACAGACTGATGGGGAAGCATAAAATACTGCATGTTTCTGTCCTCTTTAAGGAATGAATACGACCACAGAGCAGATTGTTGTGACAGTTTAAGTGGTAAAAGAAGGAAACACAAAAATCTGAGCTATGAAACCATAGACAGCATTTTCTGACTTTAATATATAATGATGTGCCAGTAAAAATAAAGGTATGTTTCTGCCCACGTACTGAGAAGACAAGGATTTGTCAAGAGTAAATGGAACAATGTGAGGTTTTACTAAAAAGTGTGAACTGATTGGAGATGAAGGATATGGGTTTGGCATAACTCTTGGAAAAAATATCTCTTCAGAGGCTTAAATTGTCAGCATTCTTTAGAAAAACACTGTTTTGAGTTTGTACTGGATTTGCCGCTGTGGGGGCAGCTGTTTATGTGGGGCTCGTCTCTCTTTCAACATGCGGGGCAGAACTTGTAAAATAGTAAAAATATCTGCAATTATGGCTGGAGACTTATTTTAACATCCTGACTAAGAATACAGTGTTATACTGACAATAACTGCGACATTAATAAAATATTGATATGTCATCGCCATATACATTTATACAAAATCCAATCATCAATCAGTCATTAAAGTGGCTCTTTTATGAACATTTAAGTTTAATTTATTTTAATATGCAAGTCCAGAGGGGAAAGAAATAATCATGCATTGTTCTCAAAACTCTTCATTCATTTTGTTTTGATCCTCTCAAATCAGCCTCTGCCAGAAAAAATCTAATAGAGAAAACTCCACCCTGTATCCTGCCTGCGGGCTGCGTCTGATTGGTCAACTGCGAGGAGTAATTATACTGAGCAGTGATGGTGGGTGTGGCTTTCTTCTCATGAACGTGCACAACCTAAAGAAGATGACCAATCACTGAGTCTCTCCCCCAGGACATCACTAAAGTTTGGATGTAGAAAAAACTCTCTACAACTCTACAACTGAACTTATAATGTGCTGGAAAATTCAAATGTGTTTAGGTGATAAAAACAGCGCCACTCATATTTCTGATGAGTATTCAACACTTTAACACTGTAGAAAGCTCAGAAAACTAAAGAAAAAGCATAATAGAGCCCCTTTTCAAAAGCTTCTGTAGAATATTTTAATCAGAACAATCTAGTTTTGGCCAATGGGAGGTCCTTTGTGCCCTCAATTCAACATTTTGACTCCCTCTTTGTAAATATGAAGGTTAAGCAAAATTATATAGGAGCTCTAACGCACCCTGTTCACTTTCTTTCTTGTAACTTGCGCTGTCTCCTGCTACCCTGACACTTCATTTTGTCTATGATGCAACAAACTACCTCTTTCATTTTTCATTCAGTTTATCAGTCTGATTTTCATTCTCATTTAAGTTCACTTGTGCTGTCATTCGCCTTCCAGACCATGACTAGCATCAAAGTTTAAACACCACACTTAATTCTATTTCTTTGAACATCAAATTTTATACTGTTGTTCAACAATAGATTTACTTTAACTATCATTTGAACTTTCCTTTCAGAAACAATTATTCTTTCTTTTTCCAAATATGTAGCTAGCACTGATGAATGAAAAAAAAATCCTTCACATTTAACATATTTAACACATTTAACACATGTACCATGCATAACAAAGTTAATATTCTCATGATAACGGCTTGATTATTTTGGAAAGTGAGAAAACTATAAAGCTCTTACAACATTAAGGGAGCAATTCCAGTAACACCACTTAATGAAATCTGGAATATATTCTGACTTCAACTGATTCTAACATTATGTACTGTGACAATGTAAGTGAGTTAATTCCAGTGATGACCAGTAAGGCTTTACATTGTTAAACTGGTTGAAAATACACCCCTATAAGACATGAAAATAGACCTGCTTTTTGAAAACAATATACTCTACATAAATCATTTAAATTAAAATTATCCCCAGATTACCCTTTCATCTTCCATTTCAGAAAGATTTACAAGGCTTTTGGTACAAAACCAGCAGTTAATATAATCTGAGTGAAAAGTGACAATGTGTAAATGTAAATGGCCGCCTGCCTATTTATCACTGTGTTTGACCATTGACCTGCTCATGCCGGAGCTTGCCTGTAGCCAAGCGGTGGCTGGGATGGGCTCCAAAACCCTGAACTGAATGCTGCAGACATTTAGCATGAATTGATGAATAAATATATATTTTCTTGTTTTGCAAACCTGAGTCACTTTACTATATTGCAGCAATATACAAGCAAACTCCCAGTGATGATACGTTTTAGTAACATGTGCACCACAGCACATGCCATGCTGATTCCATTCACACCTGCGGTGAAGCAGACATATTCTTCAGCCATCTCTGCTCCATGATGCTTTTATTTTAAAAAAATCCAAGTGAAAGCAGTGAATTATTCTTCAAAACATCCTTGATTTTACCTTGTCTCCTGCAATGTTGTATTGAATGACCTGCCGGCTCCACCCCACAGCAAGAAGCTGGTTGTCGTGGAGACAGGCCAGTCCAGTAACCTCCGAGTTCGTGACAGGTTCCAACTTGTGCAAATTAAGGCCATTAAGTAAATTCCATACCTGCTCAAAAGGAGTCAACACACATTTTTGCATATTTAATACTGATTTGAACTCTTTCAGAGATGTGAAGCAAACAATGGTGCAACAAATGCTCAATACTCCTGTAGATGTTGTCAGTAATAAGATGCAGTATTAAAACCTTAATAGTGCCATTACGAGCCCCAGTGACCAGCCTTCTGTGGGAGGAGTCCAGCTCCATGCAGGTGAGTGTCTCCTCTCCGTGTGCATTTACAATAAGGAGACGTCTCCTTCCTGTCTCCACATCCCACAGAGACAAAGATGAGTCGACGTGTCCGGTCACCACCTGGTGAAGAGTGGGGTTGAACAGAGCACACGAGAGTGATGGGGTGCAATGAATTCCAAATTCCCTTCCTTCATCTGTTAACCAACCACCTCCTCCTCTTCTTGTTTCAGCCAGAGTGAGGTATGCCAGGTAGTCTTTGCAGGCCACCACTAAATGAGGCTGTGTCTCCTCAGGAAGAGGGGGGCTCAGCAACAGGAATGGGAAGTTCCCATGCTCTGGGATACGACCTGGCTGCAAGCATGGAAAATGTAAGTGAAGAGTTTTCAAGCAGAGATGTGCAGAGATGTCCCAAATTCGCAGCTCCTGACAAGAAAATACACAACAGATGAATTAATTACAACTTAGGTGGAAGTTTAGTTTTAACCCCAACGTTGTGACAGCACCTTTCTTATGAATGTAAAGACTCACAGAATCTCTGGAGTAGCTGAGAAGCTGCCTGACAGGTTGGTAGATTACAACATCTAACACAGTGGCACGGTGGCCAAGCAGTGTACCTACAGGACTGGAGGTCACGTACCGCGTCCACAACCTTACTGTTTGGTCACTGCCTCCTGTGACCAACAACTGTAGAGATGAATTGTAGTCAAAACACTTAACACCCTGAAATGAGACAAAAAAAGACCAAAATAGAGAGGATGATGCTTTGTTTAGATGGATGTACAAACAAAATGCAGTGTAATGGGTCTGCCTCTTTACAGTACCAGTCAACTTAACCAGTCTTGCAAGTTTTCAGTGAGGGAGTTTTTACGAGCGGCGACAGTGTTAAAATGTTCAGACAGTAAACTGGAGTATAAACTTGTGTTTATTTAGGCTTCCCACCCACTTTAATAATGTCTAGTGGATCAGCCTTACTCACTTCTTAACAGTAAAACCACCTGCCACTGCATGCTGAAAACCACAAAAACTACAAGTAAGCAACAAGATTCCAAATATTTCTAAAGATACTCCTGTTCTGTTGCAAGCCAACTCAAGGCCATATAAATCATTTTCTACAACAGATTTAAATTGTGTAACTTTGCATGCTCTTTCAGGTCAGTGTCACCCAGACCTCATTGACATCCATGTGACTAATAATCAGTTCAGTGCACTCTCTGATAAAAGGCTGATAAAAAGTCCTTTTAGACCACAAAGTGTCCTGTCAAGTCCTTTCAGGTTTTATGTGTTTCTATCAATGCAACAGTTGTAACCACTATAGCCAATTACCCCAAAGATGCATCCATGCATCTGTTACTTACTAAAAATGGAAGTTACCTGCTTTAATTTCCACACGTGAGGTTCCTGCTTTAGCGACATATTGATAAAGACTACAGATGTGGTGTCACTCTCTGATGAAGTCATGATGACGTTAGTACCATGATCAAACATCACTCTGTTGATCGCTTCCTGGTGGATTTTGGGAATGTGATGGTAGGAGACCATGTCGCCATGTTCATCAAGGTCCTTTCAAAAACACAGTTGAAAAGATAAATTAAAGTGTTGTAAGAAATGTGTGTAATTAACAGCTGCATCACAGTTATTCTTTCTTTGTTCCTTATACAAAGACTTCCAGAGACTTTGTTGCATGGGTGGATGTATCTTGGCAGATACATCCACCCATGCAACAATCGGAAAATGGGTTTGAGGAGTACTGGAGGTCAAGCCTACTGGGAAAAAGATCCTTTGTGGGCTGTTTTCTTTTTTGGATGGATTCTTGAAAAGGCCTTTTGACGTGTTCAGAAACCACAGCAGGTGGACTCCTCCTTTTTCATCTCCCAGGAGCAGCAGAGGAGGTTGATCTGGGCACTTTAAGGGAAAAAAAAACAACCAAACTTAGACTGAATTATTTACTTGTCAAAGTGTAGGTGTTATTTTTTTTAAGTAAATAATGGTCCTACCTGCACATCATGCCAGTAACAAAGAGCAGTTGGGACGTTACGAAGTCCTGAACAAAGCATGAAGTTAATTATTATTGTGACATTTTTAATTGTAAACATTCAAGTTTAAATGAAGATTATAAGCAACATACCAAAGAGATGGACATCCTCAGTTAGACTGCTCAGAGAGATGTTGACAAAGTGTAAATCTCTGCAGTCAGTTGTAATGGCAACCCTGTGGATGTTGCTCATGTACACAGCATCAGTGGTCCAGCCTCTGAACCTCCTCGTGTTGGCGACTTCCTCTGCTGGGTCTCCAGCAAGCTGGTTTAAATACAAATGTGCGTGTGTTGAGAAGCCTTTGTGAATGTGAAAGCAGCAACATACTCACCATTAAAGTTCTGAGGATGTGTAGGTTGCTGCTCCAGACAGTTATCTGACCACCCTTACTGACACTAATATAACGGAGTGGAGGAGGATGGGAAACTGCGATGACACGGATAGTTGGCTCCCGCTGCAAGATGTGGTATGGATCATGCAGAATGATTAATCTTTCATTAATATACCATCACAATTTGTTCTTCTTTCCTATCAGAGAGTTTCTTCTGTCAAACAGTCAAACAATAAGCAATAATAAGCCGTGTGGAATCTTTGAAATTTCATAGTTCTTAGAGCAACAAATCCTCAGACAAGCCCCTTCTTACTTCCTAAATCTTGCTACAGAGAAACTCTTTAATCTAAGCTAACATGCTACAACCGGGCTTACATTAATATACCACATTAACAAGCAATTCCTATATTTTAAAATCTTCCTGATCTTCCTGATTCAATCATGCTTCAAATAAAATATCAAATGTTAGCCAGTGGTCTTTAGGAATTTCAGATAATTTGCTAATGTAGGATTTTATTCACCAAGTAACTATAGTTTGCATCTTTGTATGTTTGAAGCTACAGAGCTAGGCTGAGGCCAGAATGGAGGCTTGTGGAAGGTACAGACCACCCCTCACATCTGGATCCCCGCTGGTGTCAGCCTAAGAATAGACAGTCAAACATTTAGTGTAAACTGAGCTTTACCTTGACAAACCCTCAATGCCCAAGTGTTACTGAATGCAGTATATAATGTAACATACATCTTGCTCCACATCAAAATACAACATTCTTGATCATAACAAGACTCTATAAAACATCATCTCACAAACTGCCTACATGCTAGATAATATTTGTCTGTTAAAACTAGTTATATTTTATGAAGAGGATGCAAAATTTATAAAATCACTAAATGTGATGACGAATGATGAAATGTGATGATGAAATTAGAAGGTAAGTAATACTGAATAAACACTGATAAACTTTGTGATTCAGCTTAAAGCTAGTTTAGTTAGTGAAGTCTGCTGGTCACTAGCAGTAAGTGTTAGTGACTTACAGTCAGTGCAATACTGACTGAATTTGGCCACTAAGCTAACTGTGGCACATTTACAGAAGTGTCTATTAATATAAAATGTCTAACAATAATAAACCAACTGCCTCTGTTTGTACCTGTCATGTGACTAATTATTTGTAGTTTATTCAACTTTCTTTCCTTTGCAGAAACGTCATATTCAAGGTGCTTAGATTATTTCCTTCCAATTTCTGCCTTTTCCTTCTTATATTTTTTCTTCTTAATTTTCATTCTATACCACGGACGCATTAGTTTAGATGAACTGGGTACAATTTTACCCACATTATGGTAAAAATTGTATGCTGTTTTTCAATAAAGGTTTTGTTTGACAATATTTACCTTGTTGTGAGAGCAGTGTCTGAACTGAGGCTGGGCGTCCAGCAGAGCGGCTGTAGGAATGAAGGCACGTTGTCTTTCAGTGTACTCCAGAAGCAAGTAGGAGCACAGCTGTTGCCACCTTATTTGTCCGGTGCAGCTGATATCTACCTTTGTATGAAAACACAAAGAAACCCTTCATCTGGTTTTTATACCATGTTGACTTTATACCAGAACTATACTATGGGACTCTGTATTGTTATCCCTCTGTTGTATTTAATGTAAATTGCTGGTCGGAGACTTAAAAAGACTAATCTCCATTTTCTTTACCTCACTGAAGAATCTCTCGGCCCATGAGTCATCAATATTTGGACCAATCACAGACCTCAATATCTCCTGAAATTCTTTCAGCTTTATTCCAGTCTCTTCATTTCTGCTTTTTAGCCTGTTTGCCTGGGTCACTTTTCCAGCTTTTGGGCCAATGAATGCTTTTCTCAGGAGGTGCAGGTGCTCTGGGTTGAGTTTCTCAGCAGGACTGGTACCACAAGCTGGATCACTGACAGTAACACAATATTAAAAAGAAAATGTAATTGCAGAAATTGAATAATTTGCCAACATACAGTATGTACTCATATTTAGAGACAATTACATGTCAAAGCACCATCTTCTTTTTTTTTTTTTTTTTTTTTTTTTTTTTAGTTTTAGTCTCTTTTAATTGTTCAATAAGGCCACCAAGTATCTGATGTCTGTCAAAAGAATGTTTGTTGAATGAATGTAGAGCCCCCATGTGGCAACACAGCCACAATACGCCTCTGACTTAAATGAAATGACAAAAGTTTTTTTGTTTTTTGTGGTTTTTTATTTTAGTGAAAGGAATTACTAATGAAGGATTAAGACAGAATTGGGGGGGTGTGCTAGGCAAAATGAGAGTGTTGTTTCTCACACAGATCACTCTGTGTGGGCCTGTTGCCCAGGGAAACCATAGACATGAACAATAAGTCACATGTCCCACGGTGCAAATTCTTTTTCCCAGGTCTTTCAGGACATGGATGAGAAGTCCTTTACATCATTTCTCACATTCAGCCAGAGAAGCCATAAAGTAATTAAGTAATAAATGGAAAGTAATTTGCTAAAAAGGGACTTTTAAGAGGTGGCTGCATCTGAGAGAGTTTGGGTAAAGTTATGTGGGGTAAGAAGAGAAAGTGGTTAAATTTAGAAAATTTGTCATTTTAAATGTTATTTGAAAAATTAATGCTAATTTAAACTACATGGTGACTTTAATGTTAATTATACAATATAATACATGCAGTTTAATTCTCTTTGACTTGGAAGACTTTTCTAGAAGTTTCTGAATTTCTTCTGTTTGGTGGAGTGGATATATGGAGAGTGAATGAACACAAAAACTACAAATTCTTTACTTAATGGGATTTAATGGAAGGATGATGAGATGAGATGAGCTGAGATGAGCTGAGATGAGATGAGATGAGATGATGCCCCATTTCCACTCAGTATTTACTCGTATCCAGTAATGATGATTGTTTGAAAATTTTCAATAAATTACTGTATTTAAATGTCTGCTAAACAATAAGAATCATAGCGAGAGAAAGGTTTAATGTTGTTATAAAACTTACCAAAACCTGCTGTGTGGCACCTCCTTCTCATAAAGCCTCCACAGGTTCTGCTTGTTTCTCCTGGCATCCATGATGATAAGCTGGATCTGATGTCCCCAGAGTCTGGACCCCTTTTAAAATATCCTAATTTTATGATCTTTGGGTCAGTATCTGAATCGATGTGGTAAGAAAATGCCGCAGCCAGTTCTGCTCTTAAGATATGAGGCCAGTGTGAGATCCTCACTGCTTTAAACCAGCTCATGCAGAGCCTTTGCCCCCCTCCCATCCTCTGTCTCGTCATGCAAACCTCAAACAAAGCTTGTCCTCAGACAGGAAAGGAATGTCTGCATAACAGATCAAAAAGCTATCCATCACTAGTGTTTGACCACACTCAGAAAAAATGAGAACAAAAGAAGTCAGCACATCTCTGACTAAGATAAAGTGGAAAGCCAAGCGTTTCCTGAGTAACTTCTTGTCTGTTGAGGGTAACAGAACCAAACAGAAATCCTCAGCAGGTTAATCATTTAAAGAGGCCGAGTTAGTCAAGAGACAGGGAGAAAAGATTGACAATTTTAACATCAACATATTATAATCTTGCCTTATAAGGAGAGCCTGACAGGATCATACCTGAAGATCAAAACTATAAAAACAAAAAGTAAAGTTTCTCTGTCATATTCTCTTCGCATCTCTATTCTTTAACTAATGTGGTTTAATTATTTCCAAGCAAGCCACAGCTGTTTTGCATCCCATTTCAGTGAGAATGAGCCTGCCACTAGGTTTAAAGACAGAACCAGCAGAGTTTTGGTTTCTCACCTTTCATAGATAACAATTTTACCAGTAACTGACTAAATCACATTTAAAAGAGAACAAAAGATGCTAACTCACAGTTACATTTTGTAATTAGTTTTTTTTTTTTATACATATTAATAATTTCTGCATTTCATATCTTAAAAAGCATAGATAGAATGAATACAAGCAATGTAAAAAAACAAAGTACACCATTATTTAAATAAAAACAGACCTCCAATCGAAACCACATTTAGCAACAACTGCTTAAAGCTTTGTTTTCTCAGTATCTCACATGGTTGGGCAGGATATTAGTTTACTTTTCTTTACATTGCACCTCAGTCTATTAAAGTTTTTTACTATTTTCTTTTTCCATAGCTCTCTCAAGGTCTTGTTTTGGCATTTATTCAAGTTCAGGTCTAGACTTTAATGGGACCACTGCAACACTTTCTTCTTCAGCCATTCTGATGCTACTGTACTTTGGATCATTGTCTTGTTGAATAATTTTAGCCAAACTCTTGGACAAATGGCTTCACACATGATTTTGGAATATTTGGTAAACAGAAACTCAATGACTGCAAAGTATCCATGTGCTGCACAACAAGCCCAAATCATTAGCTCTCCACCACCGTGCTCAACAACTAGTATGAGGAGTTGGTGCTCATGTACTTTGTTTGGTTACAGCCTATGGTGTAGTCCAGGGTATATGCGGGTATACTCTGTATACCCACTTCTTTTTATGTCAGCATTGAGTACACCTACTTCTAAACCCCCTGTGATGTTGCTTTTACTATTACAAACATCCCTACACACATACCTATGGTCCAGCAGCTTAGCTAAGGTTACCTGTGGTGCAGTTAGCCATCAGCTGCGTTAACTTTAGACATAAAAAAGATATATGTATCTATGTCTATTGGCCAGTCTCTCACTAGTCTGTGTGCCAGTAGGCTACTGGTTTAGTCATTTTATAACCCATCCTAAAACTGAAGAGCAGAAATTATGTGACAATGAGCAAATACACTGATGGATTTTTGGGGTAAACTGAAGTAGTCTGAGATGTCACTTTTTCTGAAACAATGGTTTTCTGTGCTACTTCTTTTTTTGTTTTTAAAAACAAGAAATTGAGAGTATACCCACTTCACGAGGGACCACTACACTACTGGTTACAGCCAAACACGGCATTGTGCATTGCTGTCACATATTGTCTCTGTGGCAACTGACCTAAACTGTTCAAGAAAATACAACTCAAATTAAATAACTGGTTCAGTTTTTTTTTGTTTTTTTTTTGTTAGTACTTTATTAATAATTGCCTTGATTTACACCTAACCTACTTAAAAATAGCGCTGAAACTGCTCTGTCTTCAGCTGGACATAGCGCATTGCTCAGTACGGCCACTAGATGGAGCCAAAGCAATATAAAATGTTCACACTGCGGGCAATTTGTACGACAACTTAAATTCGTTTACAAACACGCATAAAAAATCGTTAATAAGTAAAAAATGGCCCACTTTTGAATTCATGCGTATACATAGAGCATTCATATAGTTTTTATTGAGCCAGGCATCATTCACTAAAGCACGCATGGTTTCAGCGCTCTCTTTGTCATCTCCTCTCTGATTCAAAGATGGCAGCAGCCGCCTATGAACTGCAGCTCGAGGATCAGTCTTAATTGGACTCTTGTGACCCACCCCACTCACTCCCCCCACCAGAGCTCGCCCAGATAACTGCTGCTCAGCTCTGTCCCGTCTGCTTTCAGTGATGGGACAGTAAGGATGCCAATGCCTTGAACTTTTTCCTGCCTTTCTTTTTTTTTTTTTTTTAATACCCCTTTGCGACCATGTTGCGGGTTGTTGTAGAGTCGGCTAAGGGTCTCCCTAAGAAGAAACTTGGAAGTCCAGACCCAATTGCTTTTGTGATTTTCAAAGGTACGTGGCTTGATTTAACAATAACACTCTCAACTTTAGTAAAAGTAACGAAGTTCAACATTTGAAGTGGATTCGTTAAAACAAAACTAATATTTACATATATTAGATAAGACTTGGGGATGCTGTGGTAATAATATACACATGATATAACAATAAAACCAAATCCATATTGTTTCTTAATTTATGTATAAATATATGATGCCATTTTTAAAGGTGCTCAAGTTATAGGCTTTAACAGCATGTCACATTTCCAGGTGCATAAAGCCAGGGAGTGGTTTCTTGGATCTGTAACTTGAGTGCAGGGATACGAGATCACACAAAAATATTGTTGTGGAAAATACAAGTTAGAAATTGGAGAGTTATTAGCTGAAAGGTATTAAACTGGAATATATGGAGCAGTTCTGTAACCCTTTAAGGTCCTTGCCTACCATTTGGTTGAGGTAAATTTGCACTGACTTTCAGGAATTTCTTTAGAAAAATAGTGGAAATAAACCTGTCATCTCTACCAGTTGTTTTGGGTATGTGAAACCAAAGTGTTTGTTATAACACTGCTGTTTCAAATTTCAACCATTATCACGGTTGTTACATTGTTATTAACTTTTTCGTTTTAACATCTCAACCATTCCTCCCTATTTATTGTTGCCCAAAAAAAAAAACTGAAAAACACAGAGAAACATTTTTTCTCTGACCTTTCTGTTAGTGTGAAAGCTAAACAAATAACATTTACTCTTAGATTGAAGTTATCAATCCTTAGAAATGGCTCTATGTGACCACACCAGTTTTTCCCCCGGATGTCATCATCACCACCTGTCTTCATCATCATCCCCATCATTCACGTGTTGGCTTCTGTACTTCCTATTTTCATCTTAAAGGCAGAATAAAACTGAACTATGAAAACTTTACGCCCTGTCCTCAATAGCTGGGCAACAGTGACTTTTGTCCTAATTTTGAATAACCATTCACCACATATAATTTTAATCAGCGTTCTTTGTTGTTTATTTGTTTTTTTGTTCATAGACATCTGCTACATATTAGGTAAAAAACATTTAAAAAAACTCAAAGTATTCACAAACATTATTTTGTCTTTAGATGAGAAGAAGAAAACCAAATTTGTGGACAGTGAGGTGAATCCTGTGTGGAATGAGGTAATCTACTTACAAACACACATGAAAGGAGATAAGTCTGTCTCAGTTTTGTGTATCATCACAATGGCTGATTAAGTTAACCCGTCATCACATGATTGTCCCAGTATAGACTGTGATATGATTAATCTTGCCTTGTGTGGGTGTTTGTTTGAATGCAGTGTACTAGTTTGGAAAAAGCATAATTTCCTATTCTGATAGTCAGAAACATCTTTTCTTCCAGGTGCTTGAGTTTGATCTAAAAGGAGCTCCCCTGGACTCCAGCTCCTACCTGGATGTGATTGTGAAAGACTATGAGACCATTGGGAAAGATAAGTAAGTGTTGTTCAACCCCAGAGGCACAGCTCCCTGTTAGTTTTGTGCAACATAGGGATCACAGTGATGAAAGAGCCTCGCCTTACTGAATCACTGTGCAAACTTGGTCTTGTCTGGCTGAGTTTCCTGGAACTAACTAAGCTACTGTTAAGTCATTCAAGAGGTTAACCAGCAAGACTGAGATGTGTTGTTTTATTCTGCTGCATGAAGTTTTTGTTGTTGTTTCCCTTTAAAAAGATAAAGCAGCAGCAGTCAGTGCAAATAAGAAGTTGTTTACACATGCCACATAGTGCCTCCTTTTGCTCATTACACATTAATGCTAACAACAATACACTTGCAAATGAAGAAAAAGTCAAAAACTTCTGAAGAGACTGAATATATGAGTTTTGTAGCTGGCATTGTCTACCCCCTCACACCCTCCTTGCCATGCTGGGACATGCTGGTTTGTGTGGGATGACTGTTTCTGATTAGGCAACAATGAATGGAGGGATGAATTGCTGCTTGTCTTCTGTCTCTGACTGGACTGTTTGTCAGAACATTGGAAGTTCCTGTAGCGAATGAGAAGAAACAGTAGTATGAATGTATGTAGTAATACTTTAAAAACCTCTAAGGGAAATACTTTAACAGAAAATGTTGTTTTGCTGCTGCAGAGCACCACAAGCGGCTTCCAAATAAAGCCACATGTGGGACCCATTTACATCAACTACAGTTTACTTCTTCTACATCACTAATTACTCCGATCAAAGTCTGATCCTTTCTGTGAAGCTGGTTCACATGAAGTGCTTTTTTCTTGTGAGATATACTAAGCTGCGTATGACTCTTCAGGGCCTATGCCTTGCCGAGTAAAAGTTTCCCCAGTGCATTCTTGGGGAGGTGCTGTGTAAATGTGCATATCCAGCACATGAGGCCATTTAAAATGGAGTAAAGTTTTCCACTGGGCTGGCCGTTCTGACACCCTCCTTAAAGATTTACACAGAGGGGGCAGAGGGGGACTTCTCTCTCTCTCTCTCTTAAATAGTTTTCCATTTGCTGTTGTGAGTAATTCCCGTTGTCATGACAACAGGAAGGAAAAAACAGAAATGAATAATTGTCTTTATTATTAATCTAGTATTAGGCTGGAATATGGAGGAGTCTTGATCACTGAAATGAAAGCTTGAATCTGTGAGATTTGAGTGTAAAACATGGGCAAAATAAACTTAAGCAGTTCAGGCATAGGTGTGATGATGTGTTAAAGGCAACTGAGCCCTTGGTTTATCCTCTTTATTCTGTTTTGTGTCTCAGATGTTGAGAAGTTCAAACTTTGCTGTACAACGCAAATAAAGTGACAGGATCTTAAAGATATTTCCGTCTGATCTGCAAGAGAAAAAGTCAGGACTTACAAAGTTTCCAAAAGTCCTCGGGGACTGCAAATTCTTTAGTGTCATTATGTCAGCTGTCACTAAAATATTTTAGCGATGAAAAAAAACGGTTGTTAAATTAAAAAAGATGTACATCACTGAAACCACACCTTGACTATGACTGCAAATAATACATTGCAGCTAAAACTATCAGGTCAGGCAAGTTAGTAAGACTCATTAATGGTTAGAAAATAACCTTTGTAAAATCCTGTAGACATTTTTGATTTGCTTTTCCCCTTAAAAGAGCTACTGTTTAAATAACATTCCTCACAAAACTTTATCTGGAAAAATGGTTTTTAGTTTACATTTTGTAAATAGTCACACCCCCTGTAAAGTGGGATTCTAACCTTTTGAACTCAGTGCTGAAAGAGTAATGTTCACTTTTCCCATATATTTTTTCTGAACAGAGGCTGAGCTGAAACTCAGCCAAGGAGAGCAGTTTGTGTTGAAATTTACTGATTATTATTAATAAACAGATATAAATGAAAGCTTCAGCCTTTTAGAGAAATATGAAAGGCCAAGAACAAGCTTGTTTGTTTATTGCAATACCAAGCTTATGTGTGTTTTTCCATTAGTTTCATAAACCTGTTCATTATGAACGCAACAACAAAGTCTTACAAACGATTCAGTCTCACTTTTTTGGCAAAACTTATTACTTTGCGACTCACCAGAGCTTGAAAATGATTGCAGAGTCTGTTTCACTGCAAGATTATGTCAAAAGTTGTCCTTAGTCTGTTAATAAATGCACATAACAAAGCAGTAATAATTACCCTCCACTTGCTGAACATATAAAAGTTAGTGTTAAATAGTTAATATATGACTTAATCTTTTTCTTTTAATCCTTAATATGTCTATCTGCAAGTGGTGGAACTTAGAACCTGAGTTACAAAGTGAAAGAATTACCAGGTTCCAGGAAGAGCTTCATGGCTGCATAAGAGACGGTGTGATTCGCAAATAAACTACTTTCCCAAAACACATATTTTTCATAAATAGCTGTTTATGTTGTTGCTTAGATTCCATTTTACAAATACAAATAGACTGAAATATGTTTTATCTGTGTTAAGGCTGCGTACCAGATCTTCCACGTGGAGATTCAGTGGAGTTTTCATGGCCCCGCTTTAGACTGCTGCCAAACCAAAACCACTTTGTCTTTTGCTCACAGTTAAATTCTCTTGAATCTTTATGTGTTGGTAACTTCACATGTACTTCCTCAACTGTTTTTTTTTTTATGATGATGTTTTTAATCTTACTTTATCTGTTAGGCATAAACTCCATTTGTAGTTAATGAGTGGTGATGTCTGCATGCCAGGGCTGTACACATTCCCAGTATTGCAATGTTGGAAAAATGGCACCTGAAATAGCAAACTCATTTTGTTACACACAGCTGGTGTTTAAAAGTCTTACAAAGGGAAAAAAAAGGCTAAAAAAAAGTTTTTTTTACTTCACATGTTTGTGCAGGAAGTCACTTGCTGCCAATACAGACAGATTATGTAGCATGTCCTGATGTGTGTGTGTGTGTGTTTGACTGAACAGGTAGGGTTTGTTAGCTCTGGGTGGTAACCTTCTTGATTTGTCCTTTTGTGAATGTGACTTCAATTGTGCTCACGAACAGTACAGCATCACATCTCTGTATGCTCTTTAATCACCCTTTGGCAGTGTTGACTTCCCAACGCTGTAATGTTAGTTTGTAAAAGTGAGAGCAGAACTGTCCTTATTTCAGTGTTATCAGGGAAAGTCAGTGCATCCAAATTGTTCCATGTGTAATAATTTCCTGGTGTGTTTTACAGATTTCTTGGATCAACTAAAATTCCTTTGAGAGATCTTGCATCAGGTAAAGCAAAATCTCTGCCATCGAAAAATGTGCCTTTGGCCAATGAAAATGGGCAGAATATCGGGGTGAGTCTCATTGAGTCAAAATGTATTTTAATAAAAAAAGAAAAAGCTATTGCACCATAATAAATAAATAGATGAAGGAATAGTTAAATATTAGAGTAAGAAAATTTACCTACCAATCCTTCTAGGCTACAATCAACCTTGTGGTTGCCTATGACCCTCCATCCAATGCTGCACCAAACCCTCAAGATGGCGATGCAACAGTGGATGCAGGTATGTTTGTTTTCAAATAAAGCAATGAAGCAATACGCTGCAGTACATTTAATGATTACATTTAATTATTGGTACATTATTATTATTATTATTATTATTATTATTATTATTGTTATTATTATTATTATTATTATTATTATTATTATTATTATTTGCTTTTCTTGTCTTCCTGTTGTTTAGGAGGTGGTGGTGAAGAAGAAGGTGAAGCCGTAGTAGATGGGGATCAAAGTGGCACTGCAGGTGTCTCCTCATCTTCTGCTGAGCGTGTTAATCTTCGCCAGAAGTTGGCTCGGGCACAGAATCGCTACAGACTCGTAAATAAACCGCAAGACTTCCAGGTTAGTTTCTTTGTAACTTCAGGTTGTCAATTGTAGGCTGTTTTATTAGCGGACTAAACATTTTTTATGTTCTGCTTGTTTTGGTTTTTAGTTTTAAACCCTGTTTTCAAAAAGTGCTCAGCAGTCATACTCATGGAGGGATTATAGATTATAGATGCGTCAATGAGGTCCTTTATGTGATTCAAGATTGAGACTAACATACCAGGACTTTTTTTTTTACCCAATTCTTTGACAAAGCTTTAGTGAAATGTCTTTCTGGTTAGATTTAAGACATGATTGTAATTGGGACCAACGTATCTCTGTGAAGGCCTGAGTTACCTTGGTTGTTGGCTTCAGGTATTAACATCTCGTGGTTATGTTTAGAAAAACATTCAATTTACTGCATATTATTATGGCATTGTTAGGCTTTATGTGCAGTTGCTCTTAAAGCCTGTGGATGCTCACTTATTCCTTAAGCCTAATTAAAAGGACTATCTGCCAGTATGAACATACAATCCATGGACCACCTCATAATTGATAATTGTTCATAATTGGTTTTAGATAAAATGATAAAATGATCTTTACATAAGATCATGATTCCTTTAAAAATTATCCAAGCACACATCCACCCTACTATTGCCACCTTCTAAAGAAAGCCATTTTGCATCATGGCTACAAAACTGTAAATTCTGTACAAAGTTTTTGAGTATGTAATAGAACTAGGGTTTGCTTTTTTTAAAAAGCCAACATTTCCATGGCTGTACTATGTCATGCATGGCTGAAAGTCATCCAGTTTACCACTGAAAAGCTGCTTTCATTCTGCCTAATCCTTTTAATAAGCTTGGCCAGGCTGTTTCGAAGTACAGTAATCAAATATAACAACAACTATGACAAGAGGGATGTGCAAGTTAGAAGTAAAACCTATTTACCTAAATATATCCTGTTATAACTTAAATGTTAGTTTTTCTGATTTCAGGCTGGTGATCACTCAGTAAAATATATATTTAGACAATTTTAGGATCTATAGTCAGACTCAGATACACACTTGAGATCCACGCTGTTATTCAAATAATTTTCTGTATTTTAGATCCGTGTTCGCATCATTGAAGCACGTCAGCTATCTGGCAACAACATCAAACCTGTGGTGAAGGTTCATGTGTGTGGACAGACTCACAGGACGAGGATTAAGAGGGGAAATAATCCCTTCTTTGATGAGGTATTGTTGCATCACACACAACAGACAACACAAGTTTAATCATTATTATAAAAACATGCTTATTACATTATACATTACTTACATAATACATTATTACTTACATTATATTAGCCCTAAAGCCTGACCCATCAAAATGCCCAGATCCTGGCGACATGTAAAAACGTTTTCCTTTCATATCAAAAGTCATTTTTATTTTTATTTTTGCAGATGCTCTTCTACAATGCTCACATGCTACCATCAGACCTGTTTGAGCAGAACATCAGCTTCCGGGTGAGTGCATGCCAAAGTTTGGGTCTTCTGTCATTCTGATTGTGAAAGAAGTTTGCAGTAAATGACTGTGATTGGCTGTACTTCTTTTTTTTCAGGTGTATAATTCTTATTCACTGAGAGCAGACAGTCTAATGGGAGAATTCAAGGTATGCAGTTTAATGTTTCCCACACAAAACTAAATATTAATATGATAAAAATGTTGAGGAGTCTGTTTGACCTTCTTTTTGTCCTCTCATATAGTTGGACGTTGGTTATGTTTATGATGAACCAGGTAAGCAAATAATAATTTTATTTCCATTTGCTCGGTGAATCTTTACTTTGTTTTTCAAAGATTTGATAATGTTCATTTGATAAACATTTGTAAAAGTTGTTTATGCCTTGTTTTAGTCTCAGCTTTCTTTGCTTGAAACTACTTTTTCTTCCTGTTTAGGGGGAAGAAAAATGTAATCATCCTGTTTATGTTTGATAAGAGAAATGTAACATCTCAGGGGATCTAATAGGAAATAAGATTCTCATGTCATTGTGTTTTCAGCACGGTCACAGTGAGAAAGATGAGTCCGGAACAAGTGTCAGCTGTTTTCCACATATTTATATGCTCCATTCCACGCCATTTCCAGACATGAAATTGAAAGTTATCTTTCTCCAAATATAGAAATCCCTCCATTTTTTCCCCTTGATATTTATTAAATTCTCTGAATTTTAACTGCACCACAGGGCTGGTTTTGCTCTCAGCAGCCCAGCAGTGGTGGATCTAGGAAATTTTAAATGGGGTGGCTTACATAAAACAGCAGTTAAAATGGCATGGCCAATCAATAGTTATCACTTATTACAATTTTAAAAAGCATATAATGATTGTGTTGAAAGAACTGTACACAGCCGCCCTTGAAGCGGTGCTGCCGTCCATATAAATTTATCACAAAAAACAAGGAAATTTTGTGTTTGATCCCATATTTTTCCTCTAAATGGTGTTTTATTACACATTGTTGCAACCTGATTAATCACCTTTACAACAAGGTTTAACTTGTAAAGATTGCTCTTCTGTGAAAGAAAAACACATCAGGAAAGCAGAATCTCTTGTTTTGAGATTGAGGCACCGTGAGATGTTTTTCTCAGTCACAGACATATGACTGCATCATGACCTAATCGACAGGCAGACATCAGAATAACATTCGCTGCAGTCTGTCTGGATATATGGCTCGGCCCTTGATCCATTGATTTTGATATGTGTGCTTTGCTTATTAATAATTTCAGGCTACGCAGTTGAACTTGCAAGTACGACTTTTCTCTTGTGACGCTCTCAAACGATTCATCGCTGTTAAACTTGGAGCAGAAGAGACGTATGAACAGCGCCTCTGTTAGAAAGCATCTTAATTAGGAGCAACAGACTAAGCAAATGGATGATCAGATAGGATGGTACTCGTGACAAACAAACTACAACTTGTGACTGCTGCCCCAATACAAATCTGTATTTTGAGTTGGTTTGAGACAAAAAATGATTAGTATTAACAGTATAAGTTGTCTTTTTAATTATATTTTATATCATACTATGTTGGGGATTTGTTATTCAGCTTCTAAAACCGCTTATGGAGACTTTGTCTTAATAACTAGTGTATAAAATCCTTGGTGCCATCTTAATGGTAAGATTAGAAATAAATGTTCCTGTTGCAGCCCACTGTGTCATGAAGAAATGGCTTCTCTTGAATGACCCCGATGACTCCAGCTCTGGAGCCAAAGGCTACCTGAAAGTCAGCCTCTTCGTAGTTGGGACTGGAGACGAGCCTCCGGTATGACCAGCAAACCGTTACGCATATTTGACTCTCTTTAATGCATCACATGAACATGCAGGTTTTTCTTTCTTCTTTCTGATGGAGTAATTTATGTGTCATCAACTGTAGGTGGAAAGGAGTGAGTCTAATGATGACCAAGATGACATAGAGAGTAATCTGCTGCTGCCAGCTGGTGTGACTCTGCGTTGGGCCACCCTGTCACTGAAGGTGTTCAGAGCTGAGGACATTCCCCAAAGTAAGATGATTCAATGTTGGAAACAATCTCCTTTATTTAGATTAAATGCACACACACACACACACACACACACACATACACACACACACACACACACACACACACACACAAAACAACAGTTTAGCTCAGGGATGTCCGCACTCAGTTCCTTGGTGGATGACGTGCTGACGTTGCGGTAACGTATTGTGTCATTTCCTGTTTCCCTAGCGTGTATCACTGCGGATTGCTACGAGCCGTTGGCTCCTTTAACTTCTTTCTAACTTCTATCTATTGTTAACCAACCACTCACTTCAGTGCACAATATCTTCCTAAACCACTGTTCTATATATTGCATTTATTTTTGGGATCTTTGGCTTTCTGTTTACTTGACTTAAACAGCTCAAGCACTCGGTTTTAGCATGGCTGCTAGCTCTCTTCCCACACCCCGGTCCCCTGCCTTTTCTTGCTCGGTGTGTCCGATGTTTAGCTACTCCTCCTCCTCTAGTGATAATGGTAGGTGTATTAAGTGTAGCAGCTTGGCAGCTTTGGAGGCGAGGCTCTGCGAGTTAGAAGCCCAGCTCCGCATTCAGTTAGGGAAGCAGTTAGTTAGCAAGCCCCCCATTAGCCAGTGCGGAGCTACCAGCCAGGGCAGCCATCCCGAGCCGTCCCTCAGCAGTTTCCGCGCAGCCGGGAGCCGAGGCGGGCTGGACGACGGTCAGGCGGAAGCGTAGCCCCAAACCAAAACCCACTGGCCACCACCGACCTGTTCACATTTCTAACAGATTTTCCCCGCTCGGCGACACACCCGCTGAGGCAGAAACCCTGATTATAGGTAGTTCCATAGTCAGAAACGTGGCACTAGAGACACCGGGTACCATAGTCAAATGCATTCCTGGGGCCAGAGCGGGCGACGTCGAATCGTATTTGAAACTGCTGGCTAAGGCTAAACGTAAATACCGTAAGATTGTAATTCACGTCGGCAGTAACGACACCCGGTTACAATCGGAGGTCACTAAAATTAATGTTGCTTCGGTGTGTAACTTTGCCAAGAGCATGTTGGACTCTGTAGTTTTCTCTGGTCCCTTGCCAAATTTAATCAGCGATGACATGTTTAGCCGCATGTCATCCTTCAACCGCTGGTTGTCTAGGTGGTGTCCCGATAACAACGTGGGTTTTATAGATAATTGGAGCACTTTTTTGGGAAAGCCTGGTCTTATTTGGAGAGATGGCATCCATCCCACGTTGGATGGAGCCGCTCTCTTATCTAGCAATATGGACTCTTTTATTAGTCAGCTAAATTGACAACTCAGGGTTGGGACCAGGAGGCAGAATTGTAGACCTACACACTTTTCTGCAGCTTCCCACCTGCCGCCGCCCACCCAAAACCCCATTCCGACCTTATACAACTCCCCAGCAGTAAGAATTAAACAACACAAAAACACTTTTGAGGTTAATCGTGAAAACCTCATAAAGATAAAAACAATAGATCTAATAAAATCTGAAAATAAGACGATAAAGTGTGGCCTACTGAATATCAGATCCCTCCCAAATAAGTATTAGTCAATGACTTGATAGGTGATCACCACATTGATTTATTCTGTCTTACGGAAACCTGGTTACAGCAAGAGGATTATGTTAGTATTAATGAAGCTACACCAGCTAACTATTTAAACTTTCACATTCCTAGAACTACAGGCAGAGGAGGAGGTGTTGCAGCTATTTTTCAGTCAGAATTATTAATTAGTCCTAAGCTCAAAACTAACTATAAATCCTTTGAATTCCTGACATTAAATTTATCTCATCCAAAATGGAATTCAGAGAAACCGCTCCTTTTAGCATTAGTGTATCGCCCACCTGGACCATCTCTCAGAGTTTCTGACCGAATTCTCTGATCTCTTGTCTGAGTTAGTGCTGACTACTGATAAAGTCATTGTATTAGGGGATTTTAATATTCATGTTGATGATGAAAATGATAGTTTAAACATTTCCTTTAGCTCTATTCTAAACTCAATTGGGTTTTCACAAAATGTCAGTTGTGCCACTCACTCTCATGGTCATACTCTTGATCTTGTTCTAACATTTGGTATTGAGACTGATAGGCTCAAAGTATTACCTCAAAACCCGGTATTGTTTGATCACTTCTTATTAACCTTTGAATTCACTTTATTTGATTACTCACTGACCAAAAATAAATTCTACTATAGCAGATGTTTATCAGACAATAATATTACAAAATTTAAACAATCAATTGAATCAATTTTTTCACCTCTACCATGTGACTGAGAGTCCCCCTTTAAGCTTTACTCCTGCTCAGATTGATCAACATGCTGATACTATAACAGCTTCAATACGTACAACCTTGGATAATGTTGCTCCCCTAAAGAAGAAGAAATTGGGTAAGATTATGAAGGCTCCCTGGTTTAATTCCCAGCTTCGAGCTCTAAAACAGGCGTCAAGGCGTTTGGAAAACAGATGGCGTTCATCAGGACTAGAGGAGTCTCACTTAACCTGGAAAGAAAGTTTAAGCGTATACAAAAAAGCCTTACGTACGGCAAGAACAGCTTATTATTCATCATTGATAGAGGAAAACAAAAACAACCCTCGGTTTCTTTTCAGCACTGTAACCAGGCTTACTAGGAGCCGGAGCGCTGTGGAGCCATGTATTCCTTTCTCACTTAGCTGTGATGATTTCATGTATTTTTTCAGGAATAAAATTGACACTATTAGAGATCAAATTCACAATACTCTTCCTTCTACCTATAATGTTGAGCCTGTTGTGGTCTCTGAAGCATCCTTAGAACCAGGATCTGACTTGTGTCTAAATAGTTTCTGTCCTGTCCAACCCTCTGAATTAACTAAAATAATAGCTTCATCTAAACCATCCACCTGTATCTTAGACCCTCTCCCAACGAGCCTATTTAAGGACATTTTCCCTTTAATTAATACATCACTACTAAATCTTATCAATATGTCTTTAGTGACAGGATATGTACCACAATCATTTAAAATTGCTGTAATCAAGCCTTTACTTAAAAAGCAATCTCTGGATCCAGAGGTGATAGCAAATTATAGACCTATATCTAATCTCCCGTTTATGTCCAAAATTCTGGAGAAAATAGTTTCAGCTTAGCTACATGCCCACCTGAGCAGAAATAATTTATTTGAAGAGTTTCAGTCAGGATTTAGAGCTCATCATAGCACTTTGGTGAAAGTTATTAATGACCTTCTTATGGCCCCAGACAAAGGATTTCTGTCCGTACTTATCTTGCTTGATCTTAGTGCTGCATTTGATACAGTCGATCATAACATTCTGTTACAAAGACTAGAACAGGTGATTGGAATTACAGGTACAGCGTTAAGCTGGTCTAAATCATATTTATCTGATAGACTTCAGTTCGTTCATGTAAATGACAAGTCGTCCTCACAAACTACAGTAAGTCATAGAGTTCCTCAAGGTTCTGTACTTGGACCAATACTCTTCACGCTATATATGCTCCCTTTAGGCAAAATTATTAGACAGCATGGAATAAACTTTCATTGTTATGCAGATGATACTCAAATATACTTATCCTTTAAACCAGATGAAACAAATCAGCCCAATAGGCTACAAAATTGTCTCATAGACATAAAGACTTGGATGTCTAGAAATTTTCTCCTCTTAAACTCAGATAAGACTGAAGTAATTCTCATTGGATCTGAAACACTCAGAGCTAAATTTTCCAGTTTTGTAATGAACCTGGATGGCATTACTTTAGCTTCCAGTGCTACAGTGAGAAACCTTGGAGTAATATTTGACTCGGACCTGTCCTTTGGCCCACATATTAAGCATGTTACTAAAACAGCCTTCTTTCATTTACGTAATATAGCCAAAATTAGGGACATTCTGTCTCAGAGTGATGCAGAAAAACTGGTTCACGCTTTTGTTACTTCGAGACTAGATTACTCTATTACTGGGCTGTCCTAAATATGCCCTGAAAAGCCTTCAGCTGATCCAGAATTCTGCAGCCAGAGTCCTGACCAGAACCAGCAGGAGAGATCATATTTCTCCAGTTTTAGCCTCTCTTCATTGGCTGCCTGTTGAATCTAGAATAGAATTTAAAATCCTTCTCCTTACATATAAAGCCCTCCACAACCAGGCACCACTATATATCAAAGACCTCATAGTTCCTTATATACCAAGCAGAGTACTTCGTTCGCAGACTGCAGGCTTACTTGTGGTTCCTAGAGTCTCAAAGAGCCGAGCAGGAGGCAGAGCCTTTGGTTATCAGGCCCCTCTCTTATGGAATAAGCTCCCAGTTAGTGTTAGGGAAGCAGACACCCTCCCCACCTTTAAGACTAGGCTGAAGACTTATCTTTTTGATAAGTCCTATAACTAGGGATGGTTAGCATCCCTTAGTTATGCTGCTATAGGTTTAGACTGCTGAGGGACATTTCCTGATACACTGAGCTTCTTTCTTTTTCTCTTTATCTCTCTCTTTTATCCCCCATAACAGTGTTGCATCATTAACATGTATGTCTCCTGTCTCAGCAGGTCTCCCTGGCCGGGAGTAGCAGTTCCTGTTGTCTGTTGTCTTTCTGTCCTCTTCCCCTCACACAGCAGAGGCAGATGGCTGCCTGTCCTGAGCCGGGTTCTGCCGGAGGTTTCCTTCCTGTTAAAAGGGAGTTTTTTCCTTCCCACTGTTGCCAGTGTGCTTGCTCAGGATGGGAGATTGAGTTGGACTCAACTCAATCTGTTGGTTTCCTTATATAGTCTATTATGAATTGGCCTTCATTATGTTTTCCCCTCTGTCTGTAAAGCGTCTTGAGATGGCATTGCCGTGATTTGACGCTATATAAATAAAGTTGAATTGAATTGAATTGAATTGAATTGAATTGAAATGTCCAAAGTCTGTCTTGAAGGTTTTCAGTGTATCCCTTTTCTGACACACCTGCGTTCCATTAAATGGATCCAACAGCCAATGAAGTTCTGGACAGTGACTGATTCATTTGAGTCAGGTGTGTTGGGACAGATATACATGGAAAACCTGCAGGATCGTAGCCCTTGAGGAACGGAGCTGAACATCCTTGGAACTGTAGCTTATTAAAATTTAACTCTCATTTCATGCGATGGACTGGCGAGCTGTCCGGGGTGTGCCCTGCCTGTCGCCCAAAGCCAGCTGGGATAGGCTCCAGCTTCCCCGCAACCCTGAATTGGATTAAGCGGTTTAGAAAATGAATGAATGAATCTCATGTCATGCTTGTCAGAACGATGGTCTTCTGATAAACTGAGGTCTATTATTTCTTTGTTTCTGTTTTTTTTAGTGGATGATGCTTTTGTTCAGACATTAAAAGGAATTTTTGGAGGAAATGAAAACAAGAAGAATCTGGTGGATCCCTTCCTGGAAGCACGCTTTGCTGGAAAAAGGGTTCTGATGCCTTTTTTGTTTTCTTCAATTAGCAGCAGCGCTAAACAAACAAAGTAGATACTGATTTTGTGATTCAAAGGAAAGTATAATGCATGACTTTTTTTCCTGTCTTTCCAGTTGTGCACTAAGATCATTGAGAAAAATGCAAACCCAGAATGGAACCAAGTGCTGAACCTTCAAGTCAAGGTGATGAGTCATAGATATGTAAAACTTTAGATTTTTAAAAAAAAAAAAGTCACATGGATAGATTTTT
This sequence comes from Telmatherina bonti, assembly GCF_933228915.1. Classification (NCBI taxonomy): domain Eukaryota; kingdom Metazoa; phylum Chordata; class Actinopteri; order Atheriniformes; family Telmatherinidae; genus Telmatherina; species Telmatherina bonti. The sequence goes on along the minus strand of NC_136630.1, from coordinate 19,909,147 downwards.
AAGACATTCTGTTTTTCCTTCTCACATCGGTGTTGTATTTCTTACAGTTCCCATCCATGTGTGAGCGTGTTAAACTGGTGGTTTTTGACTGGTAAGTACAAGAACCAATGCTATATTTGTAGGGAATACTTTTGGTTGAGAAGAAAGTAAAGCCAACTTTATTTATAGTTTTACTTCAAGCCAACTTTCTAAATAAAGTTAGCTTGATCAAAGTGCTGGAAACATTTATTAGACATTAAATTCATTTAAAACCATTATAAAACAATGTAAAATAATAACAAAATTAAAAATAAAAATAAGATAGAAAAAATATACATAAGAATGATATTAAAAGTGCTAAAGAAAAGAAATAGGTTAAAGTCGAGGTTTAGAAGTGGACAGTCGGGAGGGCTGCCAGCAGCCCTGTGACAAAAGCACAGGGCTGCTGTGGTGTGGTGAGCTGCATTGTACTCGTCTGTGTATGTGTGTGTGGTATGGGTGTGTATCTTCTACATCAACCACATGAGAATATTGTAGGGCGGTGACTCAGACTAGAGTGGTCCCTTCCTTTCCCTCAATAACATGTTCTGTTGGCACTGTCGACTAACTTTCTTCACTGCATTTTTGAGCAAATGATTAGTCAGATAGCTGAGGTCCAGGAAAGGCCGGAGGGAAATAAGTGCAAGAGGAAAAGGTTAGAAAAATAGTGTGTCCCCTCAGACAGTGTTTATAACACACTGAAACATGAGAGCAGCTATTGTGGCTAATCTAAACAAAAAGGAGACTTCTTTTTTTCCATGTTATTCACCTTTCTCACAGAGTTAGCGAAGAGCAAAAGCAATTCATGTAAACTACAACATCTGTATATTTTCTATGTTTTTCACATGAATGTGTTTCGTCTTAAGTGATCATGTGTAATTGCAGGGATCGCATGACAGGAAATGATGCTGTTGGCACAACATACCTGAACCTGGCCAGGATAGCCTCCTCTGGTGGAGAAATAGAAGGTATTGTTTTATTCTACGACAAGTTTGTCTTAAATAAAATACACAACAATTCTGGGGTAGTCTGGAGCATCTCATCTATTAAAGTTGGTTTTGCTGGTCTGGTTTAATTGACATCTAAATGGTACTTGAATTGTCCCTTTTTTCTTCTGGAATAGAGGAACATGCGAGAAACGGGGAAATTCCATCATACGAAGGTTCACCCGTGATCTTTCTAGTTCTGTGTTGCATGAGATGTTATTCATCAAGCATGTCATGAATGCTCAGTAAAGCCCAGTTGTGTTTGCGCTATAACTACAGCAGCTACTGCTTTTACGCTACGCTTCATCACAACGTTTTGCTCTGTTTTGATGTCAGTGTGTAGAAATAGAATTTACATGTTTATCTCACCTCACTTTTTCACTGTTGCTTTTTTTTAGTCACTGCCAACTGCTCGCATGCCGTTTGCCACATTTGCCTACATGCAGCCAAAATGACTAACTAATCTTTAAACTATTTAAATACATTTGATTGGTCATCCATTAATAGATTAATTTTGTTGCCATTATTTTAGGAAACACAGGGGAGTCTGAGGTGGGTTTCCTTCCTGTGTTTGGGCCCTGCTATGTCAACCTATATGGGAGTCCCAGAGAATTTACTGGTTTGCCAGACCCCTACGATGATCTCAATTTTGGCAAGGTAGTGAAGTACAAAATGATCTAGTATCTTAAGATTCACTTGTAATTATAACCTTTCCTTCACTCTCTAATCTCCTTGATGCTTTTTTTTTTTTTTAAAAAAGAAAACATTTAAGGGTTCATATTAATGTTTTGTGTTTGCTAAGGGAGAAGGAGTGGCCTACCGAGGCAGGATTCTGGTGGAACTGTCCACAAAACTTGAGGGGAAAGCAGACAAAACCGTAGACGATATCCACAGTGACGACATCCTGGTGGTACAGGTACTGTGACTATTGTCAGCTCGACATAAGACGATTAGAATTAGATTAGATTAGAAAAATTGTGATAAAAAAAATAGCGAAACTTCGCTTCAGAGGTTTAAAATATTTTCTGTCTCTCTATCCACATCTTCTGCCTGATTAGAAGTACCAAAGGAGGAGAAAATACTGTCTGTGTGCAGTCTTCCACAGCGCCTCCATGATTCAGGAACCCGGTGAGCCAATCCAGTTTGAGGTCAGCATTGGTAACTATGGCAACAAATTGGACACCACCTGCAAACCACTGGCTTCTACCACTCAGTACAGCTGTGCTGTTTTCGATGGTGAGTGATTAAATTTATTTTGGATAATGAATATTCATAAAATTCAGCAATATTCACTTAAAACATTTCACAGGATCACTTTAACCACTGGGTTTGGTCTTTCTAGGTAACCATTACTACTACCTGCCCTGGGCAAATACGAAACCAGTGGTTGCGATTACATCGTTCTGGGAGGACATAAGCCACCGCCTGGACTCTGCCAACATTATCCTCTACATTACTCACAACCTGGTAATATTAAACTGTAATTACTTCTAATAGTTTTCCTCTGCAGTAGACTTATAATGATTTATTGCCACTAAGTTTAGCTCCTTATTGCAGACCGCTAATATGATGTATGTGTGAATCGTCTGAGAGTCAGCCACAGGGGATTGAGGTGTGTTCATAATACTTAAGCTTGTTTTGTTGTTGCTTCAGCAATCCAACCTGGAGGCATTTAAAACTGCAATGTTGGCCAAAGTCTCTGACAACCAGCTAGTTGAGGTGTGGCTGAAGCTGCTGGATCAGCTGATCGAAGACCTGGAGAGGTAACTGGTGGAGGTGTTGCTGAACTATACATCAGGATTGTTTTTGTTGTCTGTGTTTCTTTTGATTCAGTATATCTAGGAGTCAAATAAACCAAAGGAAAATATGGGAATCAAAAGAAGAAAAAATGGTCATGTGACCAAAGTGAAATTACAATTTTTATATTATCTCAGTGCTTCATGTATTCTTTGATAAAAATGCAGTTGAGTAAAAACATTTCTGTTCTCCTCAAGTTTCCCTACACCTGAACTGGAGGGTTGCTCCAATCTGACATCCCTGGATATTCAAATCAAGAAGCTGCGAGACAGTGCTTTGACCACCATCAAGGATTCAGCCAGACGCATGAAAGAGGAGGCCATAGCGATCCGGGACACGCTATCTGACTTAGAGGCCTGGGTGGACAAACTCAAACAGCTGGCTGAGGAGGTGCAAATAAAGAAAAATACTGCCATTTAAAGGAGTTTAAATTTTTCTGCGAAGACTGCTAAAGTCTGCTTTTGTCTTTGTAGCTTTGTTCTAAGAAGTCAAACTTGTAATCATTTGAATGCTACTGAACAGAATTTCTCCAGGTTTTTGAAACGTCTTTTTAAACATTTTATATCTTTCTTTGGTTCAGTTTATAGAGGAATGTCATCTTTCTTTATCAAGCCATTTAAAACCGACTGATGAGTCAGAAGGTTTCACTATTGTGTCGACTCTTAGCATTCACAACTGATATGCAACAAAAATAATAATGCAAAAATCAAAAATGGCCATCGAACATGTCATAAATATATCATTTAGTTATGTGCGGAATAATTCCCTTTGCAGGAATCTAGTGGCCCGGTTCCAGCTGACCACTTCCTAGAAGATTACTCACTTACTTGAGTTATTCCAGCCATGAATCGCATGGAGCATGACAATGCGTTGTCCAGTCAGTGTGACCAGTACACATTACACATGACCGGCTCCACAGAAATATGCACTCTGTAAATCTCCAATTCCTCATAAGATCCCTTACAAAGATGCTTCACTGAAACAAAACTAGACAAAATCATAGTTATGTTTCTTCTTCTATGGTACACTTTGTATTCATAATTTATGGCATTATTCTCTCTGTTTCTAGCCCCAGAACAGCATGCCTGATGTGATCATCTGGATGTTGCGTGGTGAAAAGAGGGTGGCATACAGTCGTATTCCAGCTCATGAAATCCTGTATTCAACATACAGCGAGCAGGCCTGTGGACAACACTGTGGCAAGACTCGGACCATCTTTTTACAGGTAGTACATACAATATGTAAGAGAAAATGAAAGGTTTAAATGTTATGCAGGAATTGGCGACATTAGATTTAGTCTAAACAGCTTAATGTATTTCAGACTTTTCCTTCTTTTTGATTGCTGCAGTATCCCATGGACAAGACCAAAGGTCTGAAGGTGCCAGTTCAGATTCGAGTCAACATGTGGCTGGGTCTGTCTGCACACGAGAAAAAGTTCAACTCATTCTCTGAGGGAACTTTCAGTGTGTTCGCTGAGCTGGTACGTTATCCCAGAGCAAATTTAATCATTTCTGAAATTTTACAGGAATATGTTTTGTAGATTTCATCAATCGTATTTAAAAAAATAAAACATTATAACTAAATGTTTACAAACTTGTCAGCTGTCAAACCAGCTATAAAAATAAGCATGCCTTTTGCTCTGTAACAGTATGAAAATCAGGCCCAAGTCTTTGGGAAGTGGGGGACCACAGGACTAGTGGGACGCCACAAATTCTCCGATGTAACGGGACAACTTAAACTAAAACATGAGTATTTTATTCCACCCAGAGGATGGGAGTGGGAGTCAGATTGGTTCATTGATCCTGAAAAAGCGTAAGTATAAATTGATTTGATGATGTGGCATTCTTCTGCTTTGAATGCAACACATTTTATGAAAAGGATCAAGTTTCTATTAAGTCTCCACAACTAATTTTATAGTTTTATGTATTTTTCTCCACTAAATACAAATATTCAAGCTGAGCAGATTAAGGGAAGGTTTTTTTTTCCTGTTCACTTCTGTCTACATTCCTCTACATGATTTTTACAAGAGCAGTGCAAGGTTGTGCAAGGAACTTACTGTTCCCTGTTTCTACATCTACCCCTGTCAACTCAATTATTCATTCTTGCTACAGTTTCATGTATACCATTTCTTTGTGTTCTGTGCCAGCATTTTTGAAGCAGAAACTACCTGTTTTTTGGAAAAGTTGGAAAAAAAATCAACAGGGGTACATTACAAATCCATTATGAGCTTACTTTTATTCTTTACCCATTTATCATATATAAAAAGTAGAATATATATTTAGACAATCAGACTAAATGTAGTCCTGAAAATGCAAATACTTGCATGAGACGCTGCTACATGCTTCAAAAATGTAAAAATTATTTATGTACGTCACTTTGTTCCAGTCTGCTAACAGAGGCCGATGCAGGACACACAGAATTCATGGATGAGGTTTTCCAGAACGAGACCCGCTTCCCTGGCGGAGAGTGGAAGGCTGCCTCCGAGCCGTACACGGATGTGGTGAGATCAGAAAGCTAACATGCAAATAGAGAGTAGTGCAGCTGTAGATGGCGTGCACAAAGACTCTTCATTAACTTGTCACTTTGACAAATAGACATGAATTTACATTTGTTGCCTAACCGGACTCATATAAAATAGATTTTTTTTTTTACTCTTTCTGATTGAATTTTTCTGATTTGACTACAATCTGTCTAATAAAACTGAATTTAAAAACATGTTTAAATTCTATGTTTAAAACACACATTGTTTGTGTTGTGCAGAATGGGGAGAAGAGTCGCAAACCTGAAGAGTTTGACTGTCCTCCTGGTTGGGCATGGGAGGACAGCTGGACTGTGGATGACAACAGAGCTGTGGATGATCAAGGTTCAGACATTATTCTTATTGGCTGAAGACGTGATTGTATCTTTTTTTAAAACTTTGTTATTGATTAAAAGAAATCCCGTTAATTAAAAGAAATAAAAGGGGAATGACCATTAAAATGTGCATGTTTACGATTTAAAATTGCAGAAAGAAACTATCCTGCTAGATCTAAAAGTCCATCTGTTCTAACTATAATGAAACTGAAAGTGTTTCTATACCGATGTGTGCTGTAAAGGATGGGACTATGGAGTGACCATTCCGCCAGATGACAAGCCTCAGTCCTGGGTCCCTGCAGAGAAGGTGTACCACATCCACCGCAGAAGGAGGCTGGTTCGGCCTCGTAAGCGAACCACAGTCCCTGCAGGAGCAGCAGTGGAGGTCAGCACAGGACAGTATCACTAAACTTTGAATGTTTCTTTAAAAAACTGGAAATACAGTAATGTTTATTGGATCTGCTGTCCGTAGCGAAGGTTTGATATAATTTCAGAACAATCCATTAAAATAGATGATGTTGTTGTGATTTCTTCTAAGTGATTAAAATACTTAAGTTTTTGTTTTACATACAGAGGCAGAATAAAGGTGACCCGGAGGGATGGGAATTCTCCTCTCTGATTGGCTGGAAATTCCACCGAGAAGAACGTTCATCGGACACGTTTCGTCGAAGGCGCTGGAGGAGAAAAATGGCACCCGAAGATCGCCTTGGAGCATGTGCCATCTTTAAGCTGGAAGGGGCTTTGGTAAATAAAGGAAGGATTGAATTATCCTGAGTTCAACTCATTTACAGTGAGACCAACTTCCAAATTCCTGTTTAACTTGGAAGAAACGCCGAAAAAGCAGGAACTAACTGTCCTCAATGAATCACCAAATATTTACATATGAATTAAACAAATCCGTTGTCACGCAATGTGTTGGCAGTGTGTGTTGCGTGAACATGTAATGCAAAGATATCTGCTGGGTTTGCTCTGCAGGGTGTTGACACGGAAGAGAAAGAGAAAGGCTCCAAAGCTGATGCTACCAAACTGTTTGGTGCTAACACGCCCACTGTGTCCTGCTCCTTCGACAGTGAGTCAACAATATAAATATAAATGAATAAAAGTGAAATATATGATACATATGTAATATGTTTGTCTCCTCTTTAGGGTCACACATGTACCATCTCCGTGTCTATGTCTATCAAGCAAGGAATCTGAAATCCATGGACAAGGACAGTTTTTCTGGTAAGATTAAACTGGCTAGTCGGTAATATATGAACATTGTCCCAATTTCTGGGGAATGTGGACACGTATGCAGGCTGATGAGGCAGGCAGGTGCCACAACAAACACTTCAGGTAACAACACTCCAGAGGGTGGATGCAACGACAGGAGACTTGTTTAATGGGGGCGGGTGGCAGGCAAAGGAAACAGTAATCCCCTCAGAGACAGAAACACAGGAGGAGGCGGAGCATCCAATCCTGGGGCCCTCTCAGAGATAGGGATTCAAGCTTCATGATGAGCAGGAGCATGGCCTGGTGTGGGCAGTGGGGTGATGTGGACTGGGACTAGGATGCAGGGCTGGACCACTGAAGCACTGCACAGGACCTGGGTGTGTCCTGTAGTCTTGCTTTGGCACTGGAGAAGACACTGGAGACACTGGCCGGGTGTTGCCGGAGACAGTGGTGTGCAGTAAGGTTTCTTTTAGCCATTCCTCTGACCCTCAAAGTGGTCCAAAGCAGCTTTAGGAGAGCTGGTTGTGTACAGATCACCATTCTGGACCCCCTGAATGGTGTAACCCAGTGTTTCTCAATTCCGGTCCACAGGCCCTCCTGCCCTGCATGTTTTATAGGCAACCCTACTTTGATATACCTGAATGAATTAAAGGGCTTGTTAACAGGCTGCAAAGAACTTAAAGAGGACGTTCTACAATCTGACTCAGGTGCTTTGGAGGAGAATTATGTCTAAACATGCAGGGCAGGGGGGGCTGAGGACTGGAATTGAGAAATACTGGTGTAACCTAAACCAAAAGCCCAGAGACCATAAAAAACTTTTTTTTAAATGTACTTGTTAAACACTCATGGAATCATGCTTTTCTTTCATTGCAGATCCTTACGCACACGTCTCTTTACTACATGTCAGCAAGACAACAGAGAAACTTAAAGCGACGCTGAATCCTACCTGGGACCAAACTCTGATTTTCAACAACATCGAGATATACGGAGACCCCCAGAACATTGCTTACCATCCCCCTGATGTGGTGCTGGAGTTCTACGACAATGACCAAGTGGTAGGTTACAGCAGATGCCTTTATTGAAGGCATTTGTTCAACAAAATTTTAGTGCATACTAAGCAACATACTCCTAAAGAAACGCACAAAAAAAACAGAGACATGTTCAAACAAAATCCCTCTCAGTCATGTCTTAGACACAAGTCGTGTCTAGTGTTTTCTTTTCCTTCATTTATTGGCTGTGTTTGTGCTGCAACCTTCAGGTAGAGGATATATACACACACCAGTTTGCTGGTTGGAATCCCCCCCTTTCATCCACTCTTTTCTTCTTTGACCTTGATTTGATACTTAATGTTAAAAAAAAAAAAGAAAACTAACCACATCCTCCATGACATTCTCTGTCTGGATTTTCTAAATGTAGTTTTGTACTCATTAAACACATAACCTTAGAAATATCATCCTCTGAAACTGTGGCATGTGATCCTCTGCATAGGGGAAGGATGAGCAGCTCGGCCGCAGTGTTTGCACCCCACTAGTGAAGCTGAACTCTGGCATGGATCAAACACCCAGACTGCTGTGGCATCCCATCATCCAGAGTGGGCAGAAATCAGGGGAGACGCTTGTGGCTGCTGAACTTATTCTTATAAACCAGGTTTGTCATGAAAGTAATGTGAAATGAGCCAATTTACAATATGTACAATGTACTTTCATGTCCAATAAGTTCTTTTACATTCTTTGAAGCAATTAGGAATTAATATTTGTAAGTTTTCTTGTGTTTTAATGCAGTGTATGATGTTTACAAATAACACAATGCATGATATGAATAAATGGTGACTTTATTGAAATAAATGTAAAGTAATGTCATGCTCACTCTTTTATTTCTGAGGAGTTATAAAACATAGTCTTACAAGAAGACTAAATGTTATTATTGTCTCTGTTTTGTAGTCAGATGACTCAGATCTTCCCTTGGTTCCCCCAAAAAGAGCAGAGAACCTCTACATGGTTCCTCAGGGAATCCGACCTGTGGTGCAGCTCACTGCTGTGGAGGTATTTTGCATAGTATTTGGCACAGTCCGCCACACAAAAAAATGTGTGTGTTTCCTTCCGATGACATCTCTGCTGTGTGTGCATCTTTGTTTTTAGATTCTTGCTTGGGGTCTAAGAAATATGAAGACATATCAGCTGGCTTCAGTGTCTTCACCGAGCCTTGTGGTGGAGTGTGGCGGGCAGAGGGTGGAGACAGCTGTCATCAAGAACATGAAAAAGAGCCCCAACTTCCCCAGCTCTGTCCTCTTCATCAAAGTGGTAATATTACTGTAACACAGTTTCACAGATGTGTGCTGGAATTCAGCAAAAAAACATCCAGAAGTGATAAAAGTTGCATGTATTGAATTCAGATTAATTAAAAACAAACAAACATGTAATTTATTTGAACTTTGTATCCTGTGTGAGATGACTATTAGAAAACTGTAGCTCCTTTTTTACATAATATGTTTTATTTCTGGTTGTCTTCTGTACTTTTCCGCAGCTCCTCCCAAAAGATGAGATGTACACACCTCCCATTGTGCTGAAGGTGATTGACCACCGTCCATTTGGCAGGAAGCCTGTGGTGGGTCAGTGCACCATCACGTCTCTGGAGGACTTTAGATGTGACCCATTTCTCATTGTATCGGAAGGAGCCAGAGCCTCTAAAAGTAAGAACCGATACAGAAAATGTCTAATAACACACAAGACAGTAGGCAATTATCATAACACCTTTTGTTTATGTTTGACAGTGGCTCTGATGATGTCTGCACCTCGCAAAGATGTCTCTATTACCATGGAGGAAACAAGACCACTACTCGAAGCTCAGGTAGACACCACCACCTTCTGTCTTTACCAGAGCTCATTAAGTTGCCTCTATTTGCTTGAATACAAAATTTAGGCTTTCCAATCATATTTGACAAACTCATTAATCTGGATTGCAGTTTATGTACAGCATGTCAGCTGCTGTCAACAAAATGGCTTCCCCCACTTCCTGTTTTGTATGTATAATTACTTATTATAGCTCTCTAATTCACAAAGCTGTGCACCGATGACACTGGAAAGCTGAGAATCACTCAGTCCACAGTGCTGGAACAAGCTGAATAAAACCCTCATCATGCTGTCACCTTGCTGCCTACAGGGAACTGTCACAATACACGTGATTTCACTTGATCTAAGTGGAACCGTTTTAATGAGCACATTTAATCATCTTGATCATAACAAGGGCGTAACATGTGCAACTTCAATGCTTTAAAATAATCTGAATGCAATGATTGGAAAATCCCACAAACCAAATAACATAGACAAATATCAAAACAGTTTAGCAGTTTATGACAAAATATTAGCTCATCTTGAGTTTGATGGCAACAATATGTCTTTTAAAATCAGCCACATTTTCAGTGTTTAGCACCCCTCTTCTTGTAACAACAGTTCTGTAACTGTCTGAGAACTAACAAGGCTACTTGCTGGACTTTTGGGGGACAAACGTAGTATTTTCTAATATAGTATTTCAGCTGCTAAGCAGTTGCATTTTATGATATGCCACCTGTTTTTAGTTGGACTGATCTGAACTGCAGGCAGACCATCTCAGCATACAAACTCCTCTACTACAATGCAATGCTGTTGTTATAGATGGAGTCTGAAGTTTAGGATTGTGTTGAGGAAATATGAAAGATCTTGATGGGAGCATATCTTGGGCAGATGGTGCCTTTCAAGATGTGAAAATGACCAGTTCCATAGGAACCAATGTTCCTTTGGAACTGGAATCTTCGCACCTCGATGTCACTAAAGATGCTGGAGTTTTGAAGCAAGCAGTGATAACAACTTGTATGGCTCCTCTCCTCTTAATGTCAGTGGATCCAGGATCCAGATGAGTTCCAAAGTTCAGTTTAGAGAACCACAGAAAAGTTGCCTTCATGACTTCATCTCATGTAAACTTTTAATATTCACACAAAAAAGACATGGAAACATTTTTCCTTTGTTTTTCTTTTTTATAGTTAATTAAATTTATATATTTCTTAAACCAAAGTTTAGAATAATAGTTAATGATATAAAAATGAAAATAATTAAATAATAAAAATGAAAAAAAGTAATGGAATAACATAATTACAAATAAGTAATTAAAAATGGCACAATTTCAAAAATAAGATTATTTATAATCCCTGAAAAATATACCTCAAACGATAGAGCCAAATGATGAAATATTGACTTTAGCTCAGAGAAGACATCTGTGTTTTTGGATGATGCCCATGTATGATTTCTTCTTAGTGTGACAATCGTTTGGACAGCAGTGAACTGCGTTCACAGACAATATCTGGAGGCATACCTGAACACATGGAGTGATTTCAGAATTAATTTGTCATCAGGCTGTCAGGCAACCACTTCTGACTTCATGTGTCGCCAGCGAATTCTATACACTTTTATACTGAGGAACATGAATCTGAAATGATTCACATTTATAGACAGTTTATCCGAATACTTACCGTAACCACTGCCTATTATTTCTTCTGAGAGGCTCTGCCTCTCTGAGGTGCTCTTTTTATACTGAGTCATGTTAATGATTCTAAACTGTCACTAAGTTTGTTTGACTAACATTTTAATCGTTTTTGTCCTAACTTTCTTCAGACACGTTGCTGTCATCAAATTAGAGCCAAACAAATTTTTATATCGTGCATCGTCTGCAGTTCTAACAACTGTTCCAGTGTTTTTTATTAATGTTAGACTCTTAACAGGTTTGCATTTATAATTCCTTCAGCTGAAACACTTACAGAGTGTTTTAGGGTGTTTCCAAAAGCTCTGAAGAACACCCCTCCTGGAGCAGATTACATTAGATATATACATACTGTCTGATATTGTAGATCTTATTGTAGCCAAACATATGTTCTAATAAATCCTGAGAGTTATCATGCAGGTGAAGGGACAGATGATGTCATAGAATGGTGTAGTTGCACATTCAGCCTTTTTCTCAACAGATCCTTAGGAGCTTTTCACACCTGGCAACAACCCAAAACTTGCATGTTCCTCTGTTGGTTTCTTATGATCGGATTTCTGCTGTGGAGAAAAAAGCAATATACTGATTTTTAATTGTAAAAAGAAGATTATGTTGTGACCTGCAGGAGGCAGCAATTCACTTCTTGTGAATGATTTGGAGCCATAGCTTATGAGAACTTCGAACTAGTTTGTACTGCTCCCACAGACAATGCCATCTGACTGGCAGTTCTTCAGTGTGCATCCCAGACTGTCTCAAATGGATCTAAATAAATCAAGGATGCGTTTAGGTTTTGTACTTACAACTGTCCACTTCGGATCAAATTCCCTCTTCTAGTACCAGGAGTGAAAAGGGACTTAATAGCAGAGCAGCATGAATAATAACCCATAGGTTGAATGCAGCCCCCATTAATACTCATATTGTTTTCTTGCTACAATAATCCAAAATATCTGTCAGAAAAAATCTGCTTGTGCATTGCCCATTGTTACGCCCTTGTTTCATATCATTGTTGCAAATTAAAAAAATCGCTGCTGGGATCACTTTCTCAACATTTCTTTTACCACACCTCAGTTTCACATTCGCCTTGTTTCACAGAATGCCTTTCAGCATTAATGTCAAAGTTATGAGAATGTTATTGTGACTATGTTTTTTTTTATTTTTTGGGGGGATTCACATCTCATCTTTCACAAAAGCATGCAGAAAAGGTGAGATAAGACGCCGTAACCACATTTTTTTCTGAAAGTGTTGACAAACACATCTCAATCATGAATAAATGCAATTATAATGTTTTAGGAGAAGGAGACAGTCGATTGGTGGAGTAAATTCTATGCTTCAGTTGGAGACCGGGAAAAATGCATCCCTTACCTCAAGAAAGGATATGATACTCTCAAAGTAAGCTGACTTTATTTCTTCCTGTAACATACAGAAACAAGGTATATGTTTATTATTTCTAATCTGTCAAAAAGTAAGAAATGCTGCTTTTCTGTGGCTGCAGAGGACTTTATTGTAAGTTTTGATTTTCAGGTGTATGACACTGAATTGGAGAACATCCCAGAGTTCAAAGGGTTGACTGATTTCTGCAACACGTTCAAGCTGCAGCGTGGCAAGAATGAAAATGGGGATGAGGATCCCACTGTGGTTGGAGAGTTCAAGGTATTTTGTCACCATGCCGAACTCTTAACACTTGGTCAGATACAGTCAATTTCAACTACCAAAGAAAGAACAGCAGTGAACTTGTTCTCAGTCTGTCATTCTTGTGTGCTTTTCTGTTTACAGGGTGCGTTCAAGGTGTACCCCCTGTCAGATGATCCAAGTGTTGCTACTCCGCCTCGTCAGTTCAGAGAGCTGCCGGAAAGTGGACCTCAGGAATGTCTCGTCAGGATTTACGTGGTTCGGGGAATAGACTTACAGCCTAAAGACAATAATGGCAGGGTGAGACTGAAGCTGTTTTACCAACAACACACAGCGTTGCTCAACTGGTGCCCTCCCATTAAATAAGGTAAAAGCAGTCACTGAAATGAGCTAAAATTGACGAAATAAAATGATTAAAAAAGATTAAATGAAAATCTTGACATCAATAAAAATATATACAAAAAACAATCGTGATGAGACCCACGGCAATCGGGTGTTTTCTGTAAGTCCCAGTGACACTTCTGCAGCTGTTGACAGGTATTCTGGCCCACTTCTCATCAACAAAGTGCTCCAAATTTCTATCTAATTGTTTATTTATTTAATTATTCCTATCAACCAGCTTAAATTTAGCTTTTTCTTTAATGGGAGGGTGACATTACACTTGAACATGATAAAAAAAGACCCATTTCTACACGCTTGGCTTAGTCCCAGCTCACTGCTGGGTGTCTCCTTCTTTGTCTTTAATAGTGTGATCCATACATAAGGATATCTGTGGGAAGAAATACAGTTGAAGACAGGGACAATTACTTACCCAACACCATAAACCCTGTGTTTGGAAGGTAAACCTTATGTACAAATGAAAAACAAATGAATATATCAAGTGTGTGAAATAAGGCAAAACCTATTTTTTTTAAACAAACTCCCTTGTGTTGTTTAGGATGTTTGAGATGACGTGTTTCCTGCCCCAGGATAAGGACCTGAAAATCGGAGTCTATGACTTTGATATGCTGACTCGCGATGAAAAGGTCGGCGAAACAGTGATTGACCTGGAGAACCGCTTCCTCTCTCGATATAACTCGTACTGTGGCCTTCCACAGACCTATTGCATGTAAGGAAGCTCCTGAGCGTGATCTTTAGGTCTCATAGGACAGTAAGAAGAAAAAAATTCCATTTTTTTCTCTTGTCATCTTTAGTTCTGGTATCAACCAGTGGAGAGATCAGCTGAAACCATCCCAGATCCTGGAGAATCTGGCTCGTCTGAAAGGACTGTCCAAACCCAGGAGTGAAGACAATGGCACCTCACTTACCTTCAATGGAAAGGATTACACTCTGGCTCAGTTTGGTACTGGTTTAAAGACTTTATTAAACTTATTTACATTAAGGAAATCATTATCATTGATAAAACAAAACAATCATCAAACAACTTCAAAATCATTTGACAGACTAAGGACAATTACATGACTCAGTTATTCAACCTGTTTCCACATATGGAAGCACTAATAATACCACATAAGCTAAGTGTGACTGAGATTTTTTTTTTCTTTACACAAAGAGGACAACAAGGAAATTCATCAGCACTTGGGTCCAGCCCATGAACGCCTCTGTCTGCACGTGCTCAGAACTCAGGGACTTGTCCCAGAGCATGTGGAGACCAGGACTCTCTACAGCAGCTTCCAGCCGAACCTCTCTCAGGTTAGATTCTCTGTATCTAAACGGACACTGAGCCACCTTTAACAATTTTGTAACATCTATTTGCGTTATGTTGTTTAAAGGGAAGGCTTCAGATGTGGGTGGATGTTTTCCCTAAAAGCATCGGACCTCCTGGACCTCCCTTCAATATCACACCACGTAAACCTAAGAAGTGGGTGCTGCTGTATGTTCTGTATATAATCCCGAACCACATTGGATGTCACATCGCTAACATCTACGATTGTTAAATGTTCAGGTATTTCCTGCGTGCGGTCATCTGGAACACCACAGATGTGATGCTGGATGAGACCAGCATCACTGGAGAAAGCATGAGTGACATCTATGTCAAAGGGTACGATTATTACAAATGAGTTTTAAATGAGTCTAGCAGAGTCCTGCTGAATGAACGGTCATACCTGTTGCATTCCAGCTGGATGCCAGGCATGGAAGAGGACAAGCAGAAGACCGATGTCCACTACAGGTCTCTGGACGGAGATGGCAACTTCAACTGGCGGTTTGTCTTTGGCTTTGACTTCTTGCCAGCCGAACAACTCTGCCTTGTTTCCAAGAAGGTGAGACTCCTCCTAGGTTCATTATGAGAGGAAGACCTGTTCAAATAACTCATTTGAAACTTGTCCAACAGGAACACTTTTGGAGTCTTGACAACACGGAGTTTAGGATCCCCCCCAAGTTGATTATTCAGATATGGGATAATGACAAGTTCTCACTGGATGACTATCTCGGTAACAAACCATTTTTCAAGTTAAGCTCAGATTGTACAAAATCACAATTGCAAAAGTTGAGTGTGATATTCTGTGATCCAAGGAAATGTGGAGCTGGATTTGTGCAAGCTGGTTGCTCCTGCAAAGACGCCAGAGAAGTGTTCTTTGGAGATGATGGATATGGAAATGGAAGAACCCTACAAGCTGAAGAACATCAAGTCTTTGTTTGCCCAGCAGTCAGTCAGAGGCTGGTGGCCGTGTTACACAGAAGACGGTGGAACGAAGGTCCTTGGTGTAAGTGAAAATTCATAGAAAAAGTAAAAAGTAAATCTATAATAAATACGAAAAAAATTAAATTCTGTGTTTACAAACCAACTTTGCTGCATTTAAGTAATATAAACCAATTTAAAATGGAACTTCTGTCTTTTTTTTGTAGGGCAAAGTGGAGATGACACTGGAGATCGTAAGTGAGGCAGATGCAGATGAGAGACCTGCAGGAAAAGGAAGGGATGAACCCAACATGAACCCAAAACTGGACCCACCCAAGTATAAAACAGATTTATTGAAACCATATTTACTGTACAGTATTAATATATGTGGATGTGAAAAAAGTTTGTGTAACACAAATACAATTTTCATTTTCCGCAGTCGCCCAGAAACATCTTTCTTTTGGTTCACCAATCCGTGCAAGACCATGAAGTTCATTGTTTGGAGAAGGTTCAGATGTCTCTTTATTGGACTCACCATCCTCGTCATTGTGGTTCTCTTCATCGCCATCCTCTTATACTCCTTACCGGTAAGAAGGAAAACTGCTTCATATTTATCATATGTGAATCTGTGGGTCACCGTGTCTGGATAATGGACAAGCAGTAACTCTGCTCATCGTTTACCTTTTCCAGAACTACATTTCAATGAAGATTGTGAAGCCACTACAGTAACTCTGCCACGGCGGGTCGGTTCATCCAACGAGTAATGATGTAAAAATATCAACCAACCGGACACACATGGAGTCATATTTTAATGGATTTTTTTGTATGTTTTATCAGTGGGAGGGGACGCTTACGCATTTGCACTCTATCAGCATGGGAACATTTTTTTATGTGACAAACTTGTGATAATTTCATAAACTCCTGAATATCTCAAGATTGTTTCCAAACCACTGTTTTTTTTATAAACACAGACAGAAATTACCTGCACAAACATCTAATAATGTTTTATCATTCTTTTATTTTTTATTGTGTGGGTGGAAAAAGTGCTGCTACAGCTTTCTGCAGACAAAAGTAAAGGCTTAAGATGTTTTTTATTGTTGTTTGTTTTCATCAAGTGACTGTATTAAAAACTAGTTTAACATTTCATTTCTCCTCAATGTAATTGTATCAAATGCAAGTTAAGGAAAAGGTCATTTAGATGTTTGGTTATTTTGTATATTGTATTGTCAAATGTTAATTAAACATGACACTTTAAACTAGTTTAAAGGTGTGTTTTGGTTTCCTTCTTTAGAGAAATGTATTGTTTGTGTACCAATAGCTAATTCTGTCCCTGATTTTCCATATGAAGTCAATACATCTGTAGAGTGGGCTGAGAGTTAACTTAAATTGACATTTATTACTTATATGTATAGAACATATTGTACAGAATGACCAACTATACACATTTTCAAGATAAAATTATTTGCATATCTCCTTGAATATAACATCATATCCTCCTCTACCCCAAATATTTAAAGGTGCAATATTAAAGATGGTAAGTTTTAAAATCTTTAATATTCATGTATTTACAGAGAGAGAAGAAACAGTTGCTACAATGTTGTGTTAAAGACATTTGTGTTTTGTAGCAAATGGAAATCACTAAAATGAGCAGGCAGTCCAGCTAGTATAAGCTCCGTCTTTGTAATACAACAAGATGGGACAGCGAGTCCACGTGGCTTTTGGTTAACCTGCAACCTGCATGAAGCAGCACTACAGACTTAATTTTTCTTTTCTGCTGTTTATGATTCCAACCACTTCTTCATCATATTGAAGGACAGGTAATCGATAGGCCCTTTTATGTACGACTCCTCTATGTTGCACATTGGTGTTATGTGTAAAAGTGTAGAGGCATAATGGTGGAGCTGGGAGTAGATCTTTTGCAAAAATCTGTCTGAGAAACAAGACCAGAACACACCGAAGGGAACAGGGCTTTCTGCAGAAATGCAGAGCTACCATAAAAAATAGCCACACTAACCAATGATGCCATCATCACTGATTCCATGACAACAGCTTAATAAGAAAGAATATCAGGTTGGACCACCTCTGTTTGACGAATAATTTACCGAGGCGGATTAGTCGTGTATTTACCAGTATGTATGCAGCATGACTAAAGCAGACGGTCTTAAATCATTTCAATGTTGCAGCAGTGCCTAAATCTTCTGCAATGATTTAGTAACTGAGAAATAAAATATGTTCTTTTATTGAATGATTGCTGGGTTTATTCTTCCTCTGAAGTGCGATGTTTGCAGAGCTGCATCAGCAACGCCTCCACCTCTCCTCTCCGTGCCAGGCTGTTTGCTTTGCCTTGGAAACGCCCATTCTTCCCCGCACCCTTCCCTTGTAGCAACTCTAAAACCCTGGAGAACACATAAGGTGCATTCATTGTATGTTTAAGATTTTACAACTGGACGTGTCTACATGTTTGGTGGGGTTTCTTACTGTGGTCCCATCTCTGTCACTGGTCCACTGGGTCCAGCAAGGAGAAACAAACCAGGTCCCTTTTCCTCACCAACAGTCAGGAAAACCAAAGTTTCCTAAAAGCAAACAAAGCAGGGGATGAGAAAACTATTCATCTGCAAATACAGGGAACAAGTCAGGCTGTGATCTTACCTCTGTGTTTATTTCATTGGCAATGATATTCATAAACTCATTATCACCCTCCTTTCTGTAGGAAGAGAGGATCAACTTTTATTCATACTTAAATTTATGCATTAGTTAGATTAAATCTCTAAAAGTGGAAGTAAAACTGCTTACTTGTGCA
Organism: Telmatherina bonti; assembly: GCF_933228915.1. Lineage (NCBI taxonomy): Eukaryota > Metazoa > Chordata > Actinopteri > Atheriniformes > Telmatherinidae > Telmatherina > Telmatherina bonti. The sequence goes on along the minus strand of NC_136630.1, from coordinate 19,890,723 downwards.
AGCTGAAGAAGTTGTCCCTTTGAGGGTCGTTCTTAAAGTTCTGAGCAATGAGGACTGCCATATCACGAAGCAGGCTCAGGTTAGTCTGGCAAGACAGTTTTGTAATGATTGGAGAGCCCATGCAGCAAGTCATAAAGTGGAGAAAATAACTCCTGAAGAAGTTCTCTTACTTTTTGTAGAAGCTTTGCAGACTTCTGCAACTTGTCAACAGCCTCGACATGCTCATCCGGTCCTGTCCTGTTGGATCATGGCAAAGATTTAGTCACTTCCAGCTTTGTGGATGACTTTAACTCACACTGGGGTTTATGAAGACTCATAATTTGGTCTTACTTCAAAAGAGACACCAGTGATCTCTCTGTGCTGTAACTTTTCTCTGCATACTTCAGGACCCTGTTTCCTGCCAAAAAGATCAGGTTGGTTTTGTTTTTCTTTCCTTTCTCAGTTCCCAGCAGTTTTATGACCTAAAATCCAGATAAAAATAAATGAAGAACACGATAATGACATATTCAAATCACATGAGATACACTTTACAATACAACTATATATATACACTATTCACAAAAAGTTAGGGATATTCAGCTTTTGGGTGAAATTTCACAACAAGCCTAAAATGCATTCAAACCTGTACAGGTGAACTTAATGTGATCTTCTCTAAGCTTTTAAATGCACATGTCCAACTGTTAAATGTTTCAATAAATTTTGCACAAGTTGCTGTTCTCTAACAAGGAGCTTAACGGCAAAAATCCCGGCAGGTGTGTGATCCTTGAATTGACCAATAAATGTCCTGGTTCAATTAGAGCTGGTGTTTAAACAGTTGTCCTCATCATGCTGTTCACATTTTGACATCATGAGACCAAGACGACACCTAACAATGGAACAACAGTCCCTCGCCATTGCGATGCTTCAAACAGGACGTTCTCAGACAGAAGTGGCCACTGAGCTTGGAGTGTCACAGAGTGTCATCAGCAGGTTGCAACAGAGATATGGAGAGACTGGAAGAGTCACAGAAAGGCCTAGAAGTGGACGTCCTTTGGCCACATCCCGTGCTGATGACCGCTACATTGTGAACACTGCCCTGAGAAACCGGATGATGAATGCCACTCAACTCCAGGCACGTTTAAGAGAGGTGAGAGGCACCCAAGTGTCACGTCAGACCATTCGAAACCGTTTCCATCAGCGTGGTCTGCGTGCTAGACGACCTGCACGGGTACCTGACCACACCACCAGGCACAGGCATCATCGTCTTGCGTGGGTCAGGGAGCATTTACGCTGGACGAGGAACCAGTGGGCCTCAGTGCTGTTCTCTGATGAAAGTCGATTCACACTGAGCAGAAATGATGGCCGGCAACGATGTTGGAGACGTCAGGGAGAGCGCTATGCATCAGCCACTGTTGTCACCAGGCGAGCTTTTGGTGGTGGCGGTGTTACAGTGTGGGCAGGGGTGTCCACTTGGTACAGAACTGCCCTACACTTTGTGAATGGTACAGTGACAAGCCCATACTACCTGAATAACATCATTAATCCAGTGATTGTGCCCCTACATGAACAGCACAGGCCTAATTTCATCTTCATGGACGACAATGCTCCTGCTCATCGAGGCCGCATCATCAGGGAACGGCTGTTGGAGACTGGTGTACCTCAAATGGAATGGCCTGCACTCTCTCCAGACCTGAATCCCATTGAAAACCTGTGGGATCAGCTGAGCCGTCGTGTAGAGGCTCAAGACCCTGCACCCCAGAACCTCAATGACCTGAGGGCTGCCCTTCAAGAAGAGTGGGATGCCATGCCTCAGCAGGCAATAAGTTGCCTTGTGAACAGCATGAGACGTTGTTGTCAAGCTGTAATTGATGCTCAAGGGCACATGACGAGATATTGAGACGTTCAAATTTTTTGTTGTGGTGTAACTACCATTGTTGTTACCTTTTGTGTTGAATGAATTTTTTGAGATGAGGAAATCAGTAGAGTATCCTTCTACTTAAATGTCTTACTTTTATCATATTATATATCACTGTAGCATGAACATATTGCATTTTCCATAAATTTCACCTGAAAGCCAAATATCCCTATATATATATATATATATATATATATATATATATATATATATGCGAATAACTTTTAGTCTGATTCCTTACAACAGAAATTACAAACTAATTACAAATATGTGTTTCTGTATAAAGCTGTACCTGCAGATGGCTGAGGTTAGACACATGAGTTCCACAGCACATATTAGCATCGATGCCATTTATATCAATAATCCGAACAGGTCCTGCATGGTCCTCTGGCAGCCCTCGGCTCCTCACCTAATTTACAAACACAAGCATCTTATGTACTACAGTGTGCAGTTCATGTAAAGTCTAATCTTAGTGTAGATAATAAACATTGGCAATATATTTTGTCTATGGTAAGCACCTTTTCCACAGTAGGGTCATCAATGGAGAGAAGTTGCACAGTCACAGGGATGTGAGCTCTGATCTTCTCATTGATGATTTCCTCCAGTTCCTGCAGCTGCGCTGGTTTCACACTAGTAGTGTCTAGCTCAATGCTGCTTCTCTGACGACCCAGTTCCCTGTAAAAAGCACACAGAATAGGTAAATGCACAAGTCTGATATGAAACAGGGAAAACAACGTGTGCAGTGGTGAAATACCAGGATGTGGTCTTGTATCCAAACATTGTGTCTGCCAAAGCTGTGATCAGATGCTGACCTAAGAGGCAAGATAGACTGAAATAACAGCTATGATGTGCATTCAGAGTTAAATCTAAACAAAGAACAACTTATCCTTACCTGAGTGTTGCTGCATATGATCAAACCTCCTTTCCCAATCCACCTTAATGTGCACCTCCTGACCCACTTCCAGAGGAGAGGGCACGAAATGTACAGCATCCGGTCCTTGTCTCGTCACCCTCAAGACTGGAACCTCGTTGATCAGTCCATGATCATCTGGCTGATTGAGAATAAAATATTTTATCTGTTATGGCTCACTGATGGGACATGCTTGATGCAAAAACATGATAGCAGGGTAGGATTTTAAATAACCAGCTTACCTGGCCACCTCCCTCAGGAAACAAGATGGTATCTTGGAGCTTAATACTGAAGCCTTTGACAGTTTCTTTCTTGCCATTCACCTCTTGCTTTAGTTCGGCAGGACTGCAGGATACCACAGAGGTAACAAACTAAAAGCAAAATGGACTCAGTTAAAATTTGAGCTCATATTGCAACATGTTTATAGCTCAGCTCTTTAAAGGTGGAGCAGGAAATCCTGGAAAAAGTTTTAAACGAGCTACATTTGTACCATTCAAAAGCCCAAAGCCCTTAATTCTGTTTTAAAGCATTTAGTTAACTGGGTACGGTGCGAGGAGGATTTTAAGCAATACAGTAAAAACTGATCCTGGAAAACATCGCCTACCCTTCTTTAACTGGATATAGGATGTGATTATTTTATGAAACTTAATTTGCCTTAGTTTTAAAATAGAATACTCTGACCTAAAACTAATACAAGCCAAAGTTTCTTTTTAAAACTAATAGTCTTTTAATTTCAATGTGACATTTCACTGCGTTCTTAAGACTTGATCACTACACACTATTCCAGCTCAGAGTACAAGACATTGATTGGTCAAACTGAAATGGATTATCCAATAGAAGAAATAATGCTTAAAATATAGTTTTTTTTTTAATTGAATAAACTTTAAATCTATTTTTTTTTAATGCAAAAACAATGTAATTCCTTTCTTACCATCTCAACTACCAAATGCAGATATGCATCATTTGATCATCCTTTTTTTTTTTACAGTAAGAGGGGAGAGATCTTAATGATTTTTTTTTTTTTTTAACTTGCTGACATTAGACCAATCTAATCCCGTTACTGATAATGGCCTTGTTTTTTTCTTTCTCTTCTTCCAAGAAATTTAACAATAATCGGCAGATTTTTATTCGTATTAAGACCTCCTTTAGGTTGGATTTGTTCATGGCAGTATCTGTATTGCTTAAATATCATTATAATACGTTTGCCTTACAAATAAATATATACATCTTAAATGGCCATTTTCTGTGTAAAAATGAGCTGAACTGGTTTGGTTTTGGTTTGCCGGAAGGTTCTCAAAGTGGGTCATAGGGACTAAAGACAAACCAGTTAACAGCAAATGAAACCATAAAGCAGGCGTTCCTCGAGGGCCACTGTCCTGCAGGTTTTCCATGTTTCCCTGTTCCAAAACACCTGACTCAGACTGACCAGTCAAACTGCACAACTTTATTGGCTGTTGGATCCATTTATTGGAAGCCAGGTGCGTTGGAGCAGGGGTACATGGAAAACCTATAGGACAGTGGCCCTCGAGGACCAATTTTGGACACCCCTGCCATAAAGTATCATTAGCCAATCAAGCGACTGAAAACGCCCATTTTAATTGCTACACCTCTCGGGTCACATCAGGACAGACCTCTCACCGTGTCTGTGCGCTTTTATTACTGTTGCAACAAACTTCTGGATCATTCATTTGTGCTATTATGTGACATTAAGCCAACAAACAAACTTTAAGTATCGGCTGACTTAAAGGCACTGTCTGGGTGATTCAGAACGAGTGAAATACACAGATGAAATCTTTAAAAAATAGAATTGTGTCAAAGAAATTTAAAATTAAGTTAGCTTGATTGTTAGCAACTTCAACTGGCCGATGGCTTTGCAGCTGTTATAAAGATTCAGGGCAGGGAAATGCGGGGTAGGCTTTCTGTAAGTTTATGGCGTGTTATGTTGAAAAATCATACCTCTTTCATATAGCAATCTCGCTGACACTGAAATGCCATTCTGTGCAGCTGTAAAGGAAAGCCGCCTGCCGACCATACGAGTAAAGATCAGGTAAAGCGAAAGACTCGCAGCGCTGTGTGCAGCGTAGTACGGCTAGCGAGGTGGTCCAAACTTAGCAGTATCAACTTTTGTCTTTAGAACACATTAGGTGCACGTCATCATATTATTAATACATTAATTGGTCAAATATGAATGTACCATAGGAAAAAAAAATCACATTGAATTTTGATTATGATAATAACATTGAAAAAATATGTTAATACTACTATATGTTATTAAATATGTTATTACTTAGATTCAAATAAAAAATAAGTTATAAATGATTAATAAAGTTAGTTAAAATAATAAATTATAACAAATATAAAATATTATGTCTTCATTTGATTATATTTATTGGTGTTATACCAATTAGCCAGTAAACACTCACAGTAGCTATGATGAAAACAACAATAAATCCATGAATTTTGTAATAATATTGAGAGAAAAGTATGAGACAGAGAAATTATGAGAATTTAAATATTTTACCTTTAAATATATTAAACATCTTCAATTATCAAGCAGCAAAATTGTTGCAAGAATCCATAATATGTTGCTATATTATTACAATATCTGTAATTGTAATTATAATTATATTTTTATAATTTATTCCAAAAATTTATGGATATTAATCATGTTTGAAGGAAAAATACAGTTTTCATAAAAATACTGTGAAATCCTGTACATTGTAGTGATCAAAAGCGATTAAACTTTCCAATGTAATCTGTTTTTTTTGTTTTTTTTTAAGTCTTGTGGCAATAAAAAAATTAAAATCTCTACTTAAAGTGTTGAAACATCACATTTACCAAATTAATGAGTGAAATATCACATTATCAGTATCATATCAAATATCAGTTTCCATTTCTATTAACCATATCCAGACAGAACAATAATCAGTGTTTGAATTACATTAACCATTATTAAGTTATATTTTATTGTCTAACCCAAAAATGTAACAGACTACATTTACTTTGATTATTTTAATCTTGATCCCTGTTTTCATCAGGTATTTCACCTGCTTTCTCTATTGTTTTAACAACACTATGTGGAATAAACAATCCAACCCCATATTTATCTAACCAAATGTCTATTACTTAACCCCAAACAACATAACATTGAAACTATGTTAATGAAAATTGCTTTCTTTTTATTAAAATCATAAACAATTTGAAAAGGATCGATAAATAAGTATACAGAAAATATCATACAAGTAAAAACATTTAAAACAGTCATTCCACAGCAAATCAGCATTACATTTGGTATCCTGAGCCATAAATTTCTTTCTGCTTCCAGTACAGGTGACAAAGTGCTGTGAGTATCAGTCAGACTGTAGGGGAAGAAAACAGACAAATGTCAGTGCATTTATGACTTAAATTAAACCAGCATATTTTTCATTGAACCTCACAACACGTAAATGATCTCAAGCACTTTCAACAACAATAAGTTCCAGATAATATAATGGAGTCAAGTTTAAAAACAATTATTCATATTAGATTTTAAAAAAGAACCACAGAGTACTTACATCACTAAGATCCCCCATGTCTGGTGTTTCTCCTTTGTTACTCACAGCCATTTCTTGGATCATCTGAAAAGCCAAGCCAGTTGTTCACATACTCTCAGTGTCCAAGTATGCAGAAAAATTAGGATGTAAAACAATACCAGGAAATTTAGGTGATGTTTCTACTGGTCAATATGAATACTCACGTCCATGTATCTATCGTACTCTTCCTTTCCCTCATCTTCTTCATTCTCCCAGTCCCTCCAGTTATCAAAGTCCACAGAAATCCAGCTGGGCTACAGAAGAAGAATAGTACAACTCAGATTATTATTTACTAAAATACATGATCATACCTAGAATTAGTTGTAGACTGTCCTCAGACCACTTAACAGTACAAATACATATTAATTTTATATGAATAGGTGTGGATGTTTGATGATACAGTTTATAGGTACATCAGAATATTCAGACTTACTTTTGCCGGATCTTTCTGGAGTCGAGGCCATGCATAATCAGGTTTGAACTTCCTTAGCAAGACATTGATGGTACGATCATAGACTCTTTCTCTGGAGTCCTTGAACATAACACAAAAAACAAATGCTTCTCTTCAAGATTATAGTACAGTGTACAATACAATGTACACAGTGTATCAAATTACACACAGAAGACTAGCAATGAAGTCCTGAAACATTTGAAGGCTTACATTGATCTGGACTTTGTCATAGAAGTGCAGCTCATTGTAGAAGACATCATCAGTGTCATTTTTACAGCTGTTGGACAAACATGGCAGTATTGTCAAAGAATTAGTTGAATAAATCGCACCAGAGACAGACATAGATAGGGATTTTAGTAATGAAAATATCATGAACTTACCATAAAATCATTTTGTCTGGCTGGATATCAACTTGGACATCTTTAGGTTTATGAACCATAAAGTTGATTGTGACATATTTCTTTCTATCAAACCACAATGTGTGAGCTGGCTGGCTGTGGAGACAGGCATGTAGGAATCACATGATCATTTGCAAAAAGCTTGTGTGGGAGAAGTCACTTTTAGTGTCCAAAAAATAGCAGGCAGTACTTACCTCTCCTCTGGTCTGACAATTTTGGGTTTGTTCATTTTGATTCTTGCAAAAAAATTCAAATAAATGTTGCAATTTTGAGTTTTGTAATTCAATGGAAAGTAAGAACCGTGTGCCTCACTTCTGAAGCTATGTGCTTGAATGAAATGGTCAGGCCCAGGAAGCTATATATAGAGTGGTTGGTATCAGCTGCTGGGAGTCTTGCCTGTCACAGCCCCTTCCCTGCCCTTTATGGCCTGCCAGTAGAACACTCGGGAAAGCAGATGCATTTTCTGTGTTCTGCAATACACCTCTGACTAACCAGGTCCGTAAGAGGGTGGAGATGGGGGTGGGGAGACAGATTAGAAAAAAAAAAAGAAAAAGTCCATCTACCTGCATTTCTAACAATGAGCATAATGCATAACTAATGAACACATTTTTTCAATGGGTCTATTGCTGGAGAAGTTTAGTAATTTTTTTTTTAGTTTTTATCAGTTTGTACAAAAGATGGACACATTGATTTGGATGGTTGCACTTTTGTCATATTGTTGTATGGTTATTGTATATCATTGTGATGAAAAACCATTCACACTTACAACATTGACCCTGAAATGCAAAACATAAAAAAAAACAAAAAACGTTTCATTATGAAAAGACCAAGCACACAGGAAAAAGCACAACATACAACAAAGAAATAGATTAAAAAATTATTTGTAAAAAGAAAGAAAAACAAAAACAACAAATTGACATTGCACCACCAGAAACAGAATGCAACACAGACTACCATACAGTTAAAAACACAATTACTATTACTGTTGAATTACTATTGAATTTACTTTTGAGTATTAATAAAGTATTTTCCATTTCATTTAATTTAATTACTATTACAACAATATCATTATCTTTTAATCATATAATAAAATATAATGTCTGAATGACTTGGAACCTCCTGCTGGTCTGGAGGGGAATTGCATCTCACCGGAAATGCAATTCCCTGCTCGCTCTGTGCTAGGAATGTGGCGCGAGACGCCCGGCAAGCCTGTGTACATACAAAAAGAATTCATGAAAAAAAATCAATAATTAGTGTCTTTTGTCTTATATTATCTTTACTTCTTGTTACCATAAAAATCCCATGAGGTAGTGCTTATCAAAGAGAAAATGCCTCGCAGGAGACAGGTAAGAACAAATGTAGGTCGCACGAGAGGGTAGCTTTAGCTAAATTAGCTTCAATGTTTGCCTTTCTTTGGATGATGATGGACCAGAAGGTTCCACCGTATTCCATTAAAAACGCGACCATTTGACATCCTGAAAGCTCTGCACTAACTCTATATCTTCTTTTAGCCAAGTTGTATCTGGGTAAGAAATTAATTGAGAAAAAAATCTCAATTTCGCATATTTAAGAAGCGTTGATGAGCTGCTAAGCCAAAAGAAAGAAAAAAACTGTTAAATTCAGTATAACCAAATATTATTGATCAGGTGTATGTTGAATTTATTATCACTAAAATAACGTTGGCAAAGTTCAGTCTTATACAATTTCTTCTTGATAGCAAGTGTTGTGAAAGTACCACATTGAAAAACGCTACTTTTGTCATTTAGCTGTTGCTGACTGGCCCAGCAAAGCTAATGTATGCCTAACAATAACAATACGTACAAGTGCTATCTATATAGTCAGTTTTTTTTTTTTTTTTTTTTTTTTTAATGTATTTAGGATAAAAATAAAAACAACAACACATAAATAGTTTAGCGTTTATACCTAAAAATCTGTATAATAAACCTTTCAAATATCAGCTGGTTGGACATAAACATGCTTTTGATTCAGGCGTCATTTTCTTGGTTGAAGTAATCAAACAAGTCGAAAAGAAAAGTCATCATTCATAATTTACATAGCTGACACTTGATATTGCACACTAATGTACATTTTTTTCCATTATTTTGCAACAGTGCTGCATTAGTTTGTTGAGGTTTATTCTTGTTTGTGTTAATTTTCGTCTTGGCAGAGACCTATGGCTGGGAGTGGCTCAGATGGAACTGAAGACTCGGACTCTTCTGCTGAAAGGGAGCAAACCAACAGCTCAGAGAGTGATGGGAACATGTCCAAAAGACAGCGCCTCACCAGAGCTTCTACTCGCCTTAGCCAGAGCTCTCAGGGTTAGTCAGCATATCCCAATGAAGCTTGTTTTTAATTTAATCTATGACCTATTTTCAGTAGTTTGACTTCTCTTCCCTCAGATACACCAGACTTGAAGCGAGCTGTGGACCACGATGAATCTCCGCCATTGACGCCAACAGGAAATGCGCCCTCCTCTGAATCTGAGCTGGATATCTCCAGCCCCAATGCCTCTCATGATGAGAGTCAGGCCAAAGATCAGGCCAACAGAGACTCTGATAAAGATCTGTCACATCGACCCAAACGTCGCCGTTGTCACGAAACCTATAATTTCAACATGAAATGCCCAACCCCAGGCTGTAATTCCCTTGGTAAAGTTTCTTCCTCTTTTCAAATTTTAAGCTTGCGCTTTTTAAGGAGATCCCTGTCCTTTTGTTTTGGACATAGAATATGATGTATCTTCTTAGACCTCCTGTACTATTGACATAATATTTTTCTCAATTGTTTAGGCCATCTCACAGGAAAACACGAACGTCATTTTGCTGTATCAGGGTGCCCTCTTTACCACAATCTCTCCGCTGATGAGTGCAAGGTTGGTAACTTAAGTGACTAATATATTATTTTTTATTATTATTTATGTGCAAATTACAGGCAAGTAAGCAGGTGCAACATAAAGAAACTGGAGCACTTCACAACTCAGGTCTAAGCACTTAACACTTAGACCTACTGCATAAGAGACAGCTAATGCTAAATGGTATTGTTTTATTTTGTCATGAATACAAATGATAAGTGCATGTTTTTTATTTTGGTTTTTGATTCTTTAATTTTGCTGTGCACTTGTTTTTAGACTCAGGTGTGTGTAAATTCTGTATGTTTTGATACGTTGTTTTGTTTGGTCAGGTAAAAGCCGTCAGTCGAGAGAAACAGGAAGAGGAGGTGAAGACACAGGAAGAAAACAATGCACGGCATGCAACTCGTCACCAGGTAATCAGTGTTCTGTAGAATTTATACAAGCAGCTCCTTTAGTCTTCTATGTATTGCTGTTTTTACAGGCAAATTCTTTAATCATCAACAAAGGGATGCATTTATTTTTGTACTGATTTCCAGACACCAACACCAAAACAGAATAGGTACAAGGAGCAGGTTGCAGAAATCCGGAAGGGACGAAATTCTGGCCTGCAGAAGGAGCAGAAAGAGAAGCACATGGTACACTAGCAGCATCCCAACATATGTCATTGCTAAATGCCATCCCTGTGTTTTATAGTTATTATTGGTACTCCATTATGGAGCTGCTATCTTGTGCCACTTCTTGTTTGACCTTATGTTTGATCTAAAGGAACATCGACAGACACATGGCAACACCAGAGAGCCTCTTCTTGAGAACATCACAAGTGAATATGACTTGGAGCTGTTCAGGAAAGCCCAGGCCCGTGCATCTGAGGACCTGGTAATACGATGTATCATATTTACAGTTGTGCTCATATGTGTTCAGACCCTTTCATTAAAGAAAAGGCTGAATTTACAACAGTCACTCAAATAACTGGAGACTTAAAAAAGGAATAATAACTCAAAATTAGCAAAAATATAATTTAGTAATATAAGACACTGTTTTTTCATTTAATTGAATTGAAGAAAGAAAAACAAACAAACAAATTGGTCCTGGACAAATTAGAGCACTTTTCTGTTGAACAGTGGGACAAAATACCTGTCAACAGGTGCCGAAGTCTGACTGAGAGGAACAGAAAACACCTGACTGTAGCGGAAACATTAATGTATTGTTCAACAAAATATTAGTTTATGAGTGATGTAATATGTAATAAATTATCTTATTTGTTTGCTTTTGAAAAAAAATATTTCTATTGAACCAGAATTAGAAAATAATGTAATGATTTCATATTACTTTAGTCAATTTCAGCTTATTTTACAGGCTGCTGGTTTTTTTTTCCTTCTTTATTGAAATAGTATGAATAAATATAAGCCCAACTGTATCTGTTACTGTGGTTGTATTGTCACATTTCAATCCCTAGTTATTACAGTATTGCAGCTTCTGAATTTGCCCATCAGTGACAGTTTTTCTTCCCTCCTGCAGGAGAAGCTTCGTATCCAGGGTCAGATCACTGAGGGCAGTAACATGATCAAGACCATTGTATTTGGCCGCTACGAGCTGGACACGTGGTACCACTCCCCGTATCCTGAGGAGTACGCACGTCTCGGGCGGTTGTATGTGTGCGAGTTCTGTCTGAAGTACATGAAGAGCCAGACCATTCTCAGGCGACATATGGTGAGCTTTGGATTGTAATCACAAAAAAACCAGCTGTGACAATACTGATCATATGAAGCTGAATACTGCTCTGCCTTCATGAAACATATTTTATATAAAAAGAAATAAAAACCTGATGTAATGATTAATCATGTCCAACTTATAGTTAGAAAGTGTCGCATTCACATGTAAAGATTATCCATTATGATTTAGAAATCCAGTTCTTCACAACAGACACTTACCTGTATTATTTTGACATTTACCAAAAAAAACTCTTACTACATATTAAATAAAACTTTAAGGTGACAGGATATAATATATTATAATTTTACTGAGTTCTTTGGAAGTAACTTTCTTGTCTTAATTATTATTTGTGCAAATTTATTCATTTTGACATTTATTCCATAATTTCCAGGCTAAATGTGTGTGGAAACATCCTCCAGGAGATGAGGTGTACAGAAAATGCTCCATATCTGTGTTTGAAGTTGATGGCAAAAAGAATAAGGTAGGTAGACTGAGACTGGAAAAAATTCCCCTCCATTGATCCTCAGAGTTTGTAACCATTGTAGAAGAAGCCAAGTAAATTTTAAAGTCATTGTTAAAATAATTTTATTTCCAGATATACTGCCAGAACCTATGTCTACTTGCCAAGCTTTTCTTGGACCACAAAACACTTTACTACGACGTGGAGCCTTTTCTCTTCTACGTCATGACTGAGGCGGATAACACTGGCTGTCATTTAGTTGGATATTTTTCCAAGGTAAATGGAAAAACAGCGGCACGGCCATATTACAAGCAGATTTTTTAAATGATGAATTTGTGCTTAAAATATCAACATTATTTGTAAATTTTTCATTTTCACCACAGAAGCATCTAAAGCATTATTTTTTTTCTATTTTGTTGCATCAAGGAGAAGAATTCCTTCCTGAACTACAACGTGTCTTGTATCCTGACGATGCCACAATACATGAGGCAGGGCTTTGGCAAGATGCTCATTGATTTCAGTATGTATATTTTATCAGATTATTTCTTCCAGTTTTAGCTGTGTTTACTCTGTTTAAAGAGAATAAATATTCCATAAAGTATATTTAGAAAGAAATTTTTTGTTTTTCAATGTCAGCGCTGTACATTATGTTAAATATTGTGCCGTATAGTAAAGAATTATATGATTTAGAAAATTTTGGATCTATTTTTGTATTTTGTTACATATGCTTGTCTGTTTCTATTTGTCAACAACTTGGTTTTGGAATCTTTTGCTAACATATGAAAACAAAGCGAAAGCTGAAATATTCTTTTTACATAAGTATTTTTAACTTTATCTTAGTACAGAGATAAACAAACTGTAGTGTTGGTCGTTTCATGTCCTGTAGCGACATACTTGTGGGTTTGGCACACCTTTCCTTTTGAAGTTTCTCATGTTTTTAACAGAAACATTTAAGGGAATCCATGTTGGATGGAGAGCAGAATTGCAATGTAGTTTCCATAGAGCTGGGATCCTCAACTTTTGTCCTCAAGAGCTACTGTCTTGCAGGTTTTACATGTTTCCTTACAACAGCAGGCCTCGCTCAAAGAAAAAGCTCTGCATAAGCCGGTTAATGGTTGTTAAATGGACTTGGTTGTATTGCATCAGGGGAACATATAAAACCTGCAGGATAGTCACTCACGAGGACTGGAAATGGAGATCCCTACTTTTGAAATGTGCTTCTGGTTTTTGTTACAGAATCCTAAAGTCTGGAACAGTTCTGTATAATCTATTTTCTTTCCATTGTTTTTCATCTTTTTTGCTGCTGACTTCCTGCTTTGTTCAGGTTACTTGCTGTCCAAAGTGGAGGAGAAAGTGGGCTCACCTGAGAGACCGCTGTCTGATTTGGGCCTCATCAGCTACCGTAGTTATTGGAAGGAAGTGTTACTCAGATACATGTACAACTTTCAAGGCAAGGAAATCTCCATCAAAGGTGAGTGAGAAAACTTTAAAACTGTTTTTCTTCATAGAACATGAAAACAAACAATGCATTAGTGTCAACACACAGAAACTTTTTTTTTTTACCACGTTAGAAGATTCACTTCCATTTATTCAAGACAGGAGCCACACACACTGAACATATTTTCTGTTTTAATGCTTGCTTGATGCACAGAGATCAGCCAGGAAACTGCAGTCAATCCAGTGGACATTGTGAGCACTCTGCAGTCTCTTCAGATGCTGAAGTATTGGAAGGGAAAGCACTTAGTATTGAAGCGACAGGTAAGACAGACTGACAGGTCAGACTGTGTTTCCTTTATTGTTTTTACTCTTCCTTTGTTGCTCTAAATGGAAATAAATTCAGGAATCTGAAAATGGTTCAAATGTATTTTGTTCAGATAATCTAATAAAAACAATTCAAGCTTATTATGTTTTTTTTTTTTGTTGGTTTTTTTTTTTTTTTTTTTTTTTTTTTTTTTTTACCTCTTAACTATCATCTAAAAGTAGATAAACAATATTGTAGTCATTTTTTTCTTTGCCTTCTACCAAATTAATACCTTGTTTTTTATGTTGTTTTTTTAACTAAAGAAATTATACCTTTTTATTCATTCTCAAATATGACAATTTGATTATTTGCCTTCGTCACAGGACCTGATCGATGAGTGGAAAGCAAAGGAGATCAAACGAGGTAATAGCAACAAGACCATAGACCCTAGCTCGCTAAAATGGACCCCTCCCAAAGGGACATGAACACTCGGATCCTCGGGCTACTGGGAAAACTCACCTCCAGCCTCACAAGCCACAAGTAGCCTAGACCTATGAACTGTCAGTAAAGATCAGTGTTCTGTTTATTTGATGTTTTTATCCAGTTAATACCCCTGTGTTCCCTTGTCGTGACTTTTTTTTTTTTTTTTTTTTTTACACACACTTTTATATTTTACTTTCCATTTCTATCTTCCACATCATACGTTCCAAGTCAAATGTTTGTTAACTCATTGTGAGAAACGTAAAGGTAGAGATTCTGTTTGTTATAAAGCTGCTTACGTCTGCTTAGCTCTGAATGTTAAATGATTAACGATGAAGTGTGGTGGATAACATGAATGTTTTGCTTTGCTGATTCCTGCATTTGTCAGAAATTACAGGTCATTTGTATTTCATTTAAGCAACATGAATTATAAAGCTGGTCGATGCTCCTGTTTGGGGTTAATACAGAAATTGTTGGCATGAACTGTACCAGGGTAATTTTTTTTTTTTTTTTTTTTTAGAAAAATGATTGTGGTATTTTTTTCTTTGGTTGTAAAGCTGTATAGATTTTTTGTAGCTTCATTAATACAGGAGTTGTTCCCATTCCTCTGATGAACCTGCCAAATGATAAAGAAAAAAGATGAGCTCAGATATTTTTAATGAGTTTAGAATTGAAATTAGCACCACTGTTAGGATGCACATAGAAATAACACAACCTCAGGTTTTTCTACTGATACAATCATACTTTGCCTGTATGGTTTCTCTGAAACCTGGATCTCAGTTGCTGTTGCAGATGGAGTCACTCTGGTAAATAATTCTGTAATAAACAGAAAACGTCTGAATGGGATTGTCTGCCTTGTGCTTTTAATCATAGCTGTCAAGTGTGTACTAGCAATTTTAAACTTTCATATCAATAAAGCTGACTTGATATTTTCAAATATTGTTCTGTCTCGTAGTGATGTTGCTCACCTCCACTGGAAATGCTTCTTCCCATCAAGCCCACAAACACCTCTCCTTTATTTCCTACATGAGAAAGATGATTGATACATTTACAAAAATGAAGAATTTACAAATTACAGCCATAAATAAAATTTTACCAAGGGAAACTTTTACTGTTATTTGATTGGAAGTCGCGTTACTCACGTCTTTTTACTTGAAATGGTTTCTTTGTAGCTGCAAGGAAGTAAAAATATTTATCATCACTCCCTCAGGTTATACATTATTGACATAAATATGCATCACAGCAGTTGAGTTTATGCAGGAATTTTTCTGAAGGCTACCTGAACGTTTCCCCATAAGTCCATAAAAGCGAAGAGCCTTAGATCTTTTCATCAGACTGTCTATGGGACTGATCAGATCTGCGTCCATTGACTCATTCTGTCAGATGGAAAACATTTTTTCTTTGTAACACTGGTTTTGAAAAGGTAACTTATTCAGATAGAAGCTCAATTTAATACTTCTACTACAAATCTGTGGGTCTCACCTGCCAGTCTCTGGACAGTCTCCTCTCCTCTGCACAACAAGACAGTCCCTTAAAGGTCTGCACCAGCGCACAAAAAGCCATAATGACAAGTTGGATTTTCCAGTTATCCATTTCTTGACCAAGGTGAGATGTTTTAGCTCTGCTTCTCTTCAATTAAAGCAATATATTGTAGTTGAAAAAGGCTAAAACATACATGTATAGATATTTATACTTGATGATGCTCAGATGGGATAAAATATTCGATTATTTGGGCTTCTAGGTTGTATTTATACTTCTAAACGCCTCCGCAATTCAAGACCCCTCCCCTATAATCATGCTATGCACTTATCTCCCTTGGATCTAAATTCATAGAGGGCTTTGTTTTCACCACATATTTTGGAATTGTTAACGAACAAAAATCTTTATCTAGCGAAAGTAAACAAAGGTTAGGACTTATAAAACATACTACTTTATAGCTGTGAATGAAATGTCATCCAATATTTCTCAGCAATGGTTTATAGAAACAAACAAAAAAATAATCAAATATTTACATTTCATATTGCCAGCTTTCATTTCCATTTTTATTGGACATCTGAGTTACTGCTTGTATAATAATATTCTCTGTTTCCTCATTCGTTACCTTGTGATCTGCACACACTTCTTTGATATCACAGACAAGAGGGCTGGACAGGCAGGCGCTGACCATCTACTTTGAAGATTTTTATTCGTTTGCCAGTTAACTTGTAAGCTGCTGGTTCTGTGAAACAGAGCAAAGCAAATGTGGTCTCTAAGGTAGAGATTTGGCTGGTTAAGATTAGATTTAACTTAAATGAAATGACTAGTATGAAGTCAAGTACGAAAGTGCTCTTCTTGCACATCTAACCCTGACATGCTGAAATCACTTTCCATGTCAGTATTTATAACTTATTTATAACTATCAGTGGCGTAATTTATATTCTGTCTCCCAAGATAATTACAGCATTATTAAATCTATTCATGCTCTTTACTTACTTGGTCATTTAAATGCAGTGTTTTAATAAAAACTGAGCTCTTCTTCCAACACTCTGGCCATAGAAATTTCTGGAGAGGTAATTACTTGACAATCTGTGCTGCAAGGACACCCACTCAAACAAAGCTGACACACACATCCAATGCTTTGATCCTTGCACAGGTGCTTCCAAAAACAAGAAAAGCTTGGGACAATTAAGCCTGAAAGGCAATTACACCTGAACAGCCCTCATGTACACATAGTCTAACCCAATGCTAACGTGGAGAGCTGAATCAAAAGAAATCAGAGGCTCCACATCTACATATGAAATGGCTGAGTCACAAAGAGCTCCTGTAATGACAAAACACTGCATTTCCATGTGACGCAGGATGCATTATTTCAGGATCTGGACGACTCACGGATGGTTTTTCTTCATTTTGTTTTCAAATACTTGGACAAGCTAACATTCGGTCTTTGAGTTAATACCTGCAGAGGAAAGCAGTGTATTAAAAACATTGTAAAAAGGCTTTATAATAATGTATTGGGAAAAAAATAATTGTGCTGTGTTGAAACCCAATGGTGCTTTTTGTAGCTGTTTTGCATAATTGTGCACCATCTGTGGTTAATTCTCTGTGTAGCTGATCAGTTATTTAACATCAGTTTTCTCACCTAACAGTCTATTGAATTTCCATCTATTTTGTGCTGTTTGAGCCATTGTGGCGGTGGATTTAATTTTTCACTGTGGATCATTATCATCAAAAGGTCCACTTCAATCCTGTCCTCAGTTCTAGACAAATGACTTAATATTGTCTTCAAACACTCTTTGATATTATGCAGAATTCATAAATGAGTCAGTGACAACAAAAACTCCTGTCCTAATCCGCCTTCCTCTGACACACTTTCTTTTCCTTAAAAGCTATTTTTGGTCTTCAAAAAATACATTCTGTAGCAAAGCTATTCTTTCCTTCAGTCTTTGTCTCTTGGATCAATTCATAGTGATATTCAAATGCATATTTAATTGATATGGCACGTTATTAACTTACTGTGTCATCATCTTCCACATTCTCATCTCTAGTAAGGGAAACCAAACTGTGAAATTGGAAATAAAACCCAGGGATTATGAATGATGGAACTTTAAAAAAGTCCATTTTTAATGCCAGAAAATTGAACAAGGGAGGACCCATGTGGAGGCCCTTACTCCGATTATATGAATCTGTTTAAGATGTAACTGATTTACAACTTGTTAGTCTTGTCATTTTGAGTAAAAAATGGCCTGAGGACATTGTCGTTTATTGTCCCCTGTGGCTGCGGGTTAGGCATCCTCAATGGAAAGAAGAAAACAAAACTGCCAATCTCAGATTTATGATTAAAATGACCCATGTTTTCCGTATTTGCCACATCTTAAAGATGCAGGAAGTTGTACATGACAGATAGAATATAAAACATCTGTGCATAATTTTTCTTAGAGGAAAACTAATAAGAACCATCATTGTTTCTGGGAGGGCTTTTGCATAACTGTGTGCATACTGCATGATGTTCGAGTGAATTTTTGTCTATTCACTGCTTTAATTTGTCAGCTGTGTTTATACCAAAAAGAAAGCTGATAGTATAAACACATAACACAAGG
Organism: Telmatherina bonti; assembly: GCF_933228915.1. Lineage (NCBI taxonomy): Eukaryota > Metazoa > Chordata > Actinopteri > Atheriniformes > Telmatherinidae > Telmatherina > Telmatherina bonti. The sequence goes on along the minus strand of NC_136630.1, from coordinate 19,872,180 downwards.
TGGTGCAACCTGACATAGTTGGAAGTGACGACCAAAATCATCTGCTGACAGATACCATCAGATAAGTCGGTACTGATATCTGAGCAGCTTTAGGATGGATAATGCTGACATGTCTGTGCAATATTTTCCCCCATAAGCTGAGTAATTTGTCTGTTTTTCTTTATTTTTCTTTTTTAAATGAAAAAAAAATGACAACAAAGAGACCACCACAAAAAAGTGATAAAAAAAAAAAAAAAATGAACATGCTAACCACAACAAAGTGAAGAGGGCTGCTCCGTGAATTCCAACAAACAAAACTGAAAAATGAAGAAAAAGTGAAACAAGTGAAAAAAATGTAGATAAACCACACACACACACACACACACACATACACACACATACACACACATACACACACACACACACACACACACACACATAAACACGTTATTTATGAGAATATTTACCCTTTGAGCGTACGTAAATTAAACAGCAAAGCATCTTTCAAGTATCATCTAAGAATGCACTATTTAAATTTGTGCACATATGGATTCATTCATGTATAAATGCAATGAGATACCCATTAATATAATAATTTTTGTAAATAAATTCTGATGGATAAAGGATTTTTGCAACAGTTCACTTTTTGTATATTATTATTACAATTTGGTTCTTGTTTGTTGTTCTTTTTATTTATTTATTTTTTTGTCTTTATGTATAGACCCCCAAAAGACTAGCCTGTCCCATTTTGGAGACAGCTAAGGGGGATCCTTTTAAACAATAAACAACAAACATGCACAAACACACACACATTCAGTCCTGAGTCCCATTCAATTTAATGAAAAGTGTACTGTACAAACTGTTTATATATTGTATATGTATGTGTCAGTCAATTTAGTTACTTAAGCGTTTGTGTGTGGGGATTACCTTTGTAAATACGTGGGAATACTAATAATAAATACCTAGCTATTGTGTGTTTTAGGCCTGGGAAGAGGAAGTGTTTGTAGGAATGCAAACTTTTAAATACAAATAAACAAAAACCTGTCCTGCCTGTTAGCCCCCCCCAAAAAAAAAAAAAAAAGAAAAAAACAAACTTGGGCATATCAATAACATGATAACCATGGAGCTCAGACTATGAATAACTAACAACATAAGGTGCTTGGCATTGAAGACACATGCAACTCTAAATGACAAAACACAATAATCTTATAATTTGGATGTCACGACTGCTTGCCGTTGCTTAGAAGGCTAGCATGACAGTTTAAGGTAGCAAACAAATGAAAATTGAATAATAAATAATTGATATATATGAGATTTGTCAGGCCTTCTCCATTCAGTGAAAGCGCTCAAGAGGACCAGCAGGACAGTCAGATGCATGGAAATGCAAAATATGCATTAACTACATCCTCAAGAATCATCAAGTTGAACAGTCGAGGAGAAATATAATGTACCCTTCAGAAAGCACCAACCAATATATTAAGACCCGTTACAGTTGGCATTTTCTTCCAGAAGGAGGCAGTGTTGCCTAATGAATAAAATCAAGCTGCAACACTGCTGTCTCACAGCAGAAGTGGTGCAACCACCTCAATGGTGTCAATGCAGTATGACATTTCAGTTTGGATGGATTTTATGCTCCTCTTGAAGGGCCAGTTTTGTCTGTTTGTCTCACGCATTCAAAAAATCAAATGAAACCAAACACAAATATTGTTTTGATCAGCGGGAATGTGGCACATGTTACGGATTGTCGTTCATTTTTGTGGGCCGCATTTGTTAGGTCTTTTTAGTGCTGGCATGCAATATTTTACCACCTCAAACAGATGTGCTTATTTGCTGTAAGACAGGCATTAAATAATCTCTTTTAAAAGTTGAGAATATGGTTGCAGTAAAATGCGAGATTAGCAAAACCCAAATTCCTACCACATTAAATTCATACAAAGCAACATACTAAATATTTTTAATCTTGTTCGTGAAGCTAGCTTATTTTTGTTATAATGCCATGTCCACACAAATGTGTTGTTGTTTTAAATGGAGATTTATTAGCATGATGTATCACATTCACATATCAGATCACACAATCCTCAGCAGAGTGATGTTTTCTGTTATCTCTGTTTGCATCAAAATGAACAAACGATTACTATCATGCAACTTTTATCCACACATTTCTGTGACATAAGTCTGAGATAGATCTTACAGAAGGTTATGCTAGTTTCCATCCCTGCAATGGTGGGAAATACAGTGTAGTGTCCATGTGACTATAAATAATGTTAGAAGTTTTTATTGTTGCACTTTGCCTAAAATTCTCTTAACTCTCTTGTTCCCCCAGTTGTTTTTCCCGTTTGGTGCCCTGTGGCACTTTAGTGTGGTTTCTCCAGAGAGGGAGGCATAAATTTGCTCTTAAAGGCTTCTCTGAGAATGAAATACCACTGTCTGGCCTTGCATGCTCAGACTGGGGGCTTCAGGCTGGTACTGTGGCGGTGCATCTCTATATGCATCCGTGAGACTGGTTGGTGTCATGGGATTGGCTTCACCACAAGGACCATGAGATGTTGTGTGCTTTTGTTTTAATTCTATTGCACCAACAAACACCAGAGCTCTGCCATACCAAGTTTCTCTTGAGAAAATGTAGGTGTTTGAACATGCTTGTTGGCAGCATTTTATCCAATATTTGAAAAGGGTGGGCTCCTGGGAAGTAGTGTAAGCAGCAATCCAAATCATTCCACTACCTACACAATCACATTCATGACTGTTTCACTGGAGTTTCCGTGAAGAGCAGCTGACAGTTCTTAAGGTTCCTGTGATTGATCCTTGGCTCTAAAATTTATAAGTAAAAAAGAGAAAGATCTGCTGTGAAAAGTGACTAAATGATCAAAAGTTGTGTATCAATTAGTATCTAACTGCTTTCTGGTGAATTTTTATGTTTTTATTATAACTAAAATACTTATTCATACCCATAAGTGCAGCAGGTATGGCATATGGGAGAATGACCATATTGCAACCATAAACCACAAGAGCCCAGTACATACAGTGTATGATAAATACCATTATTGAGACATTTGACATTACCTTATGGTAAACACTTTGTTCAAAATCCTTCTAAATGCAGTCAAATTCTTGTCCCTTGCCCCTTAATAGACACCAAAAAGCAGAAGATTACGCTATAAGAATTTTGACATGTCACATGGTAATAAATGGTAAATATCTGTAAAAAAAATTTTGTTTGTTTTTTGTCTTATGTTTAGTTAAAAAACACAAAATAACCTCATATTCAAAAAATGGATTTTTTTTCTTACAGTTTTTTCATGGGTTGGGTCTATATAGGTAAAAAGACTGGAAAATAGAAGTCCATTTATGTTCAAAGAGTGATTGAGAAAGAAGGAATCTTTGACAATAAATGGTTTTTGTGAGAAGTTTGAGGAATGGAGGATCATTCTCAAAGAACAGACAAAGCCATTTGAATAAACTCACTGCTTTCAGTGACACAGAAGTTCATTGTTTTCTTTCAGCAGGTAACTCAGCCGACTTTATAGATGTACTTTGATGGATAATGCGTAGATGAAGTTTGAGGTGGTTGCTATCTCTAGCTTAACCACTACATGTAAATGGCCTCTTAAAGACCTAAGAGCACAAATGTGCTATGACCTTTGACCTTTTCAATTAGTACTGCAGGTAAATTACACTACAGGTTACGCTAGCTGTTTACTCTTTCCATGCTGTCACTGCTGGGCTCTTCTGTAGTCTTCTTTGTGTTTTTATATTTCAAAAATATTCATGTTATTGCTCAGCTGTGTATGAAAAGAAGATACATTTAAATTTTATGTGAATAAGTTGAAATTTTCTTTGTAGGAGTAACAAGGGAGCAACTACACAGATGTTTCCTTTAAGTATCATCCATCTGTTTCTTATCCACATACATCCAATCCTTAACTGGGTTTCTCTTTTCTTTTTTTCAGTTCAATTCAATTCAACTTTTTTTGTATAGCACCACTTCACAACAATGTTGTCACTTGGCACTTTACATACACGAATCAACATACACATCATTTCAAGCCAATCCATACATATCCTATAATAGAAACCAACTGATTGCATCGAGTCATGACTTCGATCCAATCCCCCATCCTGAGCATGCAAGCGGCGACAGTTAGAAGGAAAAAACTCCCTTTTAACAGGAAGAAAACCTCCGGCAGAACCCGGCTCATGGAGGGCAGCCATCTGCCTCGACTGGTTGGGGTGGAGAGGACAGGAAAGAGAACAACATGTACAATTGCACTTAATCAGGAAGACCTGAGGAAAAAAGGAGAAATAAGTTAGAGACGGCAATATTGGCATATATTTATACATTAATATATTAGAGTAATAGAGCGAGGTACTTCTCAGTACATCAGGTGACATCCCTATTGCTACATAAGTAAAGGTTGGCTAGACTACCCATAACTATAGGAGCAATGAGCATAATTTGGATAGTTGGGTCCCGTACATGCAGACTCCAACTCAGGAGATGCTCATATCCTAACTATAAGAATCATGAAAAAGGAAGATTTTCAGCTCGATCTTAAAGGTGTGGAGGGAGTCAGCCTCCCGAACCCACGGTGGGAGCTGGTTCCATAAGAGAGGAGCCTGATAGCTAAAGGCCCTTCCTCCCATTTTTTAGCAACAGTTTTGTAGCGCATTTATTGTTTGCAGTTGATATATTTTTATTCAAGCAGATTTCATTTAGATGTCCAAAACATCTGCGATTGGTGCAATCAGTATTTCAGCTGATTTTCAATTAAATCATTCTCCTCTCAACTTACAAAATTATTTTGTAATTAAAACCATTAAACGGGAAATTATTCATTCACTTATCAAATTCCTGCAGGTATCTGTGAATGTCATCTTGGAATCACTTGAATGTGTAGGAAAAGCAACAACCAGTGTTCTTCTTTTTTGCTGAAGTTTAAGCAAAACTACACAAGTATCTGACCTGAAAACCTTGTGCTTTTTACTCTCATTAAAGTCACACTAAAATTTAATTTATGCGACCATGATTACTCTGCACCATCTTAGTGCTGAGAAAATGCACTTTAAAACTTTGGGATCCAGCCTGGAACATTATGTGACATCTGCTTTTGCATCATGTGAAAAAGAAAAAAAAAAACAAAAAAACAAAAAAAAAAATAAATAAATAAAACAAGCTTCCAGGACTGATGAAGCAAGAAGAAGAGGGAATGTAACACTGAAAGACATAAATGCTAATTAGACCATACTTATATAGTGCTTTTCTAGTCACATGTTGACCACTTACAGCACTCTTACAGTATATGTCTCCTTCACCCATTCACACACACACTCATACAGCACTTCTATTGTTACATACTAAGTTCTTTCTGCTATCACTCAGATTCATATTCCAGTAGACACAATGGTAGGCAAAGTGGGACTCATTGTCTTCCCCAAAGACACTTCAGCATGACTGAGCCACTACTCTTCTGGTTGGCAGATGACTCTTCCTTCTGAGCCACAGCAGCTACGATGGAGACTAGTGGCTATTGGGAGATCAAACGCAGAGACCAGATTTAGTTTTACATAGTGGTAGATGATGAACTAAAGCTATGAAAATGTCTCAGATGGATATATATAGTTTTAGATTTTTACAATAACTGGTGCATTTTCAGTATTTGTTGGCTCACCTGAACACATCTTCAAATTGAGAGGCAACAAGTAAAATCTCAGGGAATATAAAGAATAAATAAAATGGCCCTTGTCATTCTGGGATGTCTGTAACTTTATCCTACTTTAATTCAGTGGAAGCAAGGTGACGATGCCTTGGACAAACATAGTAGAAGTCTATAGTAGCTGTACAGTCTGAAGCATGGTGTGCACCACATTTCTGCAAAATTTCAGAGATATACACAGTCTGCTTTGCAATCTCAGTGGCAAGAAAACATTTGTTTGTCACTGGCTTCAAATACCAAAACCAACCATCACTTTAGCACTAGGATATAGTTTTTACAACCTAACTTTAATTAAAACTAGTGGAATAGATTTTTCTGAGCTAAAAGGCACAGAAGTGTTGGACATAGCAATGAAACAATGAGTCTTGCCAAGCACTATCTATTCTTTTTAAAAGTAATCACTCTAAATGTGATGTCTCAATAAGTCTGTATAAGTATTTCAGGGGACGTCAATCATGTTTATGATTGAAAAAGCAATAATTTTAAATAACAATCATGACTAGACAAAAAAAAAAAAAAAAAACATGGTCAAATAGGATTTATACAGTGTCTAACTAGAAAAATTATATTTCATGAAAAAAACCATGCAGACAGTTTGGCTGATAACATTTGAAAACAGTACGGCGTGGAGCATCTGTGTTTATTTTGTTGGCACTTTTAGACTTTAGACCAAGTATCTTGAAGCTTTCAGAAAAATTCCACTTTCCCAGTCATAATTACAATATGAATTTTGACGTGAACGCTATTTACTCGTGGAAAACTGGTAATTATGGTAACTCTGACATGCTGTGAACATAGGAAGTAGATTTGTATCTAACAGTTATGCACCAGAGTAGTATTGATTCATTCATCTAACATTGAAATAGTTCTCAAAATATTAGCATCTACATCCTGTTCTGTTAACCAGCTTATTAATATTTTTGATCTCACCCCCTAAATGTGATTATTTGTTGTCTTTTCCCAGTTTCTCTACACAATTCATATGTTGGCTCTTATAGGGCCCACTGGCCTCCAGAGACCCACAATTAGCCTGGTTATGGATGTTCTTGTTTGCGGGGCTCTTGTGGCTTCTTCAACACTCTCTGCTTATGGCAAGGCCTCTTTTGGTCAGATGTGCTTACTTTGTCGAGGAGCCAATCACCAATTCATTCCTAAAGCCTCAGAGGTTTAAAAGCCAAGTGCATAATTGCTCCTTAAATCAATCTGCAAATTTCGTGGTATCCAAGCTGCAAACAGTCGGCCTGGAATCGTTTATTCGCAGAGCAAGACTGTCCATAGTATGTATTTAGAGTCCAAAAAATATTACAGTGTCCTGGAGAAAATTACATGTGAAGATAGATTCAATTACACGCTTGTATTTTACACACATTTTACATAAGCCTTAATATAATTTGTGCCATTTGTTCTACGTTTATGGGTGTCATTGTGTCCCTGTGGTTCTGACTGTGGGACCGACCACACAGCTGGAATAGCATGCCAGCTTTGCATCTGAGCGCCCCCCCCCCCATATTTTAGATTTTCCTCTCAATCCCTTTTCATAAACTTCAATCAGCTGTTGCGAGTCTGTTTGTGTGTGAGACAGACAGAACATGCAGACAGTGAAGTTGCAGCAGTGTCACTTTAACAAACAGACAAGACTCATCTCCACCTTAATAACAGTTCCTTTCCTCACACACACACACGAGAGCACACACTCTGACGCCCAGGGCTTTACTGGTCTTGTTTAATGCACACTGTCCTTCTTGCTGTTTCTATCTCTGTCTCTCTTTTGAGTTTTCTGTCTCCATCTCCTTCTTCCTCCTTCCCTCCCTCCTTTATGTCTTTCTCTCTGTCTCTTTACTCCTCCTCCTCTCCCTGCTGTATTTGCAGTCAGCTTTAGTGCCAGACACCCTGAGGCAGCAGTAGCGCCAGCAAGTCTTCCCACCTCTGTTTTTGTGGTGGAAGATGACATGTCAAAGCTTTGAAGGGCAGGGGAAGGGAGGGAGAGGGGGAGGGAACGGGAACGGAGGGAGGGAGCACATCACTCGGCGCGGAAGAAAAGCAAGGGACCCAGAGAGAATGTCATGTGGCCTGCAGTCCGCCCAGATACTCTCATGCTGCCTCTCTTTCTCCAGCTTTCAATGTGGGCAGGCAGGAATGGCGACAGGAAGCCCCCCCCCCCCCCCCCCCCCCCCCCACACACACACACACATAGACCATCTCCTTCCTCTCTACATCCCCTTCTGCCCTCCTTCTAGTCTTCTCACTCACTTACTCTTCACATCTCCCCCTCTACATCACCCTCTTTTCCTCTACAATAACCCACCTACTCATTGCGGCGCTCCTCTCAGGGCTCAGAGAATCTGTTGTGTGGATTTCCCAAACTGCATTTTTTTTCTTTTAGCCTCCTTCTTTCGGCCTGTCTGTCTCTCTCACCCACAGGCGTGCCTGTGCATCATAACTCACTTGGTGTTGAAGTGTGCTGAGGTGTATTGAGGTGTGTTGAGGTGTAAACTGTGAGTGAGTAGCAGACAAAACATGTTTGATTTCGAATCCTCAGGCATTACTCATCCTTTCGTGAGAGAGGGGAAAACAGAAGTATTTTTTCCCCAGTACATATGCACCATGTAGGGTTACTCCGTGCTATCTCATGAAACATTTTCAGTTTATAGATTTCCTTAAAAAAAAAAAAAAAATTCCACTCCCAAAAGTGTCGTAACTTCTTACCAAAAACTTAAAACTGAAGATGTTTCAGTAATAGGAAATATCTAGTAAAAAACTAAAAGTAACCAAAGTGATCATGCTTCCAATCTAACTCCTAGTCAGCGTTAGGAGTTAAGATTGGCATTTAATTTGACAGATCTTACATTTTGTTGTTGAACATTTCACACAGCAACAAATGATAAAATGTTTTTGACTGAAATCAGAACGGAAGTTAACCTTAGGTGCTCAACTCAGTCCTTTTACTTGTAACAAACCAAGTAGTGCCAAAACATGGCGTTGCGCCTACATTTAACATAATGCTCATTAACTTTGTTAATGCAAATGTCAAAGTCAGTGTATATAGATAGAGTGATCTTTCTGTGTCACATTTAACATTTCCATTGTGAACTGGCATTTGAGATATATATATATATATATATATATATATATATATATATATATATATATATATATATATATATATATATATATATATATATAAAATACTTCACAGAACCAAATCTTGATTGCAGCAAAGTAAAAAAAAAACTTATTTAAATTGTGAAAATGATCCTTTTAGAATTTCCAACTTTCAACAACACCTGTTCAGTGTCAGATTGTACTTTTATTGATCATGTATATAGGGAAAAATGAGCAACTACACAAGTACACAGCACAGAAGCTACAAACATAAAGAAAGTTGGCTTGTTATAGAAAAGCTTTAATTGCAATATTACATGAACAGCAGTGCAACTGCAACAAGCTCATGTCTCATTTTTATGTCTCCTTTTGACAGGCAAGTCTGAATGAAGCATAAGAAAAAATACGAAACAAGTTATTTTTTTTAAATATGACACAAAACCATCTCTTTAACAGAGTGATAAAGCTATAAATGTTACAGAGCTTTTGTCTGAAAGGTATGCAGGCTGATAAAACAGAAGTCCAGGTGTTTTATGTGTTTATATTCCCACTGGAGGAATGCTGGGTTTGTGTACTCATTTGAGTATCAGAGCAGTGGGATTAGCACCATGGTAGACAGGATGGGGCCACACAGAACTGATCAAACATCCTGTCAGATAGACTCAGCTAAACGAGTAAGGTAATCTTGGCCTTTGTTTGTTTCACAGGAAAAAAAAATATAAGACACTCGCTGTAATTCTCACAGCCAAGCTAATAAAACGATGAAAGTAAAATAGAAGGTCTTCGCTGTGGTACATATATAAAAAAGTTTCCTCTGACTTTGATATGGGCTTCTAATGGTACATCAAGCACACCGGCCTGCTCTTATGTGGCTGCTTCACCTGTGTACTTTCAAAGCCATGACACGCAAATCTTACAATATAAAGCATCCTTTTAAACAGACATATGAACAAAAATAAAGGCATTTGAAATATACCAGTTAGTTTCTCAAAAGCAAAAAAACCTGCTTTTGATTTCATCCTAAATTAGTGAGGGTAACTCAAACTTTTTACTTTCAGTAAACCAAAGTTGGCACAGGATCAACAGCAGGAAATTTGTCTGATGCAAAGAAATGAATTGAAAATGTATGTAAGGAATAACAGAAGTTATGGTTTCAGTCAACAGCACACACAATTTCTTAATAAGTTCTTCATGCATCTTCGGAGTGGATTTTGTGCATAAAAACATATCCAACATAGGTGTTTCTGAGTGAAACACCTATGTTTCCATCCTGAAGCATGATACTTCCAAGTTTTCTCACAGTTTTCACACTGCACACAACAAGAACAATGACAACACAAAGAACATGTTTAAGTACATTCTTTTGCACTGGTATGTGTTTACTGATGTGTGTGCGCTCACTCAGACTGAGAATGGTATTTCTGGACACACACTGACATAAATAACAAAATAACATTGCAGCAATAAGACCTTTGTAGACAACAGATTAAAAAACAAAATATCTGTCACTTGTTGACCAAAGTAAGTGGCCTTTTCTTGCTCAGGTAAGCTTACTTGATGAAGCATGTTCATGTTTGTGTGTGCTTTTTTATGTCACTGTATGACATACTATTTGTGTCCATATTGTATCACTGCAGGCCAGTTTGATATTTCAAGTCATTACCAGCGTCAGTAAGAGAAGAGATTACAGGGTGCAGAAGCAATAACACACACTATTAGCGAGACAAGGTGTTATTATGCCTCTGGTGTCAGGTAAGATGTCAGAGCAACTATTCTGTGTCATTCTCATGGTGTCTGGATCAGCAGGCTTAAACAGTAACAACTGGCTAACACAAACACTTTAACAAAGAATCTGCTGTACAAATCTTCTCTGAATGGTGGACCGTGGGATTTCTCTTGATGATTCGAGATGTTTACGAAGTTCCAGGTTTTTTTGTACGTGCTAGATTGAGATTGATGCTAGGCAATTTTTAAGCCTGGCTGTGTAACTTCTCATCTCGATAGTACCCAGCTACTGTTACGGTGCAGTTTTTTCTTTCACTTTCAGATTTGGAATTTTTTTCTGTGCGCTCTTTCCTCTACAGAAAGTGTGTTAAACGCATTAAGAAAATGCTCACGGCTGCAAATGTGAATGAGCACATAAATTTCTGCTCTTTCTTTTTTTTTTTTTTTTTTCTCCCCTTCTTTCTTATTGGGTCTAAATTTTCCATGCCTGGCTTCCCTACTGCTGAGAGTGCTGTTCCTCGAAGCCGCAGTGTATTTTGAAGCAAGGTCGGGAGAGAGCCAGAGGCTCCAAAATCAGGCACAAGACTCCCAGTGTTCCACTGCTGGGTTTGTTCTTGGCATTCACTTCTAACCAGAGAGGGCTAGCTAGCCACAGTCACTGTATGTGTGTGAGCATGTGTATTTGTGTGTGAACATATATAACCCCCCCCCTTTCCTCCCTGCCCTACAGCCTCCAAGCTTATATAGAAGCAGCTATGGGTGACTCATTTATGGGCTCTCCCACATAGATACAGTTCCTGGGTGTGAGTATAAGACGCCTGAGCGCAGTTTCTTTTGGAAGGATTTTCAGTTTTCATGGTAACCCCCAATCCATACACACAGTCTCCACAACAGCAAAGTATGCATGTAACTGAAGTGGAAGTTGGCCCAGATGTAGTGGAGTTTGACGAATCTGAACACACAAGCAATTCAGGGGAGCTCCTCTAAATTGGTTCCATACCTTAGCAGACAGTGGTGAAGTCATCCCTGAAGAAAAGGAACTGATCAGATTTCATCAGATTTCTAATGCTGTCATTTTACACCATCATAAAAGAAAAAAACACAGTCAGATCTTTACAGAACGATAGTCTGTCTTTAATCATAACCTCTTCTAAAGGACAGACCTACAGCACTCTGTTCAGAATAAAAAGGGGATACTGGTGGATGAAAGTGGACCACACATCAAATACTCACACTCGATTAACACATATGGATCTAACATTAATCCTGAAGGTTCCTTTCAGGATGTCAATGGAAAGTCATTCATCTGTCTTCTTCCTCAGACAGAATATCCATTCGGGGTCTGGAAGTCTAGTACGCAACACGCAAAACCACAGTGAATATAAATAAATGGCTGTATTTCTCTCCATGCTTTTGTCTGGTCAGGACACTCCGTAGAGAGCCTGCCAAGTTGAGCATCTACATTTGGGTTTGGCTGTTCCCCTTGCCCGACAGCTCAGCCTTGGCCAAACCACAGGAAAAGGAAGCAAAGGGTTCTCTCTGAAGGGCTTATAAAATATTGTCTCGGGTAAAAATGTCGGACGTGAATGGCAACATTCAGCTCCTCCACTACAAACAAAAGGCTTTTGAAAGACAGACATGAGGTAGTCACTGTTATTTTTGCTGCCCTGCTGCCCAGACTCTTGTGTTTTACTGTTTCTCACAGTTCATCTCTGTTTCTTGTAAGCCTGGTGCTTCCTGGTAGGGGATACTTTATATGAGATGCTGTAATAGCCTCAGGGTATGACATTTCTAAATGTTTGTTTTCACTTCGGCATACTTCTTGCTTAGATAAACTGCATCTAATTTAAATGTAGCTAGCAGGCCGCACAGAAAATGCATTTCTAAAATTGTACAGATGAAGTCTTTCTACACTATGTTGGAAATTCGTGTGATTATACATTTAAAAAAAAAAAATGCATGTAGCTTCAGTTAAATGTTCTGCCAGCTGCCACATTTTCTTTCCATGTTAATGAATATCAATGAAATTACTTAAAAATTCACTTCTAAAAGACCTGGCTGCTCTTTGAACCACTGTTCTGGCAGATTCAAAGTTGAATTTAAAAAATCATTACAAGAAGCAACAACCATAAATTAAGTTTCAAGCATTGCAAACATTTCCGTGGTGTTTTTTTTTTTCCTGCCAAGCTGCAAGACCCATGGTGAGTGATACGAGGAAAAATACTATGGCCCAAGACTTCCACTTTTGAACTGCAGTGCACCAAAAAAAAAAAAAAAAAAAAAAAGGTTCAAACAGATTTGTAATGACCCACCATTAGAAACCAATCATGTCAATCCTTTCACTACAACAGTAACAGTATTTTTGATCTCAGCTGAACTGATTTTGTGGCATGATAACAATCTTAACATGATTGTCTCATGAAATATGTTAGTCTACATTATAAACTATTGTAATGAGTTGGGCTGGATGATGACTGAAAAGGTGATTTAAATGTACTGGTGTGTCAGTCAGTCTTTGAAAAGCTCAAGTTAAGTTTGACGTCTGCCCCTAGTCCAACATGTCCTGATCCTCATGACATTTATTCTGGACACAGATGCCAGTGATGCAGGCGTTGGCGCTGTGTTGTGGCAGCAGGAAGCGGTTCATCCATAGAAGCAAAACTAATAAACTGATTGGTAAATATTGTTTAAGATTAACATAGACAAATAGAGCCTGTCCAACCAACATGTTTTCTGGTGGTCTTTTATGTTTAATTTAGCTTCAGATTCGATTTCGACAAAGTAACTCAAACATTAAAACAAATATTTCTTTTTATCTTTTTAGTGTCCTAGCTATGCAGAGTATAGTTATTATTATGGTTGTGGTAATGTGTTTATTTTATTTATTTATTTAATGGTATGTGGCATGTTTAATGCAAAAATAGCTTTGTAAAGTTTAGATTTAATTTGTCATCTTGAACTTCTAAGATGTGATTTTGTGAAACTGATGCTTTATGTCTTGAGCAATATCTGGAACTCCAGTTTGGGAGAGAAAATATTAAACTATGCATCTCTCTGGACAAATTTTCATCTTAATCTTGCTGTCATTTTGGCTGTGTTAGTGCACTTTGCACAATTTTTTTTTTTTTAAAGAAAGTCTTCACAAGTTTTAGATTTCACCCCTCCCCCCAAGATCTTGCAAATTTGCAAAAGAAATATACTCTGGAATTTCATATATCATATATGAGGAGAGACCAGTATGTCACCTGAGTTTACTGTTTGTTGGTTCTGACCAGAATCAGCTGGTAATTCAAGCCATTTTAAACCTAACCATTTCGGGGCCTCTTTGCAAGGTAGTTCCCATTTCCTTACCATTTCATGGTACTCTTTCAGGTTCCCATTTCCTGTGATTCAGATCTTCTTGGAAACAGTCAAAATTCTAGTCTAATGAGTACATTAACTTTTTTTCCACATAAGTGGAGGTTATTTTGTTTTTCCCCCTTTTGAACTTTTATCATTGTTATTTTCATCCACATTTCTTATTTTCTAAATGGGAATCCAAAACATCAAATAAAAACCAATCTGTTAACTTTATGGATGTACAGCAGAGGCCATCTATCGTGATCTCACAGAAATACATGAAGTAACCACAAGGTCTCAAGACTTATTTACACATTTGTGGCATATAATTGTTTAAAATCCACGTGGGAAAGGAATATACAGAAAGAAATGTCAATATGCAGAAATCAAGGCAATATTAAGTCAGTGGTGGTACTTTGTTGGTGTCTGCATGACTTTTCTGGTTCTGGGACAACAAAATAAAGGCTCAAGTCACATTTTCTTATGCAGAAAAAATATTTCTGTTTCTGAGTGCTTGTAGTTTGATTGGGTATCAACTAACCAATGTACAGTATACTTGTGGTATGACCCAAAGGTTAAGTGGTTGTGCAAAAGACCTCAATCAAAACAAACAAACATGCATATGTATATAATGGAGAAAAAAAAACAAAACAATGTTGCAAAAGCTAAAACAAATCACCTCCTACACATAGAGAAACAAACCACGGGCAAACTTGAACCACATCCTCCCATCTTCCCACCCACTGTCTCCCTTCCTGACATGTCTGAGATAGTATGTAGTGTGACTGTTTGTGCGCAGGCTTTACAGATGTCTTTGTAAGTGCACATTCATATGTACTTCTTTAAAAGTCGAAGTGCATGAATGCTTGGCTAAATGCATTAGAACATGCAGAGTATACGCACACAAGGTGTGTGTGAGAGCTCAGTCTGTCCATGTGATGGGATGTGTATGGAGGACCATCTGGTCACCCCTGCCATGCCGTGGTCCCTGTGAAGTGCTGTCAGTGTGGCCATTGTGGTCTCCCGTGGCGACTGAAGGCTTGCTGCACAGCACTTCCAGCCCAGGCAGCCAACCTCAGAAAAGGAAATTTGGGTCGTTCAAATGGAGGGGTTGCTCCCAAGCTATTTACAGAGCCCTCTACCGGTCCAGCACCACCCACGATATTCCATATGAGAACCAGTGTGTGTGTGGTGCCTGTGGTGTATGTGAGTATTGGGGGTTGTATAGAGGGAATAGGGCTGGTGGGGCAAGTTGGTGTGTGTCCGTGGATGTGAAAACAAGAGATTTTATGAGAAGATTCTGCCTTTACATCTGAGTCTGCAGGCATGTGTAACTTGTTCTGGATTACAACTGCATGCATTTTTTAAGCTTCATTGAAACTTAATATAAACTATGACAGGAACTACACACTTAACACTTTGGTTATACCCTGCAGCAATTAGCAGTAAAATTTTTACAACACACTTAACTGATTCATTTGTCAGATGCCACAGATGAAATGCATGTGCTATTAGAAACTATAAATACATATTCCATCCATTATAAATCATAATTTACTGCCACATTTATAGACACTGCATCTAAAGAGAGCATACTGGAACAGAGATGAAGCCAATCATTTTCTGACCTAGCCTGGATAAACATCTGAGGCGTCATGGCTGCTGATCATGGAAATACGATGAGGATATGGAGAAGAGCAGAGCCTCAGATGAATGGGAAACCTGCCTGTAGGAAACTTCATTTCAAGTGAGATCATGGGCATTCTCTTTTGATAGCCATCACTCGGGTTTAGTGGTTTTCTGGTTGAGCTATGTAAACTTGGAGGGGGTGATGGGTTGTGGATCCATTCACTAAGATGAGGTGGAACCGATTTATTTTCACAGTAAATCTCAACCTACTTACCGAATACAAACTTAACCTGCTGTATGTTTTGTGTACAGGAGCTACCTTCCCTGCATGCTTTTGATCTGTCCAAGAGAGGTAAGCAAGTAAACAATTTCTTAATGCCAACAGGAGGAGGACAGTCCACTGCCACCCAAGGGGAGACCTACAGCATCACTCAAAGTCTTCTTATGTTGTGAATATTAGGTTAAGGTTATTTTAGGCCGACCCACTGCAGAAGCAAATTATAGTGCAAGAGAAGGGGTGAAAAACCAAGTGGGCTGTCTAGCATGTCATTTTCCTGTTTCTCTTTCAAAGGATGAGGTATTTCTTGAGGAAGCCCTGTTAAATTTACAAGGCATGACCCCACATCAGCGGGAAGGAGACTCCTGTGACAGGGAAGAGGAGGCATGGATTGTGGTTTTTGACTTAAAGTCCAGGGCTTAATGGAGTTAGATCATTGCATTGTAATAATTAATTGGATTTAGTGCAGGGTATCAAACGTGTTTACCTATGGTTTGACATTTAAAAGAAGATAAGTGATAAATGAGACATGGGCACTTCTGTCACGGTTTAATGCTAATGCTCTTGCATACCAAACTGGGATGGTATAAGATTCCCTCTGGCTGATCTAAAGAAGCCTCACCTTGAATAAAGTTCTATCCTGCCTGAACAAGAGAGCAGTCTTTAGAAGAATAAAGATGATCACTACTTTCTCTTCAAGTGTACCACTAGACGTCTCAGTCATAATTATGCCAGTCTGGGAGAGTCACAGGTACCTCAAGTTTACTTCTGACACACCAGAAATTTAATGTTCTTTTAATTAAACATGTTTTGTTTGTTTATAGTTTAGTTTTGTGAACAACTTAATTTTCTGATTTAAACCCTTGCCGAGATTACTGGTTGAGATTATTACATTACATTATGTTCCAATTGGGACATTTGCAACATTGGAGGGATGATTGAGCCTTGGCATGAACAGCTGTTAATACACACATTTCATGGATACATCTTTCTGAGTATCCTCATCAACAAGCTGCAGAGCAGGACCATATATTCTTCCTCTAAGTTTCTGAGGGGCCCCTGCAGAACTAGCATGAGGAGGGGGAGGGATGTGCTCTGCAGTGCGGCTTGCTGGTTAATTATGGGTCGCGAGCTGCTGCTCGGCTGGCCTGGGCGGGTGTTGGAGCCAGTGGGTCTGGCACAGGGAGGTCTGGCCACAGACCCCGGCGGTGACGGCATGAAGTCTGGGACGAGTCAGAACACCAGCCCGGGGTTTGGAGCATTCCTCGCATTCCCTCCTCCCATGGCTGCCTGCCTGTATGTGTGTGAGGCCAAGTGCAAGAAATAGAAATGTGTGAAAGATGCAATATGTTACCATGTTGAATTTGACATATCTGCAAGATATATGTATATTTTACATGTTTGCTGGATCAGTGCTGCATAAAGACTTTAAAGACGACAGCATCAATGGCAACAAGAGGTTGCAATACCAGAACCAGAATAAGACGAACTGCAAGATCACACTTAAAAAAAGGCATTTTGTATGATCTGATGTACAACCAGCATGCACAACTTGAGTTTAAAGATGGAATACTGAAATATTTCAAAATGTAATATTAAAACAATGACTGGGTATACATCTATTCCACCAACTGTGCTTATATAAATCTATCATTTTTTTCAACAGAAGAACCACTGTTTCATGTAATGATCTTAGATGAGTCAGTCAGATTTATGTATTGGATTGGTTTAGTATTCTAGTCCCAGCCTTGATGTCTCTTAACCAAAACAAAAAAGGTTTAATTTCTACCAGAGTATTGGGTTTACCTAAACCACAAGGAAGGGCAGCATCCCCGCGACCCTTAATTCGACTAAGCGGTTTGGATAATGAATGAATGAATTAATGAAAAGGAAGGGACACCAATGTTTTTGTAAAACGTTGTGTTACTGACTTAACATAACACAGAAGTGAGTGTTGAATAGTCTTTGAAAGCTTTGCTTTCTTCCATCTTCCAATGACTTAAAAAAGATACTTAAAACTGGTGTTTGCTGAATGTAGAAATGCTTATTTGGGCAACATTTCCTCCCTTCCACTAATAGGTGCAGTAATTGAGAGGGCACACTTTATGGGTGGTATTTAAGAACGTTAAAAAGTGTTCCATTTGTTCATCTTGATTGAAGGACTGGTATATTTTCATATGTTCCTGAGAAGGTTGAAAATATAAAGTTCAAATGTCATGATGCAACTTCCAGGAGCTGTGGCCAGAAGGCTGTTGGAGCCTGTCACAGCAGCATGGGAACCTGCCTATGAATGCCAGTAGTGACGGAAGCAATTAAGCTTAAGACAGAAGCCATTCTGACTTGGTTGTCCAAGGGGATACCTGAAGCAGCATACAGACACTGAACTGTCTAGAGGGCAACAGCATCAGTGGTTGCAGAACTAGAATTGGGCATGGGAAGGTTTTGAGAGGTCTTCTCAGTTAGCATCTGTCCCAGTTAGATCTTGGATTTTTGTGGAGAACGGCTAACCCAAACTGGGGATATCATCAAGTATTTGGGGTGGTGGTCCACATTTTCAAAAAGGGAGACCAAAGAGTGTTCCAGTGATTAGGAATCACACTTCCCAGTCTTCCTGGAAAGGGTGTTGGATAGGAGAATATGACTGACTTCAGATTCATATGCAGGTCTTGGATAACTGAACCAGATTTTTACCTTACAGGGGCCATAGATGTTTGACCATCCAGTCCACTTGACTTTTATGAACAAAGAAAGTAAGAGCTGTGTCCACATTCCCAGTATAAGGTAGAGCTTGTTCACAGTGCATTCTGACCTCTATCAATTACACCAATGCTGTTCATGGACAGGTGCAGTTGGTGAAATGATGGTTTTGGGTTTGGGAATCCCAGCATTGCATCCTTGCTTTTTGCAGGTGCAGTTGGTGAAATGATGGTTTTGGGTTTGGGAATCCCAGCATTGCATCCTTGCTTTTTGCAGTTCATGTGGCTCCATGTCTGAGGCCATGGTTCTACACCAGAAAATGGGGAAGTATATTCTCTCCAGATTGGGAATGAGTCTTTGCCTCAAGCAGAAGAGTTCAAGTATTGAGGGAACTTGTTTGTGAGTGATGGCAGGATGGAGTGAGAGATTGCTGGATTGTGGCTTTGTCAGTATTGATGAAGGCACTGGACCAGTCTATTGTAGTTAGCACAGAGCTGAGCTAAAAGGTAAAGTTTTAGATGTACAGATCTTTCTACATGACAAGCCGTGCTCATGTGTAATGTCACCTCCCTATTAAAGAAAAGGTTACATTTACGAAAGTCACTCAAATAACTAGAAACAAAAAAAAAAGCTCATATATATATATATATATATATATATATATATATATATATATATATATATATATATATATATATATATATATATATATATATATATATATATATATATATATATATGTGTGTGTGTATATATATATATATATAAATATATATATATATATATATATATATATATATATATATATATATATATATATATATATATATATGTATATATATATATATATATATATTTTTTTTTTTTTCTTTTTTCTGTTGAACCACAACTCAAAGCAATGTCAGCATATTTATTTATTTATTTTTTTATTATCAATTTGAACTAATTTCAGCAACAGCAATATTTTTTACCTTATTTAATAGGAGGGTGATAGTGTTGAGCATGACAGTACCGATGGGCACATTACTTGAGTATTGCTTAACTAAATGAGATTGTGTATGAAAGTGGTAAGTGGGCAAGGACCTCATACATCCAGAGAGAGTTTGGTGAGCTTGCAAGTGCTGTTTGTTCATATCTAGAGGACTAAGTTTATTATGATGCCACCTGGTCTCCTTCCTTTGGAGATTTAGGTTCATCCTACTGGGATGTCAATTGAAAACTTACAGGAGGGATTATACATCATTTCTGCCTTAGAACACCTTGGAACCCCCCTAGAAAAAAAAATGAACAGTGTCATTGAGGAGAAGAGTGTCTTGGTCAGTGACCTTAATCTGTTGCCACTGTTTCCAACCTTTGGTAATGGGTGGATGAATGCCCCTGTTTTTTCCCCCCCACTTTTATGATGTTTGTTCCTTTTTTTCTATAAAATGTTCACATGATGTCACAAAATTCACAAAATCACTACCTGATGTGTTTTTTTAAAAGAACATATTGACTTGTATGTTATTGTCCTTGAGCATATTGTTGTCTGAACTGTAATTACATTGATTTCATGCCAGCTCTCATAAATTACTCTTCAATAGTCATACTGTCTTCTTCAGAACTGGTATTGTCTTGATGTTGAAATTGGAGGACTTATTGTAAGCGTCCATTGTGAAATGCATGAGCTTTTATAACTTCCAGAGCTCATGTTCACAGAACAAGACCGGTACCGGAGGTGTTTTAGAAAGTCTCAGCTTTGTTCCTGTTGAATCCATTCCTGGTGTTTGAGAATCTGGCCTTTAGGTATTTAATACCACATTTTCCTTACAAACTGTTATTATTATTACATATAATTATCAAGTAAATGGGCTTGTCTGTGTCGCTACTTTTTTTTTTTATTTATTTATTTTTTTACAGACTTTCACCTTGTCTTCATGCTTTGATTAAACCAACAAGTAAAACTGAGAACAAGAAGCCACTAAACATCTGAAAATATAGAAGTGGAAAAAAACTCAACCTCAGTCCAAATTGTGTCCTTTGGCATCAATACTGAATAACAATGTGGGTATAACAAAGATGCCACTGTGAAAAATGGCAATATTAGACATTGTACCACAAGAATAGGTAATCTTTTTGTTACCATATTAATAGTTTATCCACCTAGTTATAAACTTGATCCCAGTCTGAATTGTGCCACTTTTGTGTCCCAATGAAAGCAAGAAAGAATATTTCTTAATACATCAATCTTCTTGACTGTTAAGTCCCTATAGCTGATAAGCTGCTACTACACTTCTGGTGGAAGTAAAGTGATAGGTGGTATATCTTCAGAAGCCTGTGCAGGAACTCTACTCAGCAGGTGGCAAAAGAATTTGAAAGCACGTTTTGCTTTGAACAGATCAGGAGAGACGAGTCTTGCTGTATAGACACAGACAGGTGAGTGGGCAGCAAAGACAATGAGGAAGTCTCCTCTCACTGAAAACACAGATCAAAGCAGTCTGCATGTCAACAGGCTGCCTTGTGTACACAGTTCAGGCAGTGCTTTGCAGATATCCAGTGTGTCAAAAGCTTCATGCCTTTATAACGCAGTCACGACAGCTCATCTATGTTGTAACAAAGGTGCCGTGTAGAAAATGCTTCTGTATCTGTGTCAACATGTTTAAATGTAGTAACTCTGCTCATTCAGCTGTGGACATTTCGCAGCTTTCTAAGAGGGCAGCGGTCTTATTTTTAGCTCTCTTGATGTCAAGCTATGCACAAAAATACTTTAAAAAGAGTGGAACCTCCTCAAACGTGTCTTCATGTATCATACTCATTCTATGCAGCTTTGCCCAAAGGTAAAGCATTAGTTTGCACCAAAATAGTTTCAAAGTAGGGGAGAGGGCCACCAAAAAAGCCCTTTTTCTTTCTCCCCACACAATCTTTATTTTGACAAGGCTGGGAGAATAGAGTATTTATATATGGGGCTGTGTGCTGTGGTTTCCCCACAATTACAGAGTGGCAGTGCTTAGACTGGGAGGCGTGCTGGAGGTTTATGGAGGGGGACGTGAGTGAGCGGGGACATGAGGGGACCAGCTCTCCATCCCTCTTACAACCTGATGTATAAGCATAAATGCCAGGATTTCATACAGAAATGGCTCATAGCTAAATTCTTAAACAACATCAAGACATGGATTGGCCATCACACTTTGACATTCACACTGAGTTTGTTCATTTTTTTATGCATTTAAAAGTATGAACAGAATTTTTCCAGGCAGAGCCAAACCTCTGCAGCCCTAAACCTTTACATTGCAATGAGGCTCAATTTCAGTGTTTAGAAATTGGTCAGTAATGTTTTGAGTGGTTCTGGCGTGGGCTGGAGGTTCTCTTTGTAGCTCTACTGTTTTATGGTTGCGATATAAACAAGGATTTTCTACCAAACGTCTTGCACAACCGCTGCTAGCCACGTAGAGGAGAACAGTGGGAGTTTGTGTTTGTTTCGTGGATGCTGTGTTGAATCTGGCATTGGCCCCTGAAGGGGTGAACAGAGGAGGGGGAAGTGGGGTTTTGCGGTCTGCCGGGGAGCCTGGAAGTCAGTCAGGGCGGTGGCTGAACCACCTTCCCTCCACAGTCCACCCCACTCCCCAAACACACGTACAACTGAACACACATATTCAAAGTAGCCTACTTCATCACTTTGTCACTTCTTTCAGACTTTTCAGTAAAGAGAGTCCAGAACAGTGGTGTGGCCAGCAGGCAGCAGGAAAGACAAGTTTTGTTTAGTTTTTTTTTAACATGATGCAGCAGCTTCATACACCAGAAAGTCCAATGCCTCAAGACTGTAAAATGAATTAAACACCTCTTTCCAGTATCAAGTAAACAGAAAGGACAAACCCTTTTATTTTCTTTTTTTTTCTTCTTTCACCACCAAACTTCATATTGCCTCAGACTTGCTCTTGCCTGTCTAAATGTCATGCCTGGCTTTGAAATGTAATACATCTCCAGGGGTGTGCGCGAGCTTGTTGTGTCTCTGAGCTAGAATGATGGATACCTGGAAGGGGAAAACAAACAAGGAGAGCTGTGCTGATGGATGCACATACAGTATGTGCTATGTTCTGACATTTCTTTCTTGGTGATGACTGTAGCGATAGTTGTTTCATCTTTCTCCCTCTTTCCCCCCTCTCTCTCTTTTAATAATGCCAAATCGATCATCTGAATCTCCTTGTTCCTGTTTCCATGCTTGGTCTTGCTCCATCCTACACCTGGATTTAGTCACTATGGTGGCAAAACAAATACTTGTATTAACAGTAGTATTGCGATCACAAAACCTGTGTTTTCTACTGGTATTAAAGGATATCATGGTCGGTGAGAGGAGACAAAAGAGCATTAAGGTGCACAGAATGCTTTGTGGCATTGCTCGTGTTTGTGGTTGGCAGATTTAGGTTGTATTGGGATATACAGATTGTGGTTTCAAGCATTATTTAGAATGAAAAGGAGATTGTTGTGATGCCATATGTGAAAAGTTTGGACGCTGCTAGATTAGGGCTTTCTGTTGTATGAGCTGATTGTAACCTTTCTTAGTTCTCACACTTCCAGTCTATGTCCAGTTATAAGATTGTTTCAAAATGTAATCACAGATTAAGAATAGCCTCAAAATCTAGAAGAAGTAAAGTATTCACATTAAGTGGCCACTCCAACAAGTGGGTAGCTTCCTCTGGTTACAAAAAGCACAAGCATGTAAAATCAGCTGGTGATTTGAATAATGATTTCATATCAAAGCAGTTTCTATCTACTTTTTTTTTTTTTTTTTAAATTAAAAACCCCTCAGCAATATGACACCGGCTACGCTAAAAAATTCATGAAGCAGATAACTAAAATGTCTGAAGACATTTAAGTCTGCACTGTCTACACCAAATTATTGCAGGGCAGGGTCATCGGGGTTTGAGACCTTTTCCAGCAATTTCAAGGCATGATGCAGGGTACAGCCTGTACAGGTCACTAGTCCATCACAAGGCCAATGACAGAGACAAATAATCACTTACTCCTAGAGAGAATTTAAAATCACCAATTAACCTAGCAAGAGTGTTTTTCGGCTTTGGAAGGAAGGCAGAGTATTCAAGGATGATATGCTAACTCTAACATTGTAAGACCCAAGTCTAGGTAGGATTGTGGTACAACTTTGTGAAACTTAACGATAAAATGATACATTAAAAATGCCACTTATAACTTTACTGTTCAACAAAGAAAGTTTATGTTAACCTTGTGATGTCAATATCTCTAAGCTCAGAGGCATCTGGGATGGACCATTATTAAGTGGAAATATGGACTGTGGTCAGATAAAGCCGTATTCCAAATCTGTTTCTGCAAGAATGATGTATGCATCAGACCAATGAGGAAAAGGAGCAACTAGACTGTTAAAATCAACAAAACCAAAAATTGTGACGGTGTGGGGTTGTATAAAAACTCATCAATTACTTAATAGCAGCCATATTGCATCCATTTTTATTGATATTTAAAACAATATAGGCTGTCTTTTCAGTTGATTTCCATGCACATATACACGCACAATACAAAATCACATGTTTATACATTATAAAGGCATGGCTTTAGTAAAAGAGTTTAAGTGTACCAGACCAGATCTGCAGTAATTTCCACAGAAAACAATGTGTGTGTTTTTTAAATCGAAAAAATATGGCAGTCTTGTATGGTTGACTTGATGTACTTTCATTTTAGGTTGGGTCCTGTTGTAGACTAGCGGCATGCCTGTGTATCCTGCCTCTGACCTGCTGAATGGTGAGATGAGCTCTGGCTTTCTTCTGACCCTGATTTGGAATAATTTAGATTTTAGATAATGGATGGATGGATTTTAGGTTGAATCTAGGTTGTACTTAAAGGCATATTTTTCAGATAAATGGAACAAAATAACACATTAAATTTATTTACATCTCATGTCGTCAATACCAGAATGTTTTGGGGTTTTTTTCTAACGCTGTGAGTTAAAAAGGTAACATTCCTTTGCAAAACTTGTAAAGATTAATTTTCCCCACACTTTTAGACATGAAATGCATAAATGGGTGTACATCAACAAATAAAGTGAGGTCAAATCTACAATCTACTGTATAACTCGAAATGATACTGTTTAATTGTTGCTTAACAGAAAACTCCGCTCCAAGTGTAATTTACTGACAGTGTAAGTTAATGCACTTGGTAATTTTTCACCACTGATTTGAAGTATTTCCAAACTCATATCAGCATCTCTATCAGGATCTCACAGGTTTGCCACCAGAGACATATGCAGGGTAATGTTATTTTCCTGGTTCTTCCTCTTCTCTCTGCACTTGGAGCAGATCAAATAGAAGCTGCTCCCATCACCTGTCAGAGGAATGTGCCAACACTCCCATCCATCAGCAGCTTGACGTGATCAGGCCTAGCTATGGCTCGGACCGGCCCCGGAGGGCCCTGAGGGCAGCAACACCTTTCCTGGTAAATCTGACACAGTGCTCGAGGGCGTGCGTGCAATTGGTGCACGGGTAGAGTGCACCGCATGGTTTTGCAGTCATGCATGTTTACAAGGCATCGACGCAGGCAGCGGTTCTATCACGTGATGCAACATGTCCTGCCCTGCTTAGCGTCCTATGTGATGTCTGCGGTTAAGACAGGGCGTTCCAGCGTGTTCACCACCAACCTGGGAGAAAGAGGGGGATTTGGCAAGTGTCAACAGGCATACCTGTAACCTGGGAGACGTGCCCTGCAGGCACCTAGTGATTTTCTCATGATTGTGATGGCCAGACGCAGACGACGGGGCTTGCAAAAGTAGACTCCTCAGCAGGACTGAGGTGGCTTAGCATGGCGTCAGACATACACACCACTACATTCCACTGGGATGTTCTCTATGCAAAGGGAGGGAGTTACACTGTGTGTGTGTGTGTGTGTGTGTGTGTGTGTGTGTGTGTGTGTGTGTGTGTGTGTGTGTGTGTGTGTGTGTGTGTGTGTGTGAATTTTTGCTGGAAGGCCTGTTTGTGTGAGTGTATCACAATTACTGTTTGTGTTTGTGGCTACTGAGGGCCAGTGTCATGATAGTACTCAAGAAAGAGAACGCAGGTCCAACCCTGAGAACCTGAAGAACCTGAGTAGACGTCAAGGGACTAACAAAGTCTACAGGGCTTAGCATAGCCCCGACACAAACACTTACCTACTGTGTCTGCTGTCTCCATCACTGTGTACTGGAAAACAAGAGCTTTGGTTCAGACACTGGATCTGAAGGGTACCCCTGGTCTGCTAGCCAGGCCTGAGCTCTTTGTTACGCATCTCGTGTTTGTTTTCGGTTTTCGGTCATGTTGAAACAATACTGCCTCACTGTATTTTTTCCTCTCCCATGTCATCCTGTCATTTCTCTGAAGTCGTTCCCAAATCATGAATCTGTCTTTAGAGACAGAAGAAAATTCTTCAAACAAAAGATTCAAGATTCAACATCACTTATTGATCCCATAAGGGCAATTCATCTGCTGCTCCCCAACACCAAAATCGACAGTCATTCAAGAAACAACCAAGACCAAACAAAATGTCTGCTCTAGTAGTCCAGTCAACTAAAATATATATATATGCATATATATATATATATATATATATATATATATATATATATATATATATATATATATATATATATATATAACTAAAATCCTAAAATCCCAGACAATTAAAAACATCCATTGTCAAAATGCCTGATTGCAAAAAGAATTACAGACCTGGAGAAACTTTTTTTTATTCTTCTTTTTTTTTTTTGCTGAAGAAAGCACAGTAGCAGCTACTAGAGCATGAACTCATCCGCCATGGTGATGGGGTTGCCTGATGAAAGTGATTATTCTGAGACTCCCAGTGTAAACTTCAGTTTGACTCTTATCTGTGAGCAAATCCTTACGGTGTTGTTCAGGCTGTTCCTGCCCTTAAAAGAAAGTCCATGAAATCAAGAGGTAAATGGAAAAAAAGACTTTCAATGAATGAACAGTAAAACGTGTGTAAAATAGATTTAGAAAGAATTTGCTAGCATTAGAATTCAGCTTCTTCAAAAACTAAATTTTAGAAAACAAAGGTTCTTCTAGGAAGATTTGAAGAGTCTTCAGGTGACAGATGGCATTACCTGATGAATGATCATCTTCATCAAGCACAAGAAGTTCCTTAGGAGAGAAACTGACATCAAAAACCATTGTCAACTGTTTTTTTTTTTTTTTTTAATGTCAATTGCAAATAACACTTACGACATTGTATTCCTGGTCAATAATAAACATATCATGTGTGCTGTATATAAACATAAACAGAGTTCAAATTTAGACAGCAAGGTAATTGATCTCATTATAACTATAGTCCTGCGGTAATTGAACTATTGTCCTCTGTTACAGTAGCACTCCTCAGATATTGTCTCTGGCAAGAGTCTTACTGTGGCAAGCTGATATGATAATTAAGATAACTAGTTGTCTTCCTGGTGGAGTTGTGTAATAGTAATAGTAGGGTTCCTCCATGACCAGAGATAGCACAGCAGGGGAATCTCTAATTGCCCCAATTATCAAGGGAAACCTGCATTCCTGCAGGAGGTAAAGTGAACAGAGACCTGTGTTATGACATTACTTCTTCCTTTAACTGCCAATTATTTACACCATTAAGAACTATAAATAACTGGAGCTTACAGTTTTTCATCACGTCTTATTAAACCCTTAAAACAACTTATCAGCTTTTCAGGAGTAAAATATTCTAAAAATCAGACGGTAAAGAATAGATGAACAAGCCGTTTTAAAAAGCCTTCAGTAATAACACTAAATTTAATTTGTTAAAGTGTTTTTTGTTTTTTTTTTTGCTTTTTGTTTTTTTTAAAAAAAGGAACCTGCACAGATTGAATAAATAAATATATAAATAAACAAACAAACAAATAAATAAATAAATAAATACATACATTTTTG
The DNA here is from genome assembly GCF_933228915.1 of Telmatherina bonti. Classification (NCBI taxonomy): domain Eukaryota; kingdom Metazoa; phylum Chordata; class Actinopteri; order Atheriniformes; family Telmatherinidae; genus Telmatherina; species Telmatherina bonti. Next base: position 19,844,806 of record NC_136630.1, on the reverse strand, counting down.
GGGAAAAAACACATTTAAGTTGGTAAAATTCCACACATTTTCTATTTGAAATTGTTTTGTGTAGAAACAATTTCTATAATGAATTATTATTAGCATAAAACATTCCAGAGTGAAATACCATAATAAAACAGTGATTTGTTTGTTTTTTTCTTTATTGGTTTTCAGAATATTTATTTTAAACCAATGCTAATGAGGGATTATTTGCTATGAAATGATTTTGTGGTGAAATATAAATATGTAAAATGTAATCTAATTAGTAAAAACTGTATACAAACCTCTACCTTGTAACATTCACATTTTTTATTTTCTAAAATGAGATAAATTAATACAAGTTTTGTTGAATCCGCCATATATGTGACTTGAAGATAAAACCTAAAGAGTAAAATTTAAGCTTTAATTCAATAGTTTTCCTCATTGTCAATAGTAGCAAAGGAAAAACAGTACAAAGACGTGTGAGTCTTGACATTAGGAAGTTCTCTGTCAAATATCTGGACACGACAAAAGGTATTCTTACTTTTTCATTTCCAACTATTTTTTATTTGTTTTATGGCGAGCAGAATCTTTTTGTTTTTTTTGTTTTTGAAATACACTAAATGTTTTTACAAGTGTTGTATCGTATGAAAACATTTCTTAACCACAAAGGAAAACTAGCTGGAGTAACATGCCTCCTCTCTACCCTTCTGATGAAGAAAGGGGATGAAGAAGCTTCTCAAATTTACTCTTCCTTGCCTCCTAGGGCAAAACAAACAAACCAAACCTCCAAATATACATTTACATTTTCTCTCACACTACCAGAGATAAAAAATGTCCATTTTACCCGGTTGCATGAAGCAGATGATGTTAAAAAAAAAACACATTAAGGTTTGCATTAATGAACACCTAGGCTTATTAGCACTTTTGGCCTGTACTATCGCTCCTCCAGAAAAGCTAAATAAAAGTCAGCTAAAACTTAAGGTCATGTCTCTTTATTGTGAGTAACTTAATTCTCTTTGGGTGTGATGATTTGTACGTTCTCGATCCAACAATGCTTTTGTCACCACTTTACAGAGAACAGGGTGGCTCTCTGGCTTCCAACCAGCATACTGACACAATGTAAGCAAGTATTAACCTTAAATGAACCTAAGTCTTGAGTTCACACAGTGCCCGGGGCATGTTTCCATGTAGAGTTTTTCCTTTGTTGTGCTGCCAGCTTGTTATTCTAGATGGACTTCTAGCAAATTGAATATTTGATTTGTGCTGCGAACATAGAACATACAGTCTTTGCATAAATTCACACTGGCATACAGCCACATGCGGTCTATGTGTGCTTCCAAGGCCAAAGAGTTTCCACAGAACTAGAAGTGTTAAGGCTAATGTCACCGCTAAGCTCAGGGCATCTCGTGTCAAGAGGTTTGGATTAGTCACGCTCTGAGGCGTGTTGTGTTAATATTTTATCAGCAGGCTCTCTTGTCACTTCCAACCCACCACCACCACACATGCTGTCATTGGCAGCCAGGATTTATACCTCTGGTGTGGATGGTAGGAGAGAGGAGAACACATTAATTAAGGAAATGGAGACAAAGTGTAGCCAGACCACATTCACACCAGTTTAATACCCTTCCCCTACCTTCCTATGTTTGTGAGTAGTCAGTCAAACTAGCACGCATTTAAAAGCTGATATTTCTTGCTGTCAGGGCGAAGAGCTTCAACTCATGAATTAGTGGAGGTGATGGAGTGACACACTCTCTTGTTTTCAAGAAGCTACAAAGTAGTGTAAGGCCAGAGGTCTTCAAGGAACTAATGGCTGGAGGAGAAGGGTTTTCAGGGTTGCCCTGAATTATTAAATATGATCAGGTTTCCAGTGTTCTTGAATACATACAAATGCTCAGGCATGAGTAGTAGGACCTTGGTTCCTCTTGCACAGTGGAAAGAAAACTAACACCTGTAATCCCTACAAGGTGTAGATCAGCAGTGTTAGACTGCCCCGAACAAAGTATGTTTTTTCAAATGCCACTAAAAGTCAAGTGCATGTCGGCCTGCTGTTCAGTGGAAGGTATCATAGCAGTTTTCATAAACTTAACCTAAATCCTGTAATCATTGCAAGTTAAATGTATACAGCTAAGGTTTTCTTGAAATATTTTTTCATGTATTTATTTAATTCCTTGAGTGAAAGATGTATACACAGGGTAATTAAGTTTTTCATCTAGAAAGTCTCTTTTATAAGACTTTTAATGAAAAGAAACTAAAAGATTTTTGGAGGCCTTTGTTTGAGACAGCTGCTGATAATACTTAAATTGCATTTCTTTGGTAAACATGTTGTTCTTTGAGTTTGAATTAATTTATTTTTGCAAGTTTTGTGAGAGTTAGTAATACATCTTACTACTTTTGTCAAGTTCTTTAATAAGTCAAAAGTGGCTAAGATTACATGTTTTTTAATTCGGAATTAAATAATTTGGAATGAACGTATTCTCCTACGAGTTTACATGAAAATAATAAAAGTAATAATGAAGGTTTACATGAAACAGGTCCTTACTTAATTCCTCCTTAGAGCGACTGGTTGGGAAGGGTTCTGATTGGACAGAGGGTGCACGTGATGTATGACGTATACCGAAAATAAACTAAGTTGGCTCCCTGTTTCTCGTCTTTTCAGGCATAACTTGTAAAAATTACATAACCTGTACCAGTTTCACCGGTATTTTTAATATCAATATGAAGCACCAGCTCAACACAAGCATACTACTTCACTTTTTGCAGCAACTGAGAAGGAGAAGAAAGATAGACCACCGAACACGGGAGGCAAAACTACGTGCGTCACCGGGACAAGACAAGGAAACGAGCATGCGCAGAATGACCGGAATCAATTTAGAGCGGAATTAAGGTTTACATGACAGAGGAATTAAATAGATCGGAATTAAAATGCGAAGTAACCAGCCACTTACATTGGAATTAATTTTAATTCCGAATAAAAATTGGCATTAGGAATTAAGTGTTTACATGGTCGTTTTTCATCAGTTTAAAACGGAATTAACTTTTATTCGGATACTTATTATTATTATTATTATTTTTTTTTTTTTTTGCGAAGGACACCCTGAAGACATATTCCATTTATTTTGGTCTTGTCCCTACTCTACCAGATTGTGAAATGATATTTGTATTCTGATCTCCTCCTGTATTGAACCAAGGTTTTCCCTTTGCTTTGAACATGTTTAGCTTCATTAACTACCCACCTGAGAAAATCAAACGATTCTATATCATTAATCTTATTATATACATGACAAAATAGCATATTCAGAAATGTCGATATACTAATCAAATGCCACTTTTCTCTGTTTTTAATAATGAAGCCAAACAATATATTAAACCTATTAAGTGTTCCACTAACATAAAACCCATTAAGACTATTGATTTGTGTTCTCTTTTTTGTGTGTTTATGTGACCATTGTTATTTATGTCATAGCTGCTCCTAAAAAACTATACCCCCTGGCATATGTATTGTTCTGTTTTGTACCGCACTGTTCTACACTGCATAATGCTTGTAATAGACAGAAAATATCAAGGTTTGCATAAAAGAGGAATTAAATAGTTCAGAATTAAATTGCAAATAAACCAGCCACTTACATCGGAATTAAGTTTAATTTTCGAATAGAAATTTGCATTAGGAATGAAGTGTTTTCATGGTCAATTTTTATCAGTTTAAAGCGGAATTAACTTTTATTCTGAGTTAAACAGGGATTTAAACTCCCATGTAAATGTAGCAAGTGTACTACAAATTTACACACATACACACACACACAACTTGTTTCTGGTCCTATTTTCGGTCTAAAATTAGAAGCAGCAGCTTCTCTGCCATTCTCTTTGAATTATTTAACCAGTTACCTACAGTATCTCAGATCTCCTGGAGGAGTGATGCCCCCACTTCAGCTCCTGTTTCTTCAACATCACTAATTACACCTACATTTTGAAGGCCTGTCCCTTCATCTCAGAAGAGCCACTAATGAAATGCTTTCAATTAGACTGCAGTGTTTAGTTAATGCCTTCAAAATGACTCATTTCTAAACCAGTTTACTTGTCTTTCCAAAATTGAAGATAGCTAATGGTGAAACCCCATTATCACCCATATTTGTAGTTAAGATGTTATTTTGTTGAATTGAGCACCACTTGGTTAAATGACTGCGCTGAAGGTAGAACAGTTGCTCTTATTAGTTTCTGAGGTTGAAAAGTGTGAAGGTTTTTATTTATTTATTTATTTAATTTATAAATCCAATTTGCTATTATGGAGGCAGAAAGTTGTCAGGTCTTGTCCCACGATATTTTGACATTAAGGTGGGAATATTGAGGCCTGACCTTGAAATTTTCAGACTGGCAAATGAATCATGAACAAATGAGGCACTGTACTGAACCTTTAGGAAATAAAAATAACCATTATAATAACAGTAACAATACAAGAATAAGTCTACATGTGAAGCAGAATTGTATTTCTGGATATCAATTCATTAGGCGACCACTGCAGACTTTCCTGGTCTGTCAAACACTTGTCTGTCTTAGCTCATCATGCTAGGACTGACTGGGGTCTGGATGCATTTCTTTCAGGGTGCAGTGGAAAATCCCAGTCTGTCCTATGTATTTCACCAGGAGTGAGGTCATGTTGTGTACCTAACCGCAGGCCTCAGGACTAAACCCTGATGACTGAGCAAGTGTGATTTTAGCAACTGGGAGGCACTGGGTGGCAGTGTTGAGCTTGAGTGGAGTGAAAAGTAGAGGCGGGAAAAGATGAGAGGAAAAGAAGGCTGAACTCTAGCTTCATGTTTATACAGTACAGTTTGTCTTTCCTGAACAAATTTTATAGAAAAGCATTACAAATACAAGCCTTCATATGAAAACAAAGCTGTTTACAAATTTACTTCAGAAAAAAGTACATTTTGAATTTTTCTTCAGTTATCACCTACCTGTCACTTACAGATGTAAAGTCTGTCAACAACAAGCCGTCCCACAAACAAAACTTTTTTTTTTCCTGACTGAGTGACCTCATTGTTCCCCTACAAGTGACTGGAGGTATTGTGTGGACCTTCTGATTCTGAAGGACTTGCTTTTCACCAGCCATGGCCCAAAGGAGAAATCCCTATCTTTGCTTTGGCATTGCCCTGATAAGAGGACAAGGGGATACTTCCAAGGGAACCTTGTTTTAGTGACCAGATGATGATGAAGTGACCTGGTCAGGATTCACAAGTGCTGATAGCAGCTGTCTGCACTTGTTTGATGGGTGGCTGTCTCCAAAAAAATCCCTCTGACCAGATAAATGAGTATGGTTTAAACACGTTTTTGCATCAGTTGTTTTTTTTTTTTCTTTTTTCTTTTTGTTCAGACATTTTGCTGCGTTATGTGGCTGAATATTTAGTGTGTTGTTGTCTTTTGTTCTGGAGGGCTTGTCTGGTTTTTGTTTTTGTTTTGTTTTTATTTTTTCTTATGAGTAAATTCCTAAGTTTTGGCTTCCTCTGTCAGAGGACCTGACCCCTTGTGCGTTCCCTGTTAACTGCTCTGTCTCAGTCACTCTGCCCAGCTCTTAATAGCCCTTTGTTCAACCTGCAGGCTTAGAGGTCAGAGGTCAACTGCACCCGAGGCCGATTCCCACAAACAAAAGCATTGGGTTTACTGGCACCAAGTGACCACTTCCTTTTCTCTGTATGGGAGAAAACACAAAAACAAAATGATAATGTAGCCAAAACAATTTAATGTAAAAGGGTTATTTATGACATCGCTCTATGTCATTCATGCATTTGGATAGATGTTTAATGTACTTGTAGGTGCTTATCATACCACAATATACAATGTTCAATAAATACCTAAAGAGACAGATAGATAGATAGATAGATAGATAGATAGATAGATAGATAGATAGATAGATAGATAGATAGATAGATAGATAGATAGATAGATAGATAGATAGATAGATAGATAGATAGATAGATAGATGGATAGATAGATAGATAAATGCACTGAATGTATTACTGCTTCCAAGACTAATATCGTGAGATGCTTCCCAACCCTGAACATGGAAATCAGCTGGGAAGCACAGCCTTAGCAGTTCTCCATAATTCCTCGGCTGAGTCAAGGACACCAGATGGAAATCTTTAAGCTGCCAAACATCCGCCCACAGACTGGAGCATAATGGGGAGGCTGCACTGACCAGACTGAACCTTGAGATGGAGGATATAAACTTCTGCGTGATGTGTGGGGACTGAAAGGGAGAGATTGGGCTGGGAAGATTTGGGCGGGATCTTACTTGTCAGGACATGAGTGAAGCAGGTAAACCCCTGTCCCCAAAGCCCTGCTCTCATTTGCTTGAACTCGATCACACACACAGGCCAGCCCTCTCCACCTGTCACTTGAATTTAGAGACAGCAGGGTGCCTCCCTCCATTTCTCCACCCTTTTTTTTTACCCAATCCATCTCTACCCCTTCTGCCTCTGTTCTCCTATCTTGCTGGCTTGGGGCTACCTGTTCAGGTTCTCTGATTTTGTGACCTTTTAAACATCTCTGCATTAGATTTTCACATGGTTTTTTTGTGTCCATTAAAGAACTTAATGCAAATAAAGTGTTTAACCTTCCAAGCATGCCCAAGCAGGACTCTTTATTCGCCAGGAGATATATCCTGGGCAATGGAAGCTGTCGTTGTTATGGCTGACCACTTCCACATTGGAACAGCAATATATCAACAGCAGTTTCTGTTGTCTAATGTTGTCAAAGAAGGTTTGAGTTGAGTTGTGTTGAATTGAAGATGCAGTGCTGCAGCCTATGAACTGCAGGGATAGAAGTTGGCCTGATTCGCATTCACAAGGCATTGATGTGGATTTCTAAACATGTCATTCAGTTTTCTAAACATGTCATTTACAAAGATTTTTTTCAAAGTTTAGGCAGCAGAGGAGGGTGTTTAATTCTCAAGTCTATTTATTGTTCTAATCACGAACAAGTATACAATGTTTGATATGCATTCCAGTCCCTTTCCAACAACAGGAGCAGTTGTTTGTTTGGCATGAAGAGCAGATCTGTGTGGTGAGCGTGACCAGCAACATCTGTCACTTTTAGACAGACAAAAAAAAACAACAAACAAGATCAACAAAAAGTCTCAAGAAGACGCTACATTTTTGCCCACACTTTTTGATTAACAAAGGTTTTCTGGGGAACTGCTGCACAAAAACAGACGCTAAAGCTCCAAAGAGCATGAAGAAGCCGTTGCACAACTTGCATTTAGAAGGATTTTACTGTACTTTTCCATGTACTTGGGATGTTTGTGCTATTGTGTACTAATTGGCTTGTTTAGTAGAGCTGGTGGCCACAGGAAACTGATGGCACTGAATTTACTAAATTGGATAAGCGCAATCTCAGAGCATTTAACATAGCTGTGACTGTGAACTTGCTCATTCTTGCATATTTTTTATTGTCATTGACTGTATTTACATTAAAGTAACACTGTACTGATCTTACATACTCCTGACTCATTTTGATTGACGTTTATTATGTTCTTTCCTCTGAGCCATCTTCACACTCGAGTGTCCTGAAACCACACTTCATTACTTTTACTTCTTGGACGTAGTGCCATTTCACAGCCGAGTTCTGTCTCTTATGGCATTGCGTCACATGCCAGCAGTTGGATATCACTGTAGGACTGTTTGGACATGGATCATGACTGATTCAGCAAGGAAACACAAGGTAACATTATTGGAGGAAGAGAAGAAAAGAAAGAGAGAATGGCTCGCATCAGAAATAAGACAAGAGTCGACCTCAGATTGATTTTTACTGTCTGGAGAGAGCTCAGAGTACAGGATGCAACATGGATGATGAATTAACTGCTGTTAGGGGGTGAAACACTGAAAAAAAATTTGTTTAGTTGTCTTTCTTTAAATGAATAAATGAATAAATGAATAAATAAATAAGCAAACTTTATCAACCCTCAAAAGCATTTTAAAATGACACACAGGTAACTATAGTTCAGTTTTTACATGGAAATTAAATGAAAAAACTATTGTGGCAGCTGAGCGATACAATCTCATTACTAAAGAGAATGACAGTGTTTGTTAATATTTTGTGCAGAAACATGGATGAAGGAAAGCAAGTTGGTTTGAGAGAATACTGGCAGCAACAAGGAAACTTACAATAAAACAATAATCATTTTTGTTCAGTTTCAGAATGCAGAACATTTCATTATAACTTTCACTATTTGTTGATGATTATCATAATTCAACCTTGGAATAGAAGGACTAAAGTTTTCATTCAAAATTTTGTTTTGCTTGTTCTTATGAGTAACTTGCTGTTTTCATAAGCATGCATGAATAAACATGAACAAAATAGCTGCATTTACTATATATTTCCATGTTTTTACATTGGATTAAGTCATTTATGTAAAAACCTGCAGTTTGATGAGAAAATAATGGCATGAAAATCTCTTCACACTTCAAAGACTAAATGAAATAATTAATTTGATGTTCATTATTGTTAGTTTAACTTGGGGAATTGATCAAGAGTGGCACTAAATGCTTTGTCAGTGAGAAATGTTTCCAGTCTTTTTTTTAAAGTGAGTTGTTTGGTGGGATTAACATGAAAAGCCTGAGAGAAGATTTAAAACATAGTTTTAAAAAAACAAAAAAACTACAAATAGGCATGTCAGCGGCATAAATGAGTATTTAGGATTATTTTTTAAAAATTGGGTAAAATTGCATCAGATAGGGGGATTATCACGGTCAGTTTGAGAGTATTGATCCAAAAACTGGAACTGAAAAAACATTTATACACCTTTAAGTCTATTATTATGTCCACACCACATATACTAACAATTTTGCCAGCTTACATGCGTTTTTTTTAAGTGTAAAGAAAGTGATTCAGACCTCTTCCTTCCAGCAGGACACTTAACCCCCAGCTGCTTGTGAAGCTGAGCTTTAGCCAACAAGATGACTGCGGTTTACAGAACAACCTCTTGGTGTGAAACACGTGACCTTGCCAGAGAGAATGCATAAATGACGGAATAGTGAACACACTTGGTGAAGTTTTGTAAAAATAAATACTAGTTGAAATAATAAATAATGTTTTTCTGGGTAGACCAGAGGGAGTGAGTCACCTTGTATAGCGTGTTCTGACTCACCTCATCTGTCCCAAGTTGCAGACAGTTCTTGAAACCTGATGTAATGAAAAGAAAGCTGCACGCAATTTGTACTTTTCTATTTTTGATTTAAAGATATAATGAGCAGAACCTCAACAGAATTATATGGCTATGGATCTGGTAAGTAGGTTTTTTTTCCAGAATTCTTTCACATACATCTTAAAGTCTCAGAATCTCAAGTGTTCACGTAAGTTAGCGTTATGATATTGCATGTTTGTGCAGCTACCAAAGGATCTCGTGATTTTACACTGTCTTTTAAAAATGTCTGTGGGATTAAATAAGGTTAAATGTACACAACACACTGCGATTTCCCTGAGGCATAACACAAACCTTTCCACTCCGCACACACTCCCCACTAGTCACGCAAGCCCTGTCAGTGATGTAGGTGGATACACACAGGACAGGGAAAGAAAGAGAGTTCACAATTTTACATAAATGAGTCAGATAAAAAAAAAAAAAAAAAAAAAAAAAAAAAAAAAACTTGAGCAGGTTAATTTACAGGTGTGTAAGAATGTTTTAGTAATGAACGTGTTAATTTTTGTATTTTTCTAGCTTCTTTGTTGTTTCCGTGTGAACTGTGTCATCATGAAGGAAGCCTGTATTTACTTTAGAAGTCAACAACAGGGAAGGACAAATGACTTTCCACAATTGGGATTTCTCTGTGTTAAATGGAGAACGTGTGAGTATGCTACACAGTTGTTGTTGTTTTTAGTGTGCGGGTTTATTAAAGCAGGGTGCAAGCTTTGGGATAACTGTAGGGCATCTCTGAATAACTGACTGGTGAGTCCTTTAAAGCAAAGCTCTGATCGTGTAAGTCTACTCATGCAAGTTATATAGAGTCACGCTGCCAAAGAAACAAACACAAAATAAGCTTTACCCTGCACTCACAATTTAAAAAGCACACAAATTATTTCCTGTCTTCTTGAAGACTCTTCATCTTTTGTTCACAATTATTTTTCATAGCAGTTCATGACACACACTGTGCACACCTACTGTAGCAACAACAATTCTCAACATTCAAAAAATGACAAAGACCTTGTCTTTCAGCAGAGCATCCACCCACTGGCACATGCCAAATAACCAAGTGGGAACTGCCACAGCAGGCAGTGGGTGCTGTTCAGCCTGTCTCAGACAGTCATTTGTGTTGTGTGAAGAGAGCACACGTGTGTTTTCTTCATATGGAGGACTCGCTAGACATTAAGCAGGGGCTTGAATGCTCAGGAGGGTTTTTTTTTTTTTTTTTTTTAGTCCAAATGTCCTTGGTTGCAGATTGTAATTTCAGTTGCCAGGTGTGGAAGTTAAACTCTCTGAATTCCACAGTTGTGTAAATGCTCTCAGATGCTCAGAGGTTAAGATGGGCAAGGGTTAGGTTTGCTGAATGGGGATATGTGTGTATGAAGAACTAGGTTACAAAGGTCAGCAGCAATGCCAGGAACACATCAAACTTTAAAAAAAATAAAAATAAAAATAAAAAAAAAAGATAAAATAAAATAAATTTAAAAAAAACAAATGAAAAAAAAAAAAAAAAATATATATATATATATACATATATATAAAAACAACAATGACAAAAAATATTTTAGAAATTATGAAAACTTAAAAAAAACAAAAAACAATTCAACTGTATAATCATGGACAATGTCGTACACACAGAGTATTAGTAAGCACAATTAAAAAAACTATATATATATTATAATTGAGCTATTTTTGTTTTTCAGTTTTGATTTATTTGACTGACTTGTAAATTTAGCTTTTTCTTCAATGGGAGGGTGGACGACTGTATATTAATGCATTTTCTGTTATTGTGCTGCTTTCTGAAATGTTTTTGTCTCTCTGACAGAGCCTACGGGCTGCTGAGTTGCCTGCATATGAGAGAACTTCCTTGTGTAACCAGTGTATTAAAAGATGTAACACTGGCTGAGATTCAGAGTTATAATGACCCATAAACTGTCATCGCCTCTAAAACGACACACTACAGTAGCACATTAAGGCCTGATAAGTGGAAACGTGGCATAATTTTACCGCAACTCTCTATGCCTTCTTCCTGGAAGTCCCACAACCCTGCAACATGTCTCTTCTAAACTTTAATATATTTTAATCTTCTTAGGAGTCACAGCATCAGCACAACCAGCATGATTTCACACTTTAACCCTTCACTATCTCCCTGTCCAGTCAATGCTAAATGGCTTCCTCACCTCCTCTTCTGTCGCTGTTGGACCAACGCTGCAATGCTGAGCCACTTTAGCTCATATACAGTGTGCAGGAAGTGATTAACAATAAAAGATCAAAGGCATGGACAGGATAAACATTCTTCCCTAGGACTGTACTCCTCCGGGGTATACAGCACCACTTCCTCTTTTTACAGACTGACTGCTGCCTCCACCACCACAGCACAGCGCACACATTGTCACCACATGAGGTAGTGACCCACACATCAGACAGAGTGTGTCTGTGTGTGAGACAGAAAGAGATAGAGAGATAGAGAGGGAGAAGGGAGGGGTGGTGTGTTTATGTGTTGTGTGGGAGCGTGCATGACTCTGGAGAGCTGAGGCAACATGCAGGCTCTGTTTAAAGCTTGAAAATGATTATGTTGTTATGTTGTGCAAACGCACCGATCAGTTGAGAGGCTAAGCTTATGCTAATTCCCCACATGCTCTCGGTGGTGCACAGCTGTTCCACTAAAGGACTGCCGTTGGGAGTTGATTATGTGACCCCACCAGCTGCAGGTGTAAGAGCAAAGGCAGGAAGAGCAGGAAACCCTCTCTGATGTAAGCAGTGCTGGATATGGAAATTTCTCTTAAAGTTATGTTACACAAGCCATTTCTGTAACGTATGAAAGCTGAACATGGACCAGACGGGATATCCTATGCAAAAATAACACCAAGAGGAAAAAGTTAAAAAGAAATTAGGTTGCACAACCCTACATATTTGTAATCTGGCAACTGACAACATTAATTATCCTATTGTTAATGTTCTTTTTAAATGTTTTATTATCTTTACTGCTGTCAGTCATGTTTGGGTGTGGCGTTACCATCAACACAGCGCAACTGCTCTTCTTTTGAATCCAGTTTTGACTGTTTGATGTTAAATCTGCAGTTACGTCAATTTCAAGGCATCCCTTGATGAATCTGGGTCTGTCTTTACCCTCCTCCCCAACCTGAAGTGAAACACAACCTCCTTGTGAGCTCAATGGATGGCAGATCACAGGCCCTCAAGATCTTAAAGAGACAATTATCCTCAATTGAAGACTGACAGGAAGAACAAACACTTCATAAGTGGAGCAGGGGTCTTTTTTCTTCATGGGGCAGGGGAGCTAATCTGCCAACAAGGGGAGGGCTATGGGAGGAAACAGGTCACCCCATCACCAGGTGAAGGACCCCACAACCTGCTGTCTGCATAACAGGACAATGATTTAGTAATCAGAAGTCTGGGCATGCATTTGTGGAAAATCATCAACATGCCATTGCATGAGGTCCAGCTGGCTCTACTGTGAAGCCTTGAGCTAAAACTTTGAAAAACAAAAAGACTGTGTTTGACCTTGTTGCTCCATTTGAAGGTCCAGCCTCAGGGACAGCGTTTTTGTGTTGGGTTCCATGATGGCTCCAGCAGCCTTTGCTGTGGTAGGAACTAAGCATCGGGTCCAAATTTGGGTTTAAAAATAGAGAGGTCTTTGGATGTGTGGCTTGGTTTCACTGTTTCTCTTGGCAGACATGGATCAGAACATAATATCCACAATCCACTTCATATGCAAAGCTGAATATTATGATTCCATCTTTTTTTTTTTTTAAGGCTGCCAGAAACATGCCCATGATGCAGCAATATTAGTGAAAGTATTTGAACTCTTGGGCTTTATAGTTGTTTTGTATTTTGTCTCTGAGTGAGCAAACTGTAAATTTTCCTTGAAATTTCTACCAGATCTTAGCCTTTTATTTTCATGCTGGCTGCAAATGAGACTCATTTTGAATGATAACCAGAAAAACGCACATATGGCTTCTAGTGAGAGACTCACATGTAGTCCCAGTCTGTCATTAAAAACAATTTAATCTGATAGAATCATTTGTCTTCATGTCTAGAGCCCAACAAGTCCAAGGGCAGCTTCCAGCATCTAATTGGTCCAGAGGGTCATTGACATCACAAGAGGAGAAAGGTCAGTACGGGACAACCTTGCAGCTCTTTGGTGCCAAGTTCTGTTTGAGGGTTGCCAGGTGTAAAAAGTTTTTTTCTTGTTGTTTTTGGGCCGACATGAACATCTGCGCTGAACTAAATACCCAGTGCAAAGGAACAGAGTCATGCTGAAGGAAGCTCAAGACTTTCCCATCACACGCAGTAATTTTAGGAAAGCGCACTAGTGGGTGGGGAGTGTGATGGGAAGGAAACATGTTTGTGCTGTGGGCTTTAGATTTCTTTTGGCAATATACATTCTGGCATGTCTGATGCTACGCAGTCCTCACAAAAATCAAAAGCTGTTTGCTGAGCCATCAGACTTGGCTTCTCTTCCAAGAGCAGGATCAGCTTAGAAAATCACTCATAATATGACCTGTTCATCATATTAGTTAATTGCATGTGTTTTGTTCCGTGAAGTTTTAGCTTTGACATTAAAACATATATTTTATGTAAATATAGTGACTAGTAAAATTCCCTTAACATTTACTCTGTGTGGTAAGTGTCTTTGGAAGTATTATAAATAATTAACTTTCATATATTAGCCAAAGACATTAGGATTAAGTGAAGGATCCAGCTCACCATTAATTAGCAAGTCTTGCACATAGCAGTGTTTGAGTTAATCCTACTAAAGTATAGTTTCTTATTTTTCCTTTCTCCATCTCTTCCTGTGTTATATTTGACCAACAAATGCATACTAAACAGAAGAGAAATAACTGGAGAACATTGGGCCTCATTGCCCAATATATTTCTATGATTCTTCTTAAATTTGTTGTACACAGGATGTTATTTATAAAAATTCACTTACATGTTTGAAAACCAGGATATTGTGTGTATGCGTCCTCTCGGATTGGTGAAATCATTCTTTAGGTAAAAGGACTTGCTAGTCAAACATATATTCATTAAGTAAAAGAATAGGTCTATTGAAATCTATTTGGATTCACTTTTGTACACTTCATGTACAAATGGATATTCAATTACTCCCAAACTTGCTCAGCCAGCCTCCATCCAAGTTCATCCTTCTTTAAATGCTGAACCTTAGCTTGTAAATCAAATTGCCACCTGCAGTGTCCAAATACATCCATTCTCCTTTTAAGATGTTATGTGCTGATGGAGCAAGTGGTTAATCTGATAAAACAAAATCTAGATTCTTCCAGAAAAGGCGGTAGCATTTCAGGGTTCGCTTGTAGATGTAGCCCAATGAACTGTGGTATATGACAATGGTTTTCTAAAGTGTTTCTGAGCCCACATGTTAATATCTTTGACACAATGTCTGGGAAATATTGTTTTTATGACACAAAGACGTCACATGCACTGAATGCGTTCAAACACGTTTGCAACCAAATGTTCCTAAAAGTAGGCCTACTCCTGAGTGCTTGTATTTGCTTTTAATCAAGAGCAAATCCAGGATCCGAAGAATTTCATGGATGCCACAGTCATTCTAAAAAGTATTAAACAAACTTGCAATTGATGAATGAGGCCCAATGATATTTGAAGGATTTAATGGTATTATCACCATGCAATACTTGATGAAATACGTGAAGTCTCTTCACATTCTATAAATACAGTACATCTGTAAGCTTTCATATTGAAATACCATGTTTTAAGTAACATATGACTATTTAGAAATTGTCCAATCAAACCAACAAAGCCTAAAATATCTAAATCAATAGTAATAAAAGCCTTGTTTGCAGAAAAACAATGATATTCTCAGAAAAGGTAGTCAAAGCTGACTACCTTAAAAAGCTGAATTTTCAAAATATTCATTCATTCAATCGTTCGTTCGTTCATTCGTTCGTTCGTTCATTCATTCATTCATTCATCCATAAGGGTTGCAGAGAAGCTGGACCCTATCCCAGCAATCACTGGGTGAGAGGCAGGGTACAGCCTGGACAGGTTGCCAGTCCATCACAGGCTTTATAAACAGTAAGCAGCTTACTAGCATAGTTTGGAAATGTTACATTTGAACAGACAATCAATATATGAAATGTATTATTTAGGACTTTGTCAATTAGGTTGTGAATCTTATTAATTTGCTGTGCAAATTAAAATTCAAGTCACTGAGTGAATGTAGATAGAAGAATTTTCAAGAGCTGCCTGAACAGATACGGATGCAATTTGTGGCTGGGACAAAAAAAAGTCAGAGAAGAATAAAGAGCTGTTGTTTTCTGCATGATAGATAATGTTAATAGGCATGTCTTAACATTCATTTCTGCTAAATGGAGTCCCAGCTGATAAACTTGTCAGACAACTGCAAAGACATTTGACTTGGGAATTAATGCATTGTTTCACACCGAAGAAGTAAGCCTGATTTTGTGGATGGGTTTTAGTGGGGAGCTAGTTACACTTAGCCATTTTTACTTGTGATCTCTGGACATTGTCTGAAGTTGCCTTTTGCACAAATGTAGTACACAAGAGACTTTTTATTTCAGGCTCAATTTAATTACTGAGAATACTTGGTTTAGACGTGGGGTGACAGCATGGAAGATGATTTTACTGAACATTTTCATGGTCACGCTCATATTGAATTACCCCTTTCCCCTGAGTGTTTGCATTTTGTAGTATTTTTCAAGCTGAACATCAAGCTAGCTGCTGCAGCTGTTGCATCTTGAATCCAAAGCTCAACAAGCCTCTAGATTGCTTTTGTGATATAAATAGACTATACTCACATCTAGTTTATGTTACAATAGCCCGTCTCTGTTCCTGACCCCTAATGTAAACAGAACATGGCTCCTTTCCTCAGTGACCCAGAGGGATACAGGTGGTCCACATGAACACCTCTGTATGGGTTCTGACCTGAGTTCAAAGGTCAGACCCTCAAATGATCGTCTTCCTTGCTGCCTCTAATTGCCCTGTTTATTTTTAGTCCACAGTGGGCCGTGTCGAGCTATTAAAAGAAACATGAACATGAGGCCGTTTACTAATTACCATTGGTCCAGCAGACCCTCACTTTCCCTGATTGCTACCATATGCAAACCCCAGGAAGAGGGTTTCATCTGTCACCTTCACTGTCTCTCCATGTTTTTTTTAAATTTATTTTTAGCACTTCTGGGTAGAACTTTAAGGCAAGTGCATGTGGTGTAAATATCATACATAATACCTTATCAATGTACTTTTGAGGTTCTATCTCCCAATCAGAACCATTAGCTTTAATATTAGCCTAAAAACATATGAATGACAAATTAATTCAGTGGTGGTAAATCAAGTTTCACTTTTCAGCTCATAAAATTCTGAAACTGCCCAGCATTAGTCCAGATCTGCTGACAAGATGTTTTGTTACAGAATACAGAGGAAGAAAACAGATGAAGCAGATAGTGCTGCGAAGTATCAGTAAATCTGGCTTGAGCACTTAAGGAAGCACTAAGTAATTGGGTCGATTTAGACCTATTTGTGGTCAGAAGGAGGTTGAAACAAAGCAGCAGAAGAGGCCAGCAAGATGAAGTTGTGAAGTTTACAAAGATTTGATTGCAAAAGGAAGCTATTGTGTGGATTAGCACATGGGCCTGGACATAGACAGTGCACGCTTCTGTTTAGTCTTCAAGGCAGGTAGCATGACTGCTAACATTTTAAATGATACATGATGGTGAGTTAGCTCAAAGAACTTAACTTTTTCTACCAATTAAAATGACTAGAAAAATGTTACATGAAAATAGGCTTATAAGATGACTGAAAGGCTGGTTTATATTCATCTTATTCCAATTCAGTACATCTCTTATTTTTTAGCTTGCATTAAACAAGTTAGTGGATGAGGAAAAAAAACTATTTTTTCTTTTTTTTCTAGTTTCTTACTGCCAGTTTAGTTTGCAAGAAACGACTTCATGTCAGATATGAATCCAGCGCTGTCAGGAGAGTGTCTGGATATTGTCAGACAGCACAGGCCCACCCGCTTTGCCTTGCCCTGATGGATTGAGTTTCCTCTGCACTGAGATGCACACAAACCTGCAGCTTCCTGCACACATGAATTTCCAGGTGGAAAAAATAGATATTCACTTGAGAGCAATGCGTTAAGCTTTTTAGAGTTTTAACCTTTTATGTGTTTCTGTTTTCTGAGTAGGTAAATTACTTTCAATGTATCAAAGTTAAGTCAAAGGCAGAGCTGTTTTCATGGTCAGTGTACAAAAGAATGCCTTTCACACAAAGAAAGCTAGATCTGGCAAGTTTTAAACATATTGATCATGACTCACTATAGATGTGCATCATGTGGTTTACTGTTCAGCAACGCTAATTTCAGTTTGAATAAAAAACTTTTACATCACCAACTCAAATGTAGAATATAAATAAAAACTATATTTTATCCCCAACATAAACAACATATCAGATGTTGAAATGGAGGAATGTTCCACAATAAAATACTTAAATACAGCATTAAATATTTTTAATAAATTTGTAATTCATTTATTAAAATAGAAAATAAATACATAAACAAATAAACACATTACTCAATGTATTCAATTTGACATGAAAGCATAAAGCAAAAACATTTTACAACAAATGTTTATTACTTTTTTTTTTTTACAAAACTTGCTAAATATGCTAAAGTTTAGGAACTATTTTATGTTTGTCTTGGTGTACTTTTTAGGCTAAACAACAGTTTCAAGCTGCAGCAGCGCTTCTCCTATTCACCTGTCAAAGTCAGCTGATCTGAACCAGTCATTAACACCTTGCTGTGACGCCTTTAACGTTGTGATACAACACAGATTTAACTTGCCGGTGTGTGTACATATGAAAACAATGCATGTCAGTTGGCACTGGAATTCTCACTGACCATGGTATAATGCACCTTATAACCCCTCAGGTATCAAAACAGACTAGCTATTAAAGGATCGTTGACATTTTGCCTTATAATCCAGTGCAGTTTATGGTCTGAAAAAATGATAATTAAAACAATTAATTGTGTTTCCAATCAGGTAGTGCATCATAAATTAATCTCAGCACTCACTAGTCCTTATCAACAGATGGGGGCTTATGACTGCTAAATGTACTCTGGTGGTCACTGAGAAAATCTGCAAAAGCTCCATAGTACTTCTTCATTGTCAGCAAGTCGACATCATCTGACGAGCTTAGCAATATTACAGACTGAAAGTTTGTGTTGCACTTTTTGCAGTGTCGTCCTGTACACATGAGCTTTTTTGCTCAAGAATTTCTTTTCACATTTAAGGCATCTTCATCCACTTCCTTCAAGTAACCCTTTGGTTTCCCTGCCACTGCCTCAGCCCCGGCACTAACTTTAACTTAGACACAAGCTGCAGCTTCAGCACAGGCACAAGCTGACCCATTCTCCAGGTTTCATTATTTGCACATTTTTGTACAATGTACATTGTTTTGAAATTTGCTCCTGACTTTAGTTAACAATTCAGTGAATGTTATGTGACTGTGTCATAATTTTATGTTTTGTGTTAAGATGCTGATAGGAAAATAGCCACTCAAATTTTCTACCTTCTGGACAACTTCAAGGCAAAACTGATCATTTATGATGTCAATTAGCTTATGATTTTAGAAGTGACTTCACACACAAAGAAAAAATTCATTCACAATGAAAATGTTACCAAATTTTGAATTTGATGACATTTCTGGTAAAAAAAAAAAAACAAACAAAAAAAAAAAAAAACTGGAACAGGAGTTCAAAGTAAAAGAATGTAAAAGAAATTAGTATAAATAACTAAATTCTCACTGACCATGGTATAATGCACCTTGTGACCCAGTGCTCCTTTTGTATCAAAACAGACCAGCAATTAAAAGATCATTGATATTGCGCCTTATACTCCAGTGCAGTTTATGGTAATTTAAACAACCAATCATGTTTCCTGTCGTGTTGTGTATCATATATTAATTTCAACTCTCCCTATTGTTCATCAGCAGATTGTGACGTCTGACTGGCTCTGGTCCAAGTTTTTTCTAGATGTGTAGCTGCCATCTAATTCAAACTGCTCGTATTTTTAATGTCACACTCTGATATGTCATACATCTGATATGTTGTCTGTGATCTACTGTGAATAAAATGTGGGTCCATCAAAATTAGCAAAACCTTACATTTGGAACTGAAGTTGGTTTACATTTCCTTTTGAAATATTCAAAATCTTGTATAATCTCTATTAATTGTTAATCTTAGCTGTGTGGTGTAAGGATTTGGAAATTTGAATCAAAACATAATTTAATACATGGCATATAACTCAGGTTCACATCAAATTATGATCAGATGCAGACTTTAATGTTACTTGGTTAGGTTTTGGCAATCAGGAGTTTAACCTACACCCTGTTGCAACGTGGCTGCAATGAATGCTAAAAATCTTTGTTTTCTTATTTATTCAACACAAAAGCTGAGTGTCATTAGAAAAACAAACTACAATTCTTCCCCATTTTAAGGAAATAAATTATGTTTTCTGAGAGTCTCTTTTAGATTTAAGAGTTTTGTGTGACAGAATCCTATCATTGAAGATCCAATGGTTTTGTTTAGATGGTTGTAATTTTGAAGTTTGGTAGGAAGCATGAGGCTTCTTTTACATTGAAACTGCCATTGCACGGTTAATATTCATCTAAACAGATAGAGCATTTTCCCCTGAAATATGACTGATCACCAATCAGGGTTTCTGATCATTCTAGTTTTAATGTGTTTGTTTAAAGTCCAATATTGATAAAGCTTTGTTTGCCACATTAGCATATAAAAATACACGTATCTGTACATTTACATCAAACTGATACCAGCTGGATATAATCAGAATTTGATGAAAAATGATACAAAGAAACTAAAGCACAAAGATGCGATAACCTAGAGACAGATGAACGTGTTGCAGCAACATCTGGTTGTACTTTGTAATAATAGCTGCTAACCCTGGTTATCAGGATCGAGCAATATGGACTTCTCTTTTATCTCGCCGTTGGAATTTCAGACTCAGTGCTCTGTGAAAGCTTTAATTGTGGAAAAATCTGAAGTTTTTCTTTTTGGTTGGGCTCGCTGAACTAACACCCAGCTGTCGTTAAGATCTTAAAATCTGGAGTGCGTCAGGAGCTGTTTTTGCCACTATTGCTGTTGTTTGTCTTTTCACCAGTGTGTAACATGGTTTGACTTTATATGGTTGAGGTAATCCCTAAATGTGCCGTGCAGATGCAGAGTAGATTTCATTACAACTCTTTCTCAATTTTTTTTCTCACCAAGATGTTTTTTTTGGTGTAGATCTTTATTTTGGCATACATCACTCCTCCAGTTTGAATTTTATCAGTATGCTAGTTTTGTTGATCATTGTTGTTCAAAATAGAACTGTTTGCAGTATGTCTTTTAAAAAAAGCTAATCTATCTATAGTTTATACAAACAACATTGGGTGTCATGCTCTCTGTGAAAACATTGCAGTCTGGTGACCTTTTGTTGCCAACCAGACAGCAGTCGTTGGAGCCCCAGGTGACCTGAAAACCTCCTCAGCACAAAGAATACACCTGGTGGTGCTTTCTGTCGGCCTTTTCTCTCAGGAGCCTCACAGACAGCAGGAATGCTGTTTGTTTTCAGCAACACCAACACAGAAGTTGAGGGAAACCAAGTTTGAAAAGCAAAGCTCATAAAATCACTGATCACAGTTTTATGTTTGCTAACAGTATGCTGCCACCGAGGAGAGGCCCAGTTAATGAGGCTGCATTCAGTTATTCATAGTTGAAGGCTCAGTAATAGAAAACTGCTGTGTTGTAGATGCATTGGTTTCACATTTTTGAATATTAGCCAAACCAGTGAAGCATTTAAAAAAAAACTACAATGTTGCTGCAGTACAGCATGAAATTCAAAACCTGAATGTTCCAGCCTTGGTCCTTCTTCTGTGTGTCCTCCTACTGGGATCAGCAGTTTGCTCCACGGGACACTCCCAGTTTCTCTACCATCTCCTAATCTTCCTGAGAAACCAAGGTGAGACTCATGGGTGGGGGTCACTGCCCCCCCCCCCCCCCCCCCCCCCCCCCCCCCCTCAGCCAACATTCCTAACCTGGCAGGGGAGCAAGGGCTGGCTTGAAATGGAGGGGCAGGGGTGAGGCATTGAGGTAGGTACAGGCATTGTTTATTCAGGGCCGGTGACAAAGTTGGGTTTGGCCTGTCAGCTTTTGTAAAAGAAAAGAAAAAAAAATTGTTGTCATTGTCGGTCAGCCTTAATTCACCAGTCCTCCTTGTTCTGTAGTGAATGTGTGTGGAGAAAGGTAGCAGTGAGGGGGAAAGATGACAAAACAAATGGATTTTTAAACCTTATGGGAAACAATAGAGGGTTACTCCCTGAGCTGTTTCAGACCATCGCAGCCTTCGGGGCCTGTACCAGAAAACTGCATGACAATGAAGAAAAGCAGGCAGAAAAATGTGAGTGAACTGAGAAAAGTCACCACTGAATAGATTCACTTTATACTGTATTTACTTCTCAAATGAACTTTTGATTGATTTCCCAGCAAAGAAAAAAGTGTCTAACAACTGAATCATTTAGCTGTTTGCCATGTTTATTAAATGTTTTACTTATTACAGTGTAGTATCAATGTAATGAATGAATAGACTAGAAAGAGATTATTTGTGTAGGTAAACATAGTTCAAATCCCTCATGATCTGCACTTTGCTCAAAGAACTATTTCTGCTCATCATGAAGATGTACTTTGTCCAAATCTTTAAACACACTTTTTTTCAAATGACCTGCACAAAGAAAAAGTTCATCAGTTCACTTGGTCACGTAGCAAGAACTAACAGGGTCAAACTTCGTTCATTTTTGGCTTCGAGTGTCTCTTCGTCTTCCTGATTTTCAGCTCGCTAAGCAATCTTCCAAGGCAGATCTTTGACAGCTTTCTCAGCATCACAGGCCTGGCTCAGGCCTCGCAGCATAGTTTTAAACAGATTACAGGTAAATGGACTTTACCCTAAAGCCTCATTCTGTCACCAAAATATGGATGTGGTTGAAGTGCTAGTCTCTACACAGCCTATGTTACATGCTTGGGTATGAGCAGAATCAGTCATTCTATCACTATCAGTTTGTCAAGTAACTCGGAGCTCAGTCAGATTCTTCAGCTCACTGGAGATAAGTCTCCTTAGGTGACTGCTCGCTCCAGTTTCTCAGTCTATCAGTGATCATATGGTTGCACTCAGCAAAGTAAGTGGCAAGCTTTTCTACATTATGATATTTGTATGGGCATATTTTTAAGTGTCATATCTATTCTTTCAAGTTCCACACTGAGAGAAACTTACAAAGATCCATCTATCATATAAAAAAATCTATTTTTTTGTTTTTTCCTCATCTTTTGGCCAAGCACATGCATAAGAGGAACATTTATCGCTTCAGGCTATGCTGTTGCCAGGCAGAGGTTTTTTAAGCAGGGCCCTAGGGAAGAGATTATGACTAATGAGGTCCAACTTAACATGACCAGAGGAGGCATCTGGCAAGAAGCAGGCCCCGGTCTGAGCCTTTATCAGGGAATCTCTTCATGGGCTAAACTCAGGGACAAACCCACAGGAAATACATCACTGCAGACGCCAGTCACGTCTACTACAAACGAGCTACAGTGACTTATAAGGCAATCTTGGAAAAGACAGGACATTTGGGTGAACACTGAGCAGCCCATTCAGGCATATATGTTAAGTGCTAACATAATTTTAATGAGCTTGAGTTAGCATTTTATTTATATTTGTCATTTAATTTAGAACTTGAAGAGGCAAACTATGCAATCAAAGCAGATAGTGGGGTTTCTCTGACCTCATACAGTGTGTTCAACACACCTGCTCCCTGGACCTTTGTGTGTCCACCTTTATTTTGATTGTTTGCATGTGTTTGAAAGGTGACTAAAGTTTATTTTCAAGGAATAACTTTTATAAATTGATGTTTTAAAATAAAAAAAAGTTGGTTTATTTGATCTTTTTCTTTTATTTATTTTCCAAAATGTCCTGAATATGTTTCTCACTATGTAATGTAAAGACAAACTGGTTTTCCAAACTGATCTGGTTTGTCCCCTGTGTGCAGTCTTGTTGTCCCTTCCTGCTGCTTTATTAAAACCCCTGCTGTCATATCTGACAAACAGAAATAAGTAATCGGTAATTGTTTTGTGACTCTGTGGCACAGAATAAATTAGAATCACTTGGTTGATTTTAACACAAGCTCCCCTTAGGTAAGTCATCAGGCCTAATTGAGACCTGGGGAGTTTCACTGAAAGATGGTTTAGTTTTCAGATCATTTATTATTCTTATTGTGTACCATGATTTATGTTGGATATTTTACCAGTGGAAACTATAGTATTCCCAGTTATGTGATTATACAAAAAACACATAAAAAGTAAAAGTAAAAGTTATGCAACTAGTTCACAGTGAAGAACTTATTCACTCTGCTTATGACACAAGAGGGATCTTCACAGTGCTAAGGTGAGGGCAGCAGGTGTGGGAATAATCTGGGACCCACCCCAGTTTGTTGAAGCCCCTATTCAAACTCTGCCTAAGCTGCTGTCCATTGTGTCTTGGCTGCTGAAGAGGAGCAGAGGAACAGGACAATTATGACATTATGGCTGGGTGGCTGAGCAGCAGTCGCAGCTGGTGAGAAACAGAAGGGAGGAATGGTCAACTGGGGAGAAACAGCTCCCACTAGAAAGCAATCCAGTGCATGGAGCGTCTACATTCTACCTTAGTCTTGGATGCTGCGCTACTCCATTGAGAGCAGAGGTGTATCAATTTATCCAGCTGTCAGCTCTCTTTGTACTTATTTTATGCTATGTTCTGATTTTGGGGAAATTCTTACCCAGAAAATACAGATAATTTGAAAATGATTCATCTTTTAAAACCTGGAGTCCCTCAATTGAGGGACTTTAAGAACAGAAGATCAACCTGTACCAAAATGGTAATTATGGAGACTTCCATAACGATGTTAGTGGTAAAATCTCTCTCATTTTAATCTGCTTCACTTTTATCAGAGTTGACCTTTGCAGAGGTAATATATAATATATAATATATATATAAAAAACATATTGTACTTTGATTTGATGGAGGCTAAGAGTTACAGCTACATTATTCCAAAGAGATGTTCATATTCCTGACCCTAAAAGAGTTTTTTTCTTTTTAAACAAGCTTGAAATCTCACAAGTATTCCATTAACTATGACTATAAATAGATCCTGTGGATGTAGAGATATAAATTTTTTATCTTATTACACAATCTTTAGCAGAGGCCAAAGAAATAGCAACTAAACACTAAATTAGGTCTCAACTTAATAAATTACAATTACAGGTTATATCTGGAGATTGTTCTTAGAAGTATGAATTCAGTGATAGGGTTTACTGCGGTCGACCTATCAAGACAAGTGAGCGAGTAACATGAGCATTATAATGAAAACAAAGTTACACCAAGTACACCTGACTCTCCAACTGTGATATTTGAAACAAAACACCGTCACAAAATCCAACAGATTTGGGTTTAAATATTTAAATAGGAAGGGGAAAGGGGGCCTGTGATCTGCTGGTGACCTGTCCGGGGTTGTCCCTGCCTCAAACCTAAAAGCCACTGGAATAGGTTCCAACACCCCCACCTCTTCCAAATCACAACATTAGTTAAGACAGCTATGGATGGATTGATGTACAATTTTTAAATAATTTCAAGCCAAGTGGGTCATGTCAGGTAAATAATTGCAGCTTACAAATATTGTGGACGTTTTTATGTTTATTTGCCTGGTTTTATCATAGACACAACTTAAACCAAAGACACACTGACACAAACAGTAACAATTATCAC
The DNA here is from genome assembly GCF_933228915.1 of Telmatherina bonti. Lineage (NCBI taxonomy): Eukaryota > Metazoa > Chordata > Actinopteri > Atheriniformes > Telmatherinidae > Telmatherina > Telmatherina bonti. Next base: position 19,819,804 of record NC_136630.1, on the reverse strand, counting down.
ATTTTAACGCTATAGCTTTTTTTCTGCCATTTATAATGCTACAAATTTGTATATAATTTTTTTATTATTCATATAAATGCGGCTAAAATTGAAAATCATCAACTATCTTAAAATAAATCATGTGGTTGGAAAGCTCAGGCTTAAATGAATTTTTGGTTTCCAACCCTTTTATGTGGTCATCTGCTGCAGGCACAGCACACCCACGAAGTCCAGCTGCATTCTGTTTTCACTGAGTTTCCTTGAGTAAAGCCTTTTGGCATACAAATAAATGGCTGCTTGAAGTTTACTCTGGCTGTTTTAACATCACTTTAGCTATGCTACCTCCGGTATTTCCTTATAGCTGATATTTTCCACTTTGTTGTCATTGTTCCCACAGCAGTACATTAACATAGACACATATAAATAAACTTTAATATATGGTTTGTGAATGCAAACTTCATTCAATGGTTGTTTCACACAAAGGGAAGGTAATAGACTAATATTTACCAAACAAAGACACCATTTTTTAATTTTTGTTTTCATTGATGTTCTGCTCTCATACCCATGATGGGTTTTACGTCCAGTTCTGAAGGTAGAGCTGAGAGATTGCCATTTCCAAACGAAGAATGAATGTTACCGTTGCATACACATTGTTGATTCAGACTTTCAAAGGCAGGTGCATCTGCTAATAAGAGTTTAAATAAATCCTCTCCAAATCCCAGTAGTAGTGAGTTTACCCTGAGGGCTAAACATGGTCTAACAGAAATTGATTTATGTCCTGCAATTTTTTTCTTCCTGCAAGGGTACCCAGTATGTTTCTAGCTGGAAATGATGAAGACATTATACTACATCCTACAGGCAGAGATAGATTACAGTTTCTAGTGAGTGAGATTTGTTTATGAGCTGCAAGCTACCGTGTAGACTGTTAAAATGGATTGTGTGTCTTTATTTCTGTAGATTAGTTCTGTCAGCTTCATGGCCTCCGTGGAAGATGGGATGACCTGTAAGCATGTGTGTTAACACATGAACATTGAGTTCTAAGCTTTGTAAATGCTGTGAATGGGTACAATGTTTATATCTGAGCCTGAAATGATAAACATGCATGACTATTCCACAGTCGTGTGACATTGTAATAAAGAATAATATCCCATTATGGACAAAAGTCAGATGTCAGTCAGTGTTTCTTTGTCATGTGATGATTTGACCTTGAGTTGACCAACAATGACAGCGAGTCTGGACCTCACACACTCTCTTCCACATCCACTTGCAGAGTGCTCTGCAGGATCTGTTCCAACATTTATGTTATCATCCATGGAGTTCATGTTAAAACTTTGTGTTTAAATGAACCATTTCATCTCACTTTATAGATGAAATCACTTCTAGCTGAAGCAAAAAGCCTGCCACGGTATTTGATGGGGCTTCCCATATCTCTGGAAGCCAGGTGTGGAAAAAAAAAAGAAAAAGTTCCTTGGACTTTCCCAGCTCAAAAAGGATTATACTGCAACATAACTTTGTGGCTAGTGGGCCAAACAAACATCGCTGTTCAGTGATTACATGGACGTGGTTGTAGCACTGGAAAAAGAAAAGGTACTAAGCAAACATTTGTAAAATGTGACAAAAGCAACAACTGTTAAGATAAACCTGCTTGGAACTCCTAATCTCCATTAATTGTTCAGTCTGGTAGAACAAAAAGAAATGCACCACAGCCCTTTTTGATGTTATTTTTTATTGCATGGAATTATACAAGGAAACGTAGCATTTCAAAGCAAACTATGATTTCTTCCTATCCAAGCAGAGTTGGCAGCTGTTCAAAAATCCATAAAAAAAATTAAATGAGAAGTTAAACTTTTTTTTTTTCCAGGGCACGATTTCTTTCAGTGCTGTGGGTTTGCAGGTATTCAAACTACATTAACTTTAAATCTTTTTGTCTTTTCTCTTTCTTTTGCTGCACTATCTTTGCAACTTAACAGCCTTCATTAATAAGAAAAACCCAGACTATATTTATTCTACATGACATGCCACATTTAAAAACTGCTCAAATCAACTAGAAAATAATAACTAGTAACTATTTAATAAATCACAAATGTCAAAGATGCATTCCTCCATAGACAGGAAGACAACAAAGTTATAGTTTTTTCATCTCTGTATTTTATTTTTGGAGTGTACTTCACACACTCTATGGAAAACTTGTTTTTTCTTTGATTGTAAATATTTGCTCTTTTAAGCTGTTTTCCTCTTTAGTGTCACTCCATCTTGGTGTTTAGGTCCCTGGCATCATCGCCACATCATTTTTTTACATCAAAGTGCTGGTGTGTAGTACCTTCACCATGTTGTAGACATTGTCACGGGAGAATGATCTGTAATGAAACTGGTCCAGCCCCAGGACATCTGAGAGGAGAGGCCAGAACATTCTGCTGTAAACATGGAAGAGTCTGATGCTTGGATGAAAATCCGTCACATGTCTCAGAGATCAACTTGTTGCACTAATGCACATAAGCTGTAAATCATTATTCAGCTGGGGGTGGGAGGAGGGGCGGTGACAGGGTCAGACCACAACACTGGCTTATTAATGAGCAGATCTTTTTTTCAGCAATATTACATTAAGTTCCTTCTTTAAAGGTTTTAAGGTGAACATGAAAAGCTGCTTTTAGCTCATACAGCTGATTGGTTATTTATACAGTGTTTTGTTAAATGTCGTTTACTGGTGCTTTATTTATTTGTATAACTAGTCACTTTACATGGATATTACCAATGATTTATCCTCTAGAACTCTAACTTTGAAATAGGAGCTAAGATATTTCTGCCATACGGTCATTCAGCAGTAATGGAGACAGTTCCTCTATAAGAACTAAAAGTCTCAAAGATGAGCAGAAAGGTCACCATTAAGGTTCATTAAGGCCACATGCGAGCTTCCAAGACCGTCAAATTTTCATTTGTGAAAAGTGATCTGCTATTCTTTGGGGGTCGTCTAAGGAACCTAGTGGCAATTCTCAGTTTCATGGCTGCTTGACTCATAGGAGTAAAAACTTTGTAAAAGTAGTGGCTGAACCTCATGCCTAAATCAAACCTATCCATGCAGTGAAGGTAATTAGTACCAGTTAGTACAAGGCAAAGAATGGTCGGTCATGTCTTGGTTATTTTAGGTAGAAAAGAACTCTTTTGCAGATACTAAGTGGAAATATCAACCTTAAAATAAGTAAATATAGTAACAGTACACTAATTGGATATGGCTGTTCTTTGAAAGACATTCATTCATTAAGGCAGTCATTTATTTTCTATACTGCTTAGTCCGAATCAGGGTCCTGAAAAGTAGCAGGTGAGAGGCAGGGTACATCCTGGACAGGTGGCCAGTCCATCACAGTCTGAAAGAAAGAAGAAGCAAAACATAATTTTGTACAGCACAAGCTCACACGAGATAACGTAGCCATCAAGAACCTTAAACTATTGAATCATGTCCTCAAATTCAAAATTTTCGTCTTGTTTTGCTTTAGCACACATGCATCAATGGATGCTAAATATTATTCTCATTACAATGTGTCAAGCTGTCACTAAAGGATGATTAGCAATTTTAACATGCGGAAGAATACACATTTGGAAGTCTCAAGGGTTTGTTGGTGACTATCAAGAAACACTATGCAACTTCATCATTTCTTTGGCAACCTGAAGAAATATTAAAGGAATTCAAGGGTTCTGTTGACAAAACCCATAAGCACCAAGTAATGTTGCAATAACAAAGTTTCATCTCAAACATTTATGCCGGGTTGCATGCAGTCCCTTTTTTTAAGGGTCAGTGTTTCTGCCCTCTGCTCTGTCCAGTTGCATACCTGAACAGATGCTCTAAGTAATAAAGTAAGACCTCCTTTGATCTGATGTCCCACCCAGAGGCCTCCCCCTCAAAGTAGACAATACTCTAATTCATTACTGGACCTACCTCTTCAAAGCTCAGCCACTCTGTGCTGGGAAACTTTAAACTCAAGCCCCAGACAGAGTCTTTTAAACACCCACCCACCCCCCTGGGCACTAAGGTGGCGGCTGGATGAGTCCACATAAGTCACGGTAGCCTGCACATATCTCCTCCTCAGCCCTGCAGCACCACACCTATCCCCCTCAGGTGACAGGTGGATTATTGGGCATTGGTATTTCTGCATTTTCCTGCCCAGTTAGAAGCACACCCAATGAGTGAGGGGAAACACTACTGAGAATTTGCTGAACTCGAATGATTGATTACTTTTTTTTTTAAAGCCTTTTTAGGTGGTATATATTTATGAATTAAAAACCTTGATCTAAATGGGGGGAAATTTTATTGCGTCTCTTATCATCCATCTCCATTCTATCATGTTTACTCAAAGTATCATTTTACACTTAAATGTGTTTGTTGCTGCTTTGTAATCCCTTGTTATGACCTCAAATGCATAATTGCTTGGCCACTCTGAGGGCCATTGAGACACTTGAGTTAACAGAAGTAGTTTGACTTGTCCAGGGAAGCTTGTTGTGATGTTTGAGTTCATCGCTGAGATCCAGCTGAATTCAGTTCGTCCATGATATTTGTCGTGGCTGTAACACTAGACAACTGTCACAAACAAGAGTTCCTAGTTTAATTTCAAATACAGTGATTTATTTACAGTAGCAGTGAAGATTAACAACCTCGTATTTAAGTTCCCATATAAACAGAAATATGCTCTTACATAACTTGATATGCTTAAAAGGAGATCACCCCTTGGGTGGTAAGAAGCCGAAAGTGTCAGGAGAACATGCACATCTCAGCATCTCATTTTTCTTCTTCTTTCCCTCTGTTTCTTTCTCCCTGACCCTGTTTACTCAGGACTTGCCAAGTCTGATGTCAGCCTGCCGCACACAGGGTCCCAGAGAGAGTGTACAGTTTCTGTTTTGACACCTGTTCCTAATTACACATGTAAATGATTGATCACCTGAGCTGGGTAAGGGCAGCAGAGATGGAAGTCACTGTTACACGACGACTCTGTGATTATGTCGAAGTATAGCGCACTTGCTGATGCTGGGAACGGTGGAAACAGATACCTGCAATGGCCTGAGAGCTTGGAGATTAAGTTCTGAGCAACCGCCGTTTGGACCAAAGCCTCTCCCCATTAACAGTCCTTGAGAAGCAAGTCGCACAGGTGCAGTGAGATATCTATGGCTCTTTGTCTGGTTTAATCCGACACAACTTAAACCAAGACTCACTGCTTGCACCTTTAAGCTGACTTTGTGACACCTGAGGGCCCTGGCCACTGAAAGCAGAACTCAGCTACTTTTGTGTAATGTGATTTGGCTAATTGATTTTGGAGTGGCCAGTCTGGACTGCCTGAGGAAGGGGCCAAAGGGGCAAGAGTGTGACAGAAGTTGAGGCTACTTCTTTCACGTGGCCGTGCAGGTGGTGAAATGAACATGTTGCTGCATTTGTTTTCCACTCTCAGGTGCAGGATTATAACAGCAATATACAGGCTTTTGACCTCAAATCATCATGTAAATAAACAATGAGTCAAAGCCAAACACAGAGTTGTGCTTTCACAGATGTGACAAGAACGTCTGTTTTCCTGCTCTGCCAGGCAACAGCTGCTGGTTTGTCTATGCTCTGACTCAGGGATGGAGCCAATCTGAGGGCCAGGAGGGTTTTAACCCCAATCTTCTCTCTCGTCTCTCGGCCTGGCACACATGGGCTGTGCAGCTGTATTTCCCATTGATCTGCTGGGATGCCCGGATGGCTGGTTGGCGGGAGATAGATTGGAGGGGAAATGGCTTAATTGTCAACACCCTCACTGCTGGAGTGCAAATTTCCCCCAAGACTGCCCTCCACAATGAAGACAACTGCTCTTTCAGAGCTAAAGCAAAGGTAAAGAATGAAAAGTTATATTTTATGTCACATCCATGGTACTTTCCATTTTGCTGTGATAGACTTATAAGACAAGAAGTTTTCTCCTTTTGTATATTTCACTCCTCTTGTTTTGCTTTCGTTCAATGACAATCCATGCCAGCACCATTCATCAGGCGGTGGGTTAACCAGCAGACAGATGAAGAGTCATGACTCATGTAGAAGAGGTGAGAGATGAAAGAGTTAAATGCTGAGGCGTATGTATCCTGTCTGACTTTGATCTCTGCCTCAGGTAGTTCTTTCACAGCCATCAATCTTGGCCAGGAGCTGAAGGGAATCTACTCCCTCTGAGACCAAGCTTGCTCAGACCGAAACTGCCTCCATGCCTTGACAGAGCAGTGGAATGACATGTCAGACATATTGCACAAAAGACCACAATGAAACCCTCAAAGTTTTTCTTTTTTTCTTTTAATTTCCCACCTGATTTTTTGGAGTCTTCATTTCTGCATTGGCCTTTTTCAATTATATAACAAAGCTGCTGATGTGAGGAGCGTGAGGATGCAAGCAGGCGGGAGCAGAGAGGGCGTGTTTTGATGAGATTCAAAGATGAAATGAGCAAGTCTCGGAGGCTTTGATGTTTCTTGGCAGGCTTCTAGCAGCCGCTGACAAGCTGATGATCTGCAAGCAAGGGTCTTTTTTTAATGCCTCGTCCATCCTGGCCCCAGTCGTCTGGCCCTGCAGTGACAAATGCTTTAATATGACAAGGTTAAACACCTGAAGCACTGCAGTGAAATTCCACAGTGAAGCCAGAGGTTAGTTGAACAGCTTTAATTCACTGGGGATCTTACTATAACTGTTTTACCCAACATAAATGTATTCTGGGAGGAAAAAAAATATTTTGTACCGATAAAAGCTGTTGTGGAATCTTGTATATATTAAAAGTATCATTATCTCGTATCTTAATAATACTCCTGAAACACATGCCATGTTGAAGTGACAGGAGATGTTTGTTGTGATAAACCTCACAAGTTAGCGCCACCTGAATTCCCACTCATCGTTTCCATAGCTAGAGTAAGTTTAAACTCACTGTTTTGGCTTCCTGGTTCATGGCGTGTTTTTGTTCACACCCAGTACTATGTTCAGGTGAAGTTTGCAACCCTTTTTTTTTTTTAGCAAGGAAATTCTAAGGAACAAGCTATTTACTCTGAGAGCTGAATAGAGACCAAAATAAAGGTGAGAGGGGATACAACAAACAATGCTGATGTTGCTTCCTTTATGTGTACATAGTGTAATAGACAAAAGCTATTGATGCTCCTATTTTTATCATCTGAAGAATTCCCAAAAATACACTCTTCGTCTATGGACAGATATGTCCAACTCCAGTTTCTAGGAATGCATATACATGCATTGCTTTATATAGTTGGGGGGGTGGGGGGGGTGTATGTGTGTGTGTGGGTTTTGTATGTTTTTTTAATGATTTGGGTCATTTCATTGAAAAAATACAAAAAACAATAATTCATTACAGATTGTAAAAGAAAAAAAAAACAGAAAACAATTAAAGGCCTGTAATAACTTAAAAATTGTTATTGCTTTCGCTTACACTTCCAGAGAATTTGGCTCGGATAATTTTGTATTTCCTGCACACCAAACTGAATTTTCTGAATGTAAAATACAGTTGAGCAGCTTTGTATTTTAAAGGAAAAGATGCACACATGCACTCATATCTTGATATCAATTTGCCAAGGTTTTTTTTCTCTTTTTTTTCAGCGAGACATTTGATAGGCAGTATGTTAGAGGCTGGGTCCTGTGGGGCCATTGTGTCCCATTGTAGGTCACAATGGAACTTAACACTTGACAGAGCAGGGGCTTGTTGTCAGGAGCTGAACTTGATCCTGTTAAGTTGTTCTCATTGTCGAGCTATAAAGAAAGGGCTTTGACCTCACGGCTGTACAAGCTTTATTCGCAGTCAAAAATGCATTCAATATTAAAATAATATCCATGTGTCACGTGTACATTTTCTGTCGTCTTTATGTAGCTGGAAACCTGTTTTGATTTTGAGCTGACTCGTCACCTCAGAAGGCTGTTGTATAGATTTGTCACTTAACTTGAAAGCAGTTTAGAGATGACCTGTCCTTCTGCCCACACAGCATCTTCCAGGGTTTGTCTTCCCCATCACCTTTGGCATCTCACACCTGTGTTTCACACTGCTGCCCTGCAGACCACAAAAGGGGGTTTGTGTTACCTGAGGGGCAGGTAACTTCATATGGATAATCCTTGGACCTGGTAAACCGGTCTTTAACAGGACCCAGTGTCTCAACCTGGTGTCTGGCAGCCCTGATCCATGTGTTATTGCTTATGATTGGGTGTGCATTTGTGTTTAATTTCTACTTCCACATCTTCATCGGTCAGCTTAGTTGCTCTCAAGAGAGATATAACCAATAATTATCCATGTTTTACACATGTTATGGTTTTTCTTTTGTTTGTTTATGTCTAAGCATTTCCAACTTTAAACCTGTGGAACCTTTTTTTTTTTTTTTTTTTTTTTTTTTTTTTGAGTTTGTGGACGTTGTGAATCTTTTTAATTGTTTGTGGGGATTTACAGCCTGCAGACATGGTCTGTGCTGTCTTGCTGTCATCGCAAAAGATC
>NC_136630.1:19688851-19806351 GCF_933228915.1 Telmatherina bonti | reverse complement strand
CAATTGTCTTATAATGTTTATTTGGAAACTTTGGCTGAAATGAACTTTCTAATCTCTAGGAAAAAGTCAAATACTATTTAATTTATTTTAACAATGAAAAGCTGATAGCAAAGTCATTAAACTTTGTTTGACTGGAAGTGGATATCAATATATCTTCTCCATAAAAAAAACCAGGGATGTTTTCCTAAATCAGCATCTTGAAAATAAAAGACTTGATGACAAAGATTTATGTTTTTGTCTTTTCATTTTTCGGATTCGCGGGATCTATTCGTTTTTTGGAGAATTATTAAACATCTACTTGGTGATATTTTCCCATAATATATAGGAGGAGGTGCCTCGTGCTGCAGAGCTCCATCCTGTCATATGTTAATGAGGTTAATGGTGGAGCTCCGGTGACAGCCGGCTGCTAAGGACCAATCAGAGCGCTCGCTGGTGGAAGGCAGTGTGTTTGAGACTCTGCAGGCAGGAGTTGTTTGAAGAACCATGTCAGCTCCTCTTCAGATGTAAACAGGGATACCTCTCACTTTTATTCGATTTTGCCTCCCAAACACTCGCAAACATGAATGACGCAACTTATTCCAGCGTGGATGTTTTTTTCACGAAAAGTGCTTTGGACTTCAGTATGGATTTATCTAAACTTTTTCTTGCAGCCCGACAGAACTCATGAGACCCTCTTCAGAGCGACGGGTTTATGGACTCGCATATTAGCTAATGATGTCTATGGGTTTTATGCCTGACAGTCTGAATGGCTCCGATCCCTCCAAATCGGCCTTTCTAGAGTTTGGCCACGGACATCCGGGGCACCATCAACACTCCCCTGGTCTCTCGCACATTTACCCCGTTCATGGCTTGCACGCTGCTGGGCATTCCCAGCACGAAAGTCCTTTTCCTGGCAACACGTCTTATGGCCGCTCTTTGGGATACGCCTACACAGGCACGGTGAACACTCACCCCCAGTCCGCTTACATGTCCTACCAGCACAGCAGTCACAACAGCAACAGCAGCAGTCTGCCCCACAGCAGATTAGAGCAGACAGGTATGTGAAACAGTCAAACCAAGCAGGGTTAAACACTAATGGCTATAAAGTTGATTTGGCGTCATGCGTAATTATGAACACTGTGCCCCTCATGTGTTAAGGTGCCAAAAGATTGTTTTTCATGTTGAAAAAAAAAAAATTAGAATGCGAAGAAAGCATGTTTTCCAGAGTTATTCTCACTCATTCTATAAGATTCACCCTTGGGAAGTAGTGCCCTCTTTTAAACTTATGTGATATAATAAATGAAAACGGAGTCGTTAATTTGATCAACCATTATTTTCTGTGGAACTGTGGCCCCTTGCAACCCATTTTTATGCAGACGCAAATGAACTCTGCGGCTCTGGATCACAGCAACCCTTTCAAACCTGTTTCATTAAACACTTCAGAAACGTGTGGCAGACATTGTTAAACAATGAAGTTACAATGTCATTAGTATTATATTCCTTTTAGACTTATTAAACATTTAGGCCGAGTAAAAAATAGAATTGCAGTTATAAGAAACGTGTCAGTGTGAGGCATGCTGTGTGTCAGATCACAGGCCTCGTTGCTGCCGCTGTGTTGGAGCTTGTTAACGCACGGCCTTTCAGCTGCTGTGTCAAGATTCATGATTTGCCCTTCATAATCCGTGTTTTTCCAAACTATTATGCTTTATTAATCATTTCTGACAGTCTATTTAGATATGACTTTTACTGTTTTTCTGCAGCTCAAAGATTTAAAGTTAAAAAAAAAAAAACATCTATCAATACTGTATCTGCTTTCTCTTTCGTTCACAAGATCATGACAAGTCCACGGTGATCGACAACAGGGACATTCGCCTGGTGAATGGCAAGGGGAAGAAAATCAGGAAGCCTCGGACCATATATTCCAGTCTGCAGCTGCAGGCTCTACACCAGCGCTTCCAGCAAACCCAGTATCTGGCTTTACCGGAGCGCGCGGACCTTGCAGCCAAGCTGGGTCTCACCCAGACTCAGGTGGGACCTCAACTTCTCCTGCAGGGACAGATTAGGGAATGTAAAGGCTGTAAAGTCAGACAAATTCCCATGGTCAGCAGCCTGAACTACCTGTCCTGCAATATTCTCCGATTCTCCACGTAGTAGCTTAACTGCAGAACACCGTGATATTTGTTTTGAAAGGACTTGAATTTGACCACCTTGGAGGGGCGTTTAAAGGAAATATAATAGCTCATAATAATAACGGATGTTGTTGTATTCTAATACAGCTGAGAAAAAGACTTGTGCGCAGAATTATAAAGGATCACAGAGCTTCTGCGCGTCGTAGGAAAAGCAAATTTGTTTTTCAATCCCTTAATGCAGCGTTTGTTTATGATATATTTTGAAGTTGTTTATCCTTTGTTAGTAGTAGCCTTGAAGTGGTCTTTCTGAATGGAACCTGGACGTGGCACCTACAGGATCTTTATCTTTCTTAACTCTCTCTCTCTCTATATATATATATATAGATATATATCTATATCTATCTATATGTATATATATATATATATATATATATATATATATATATATATATAGGGAGAGAGAGAGAGAGAAAGAGATAAATAGATAGATCTATCTCTATCTCTCTCTCTCTCTCTCCCTCTCTCTCTCTCTCTCTCTCTCTCTCTCTCTCTCTCTCTCTATATATATATATATATATATATATATAAATATATATATACATATATATATATATATATATATACATATATATATATATATATATATAGAGAGAGAGAGAGAGAGAGAGAGAGAGAGAGAGAGAGAGAGAGAGAGATCTATCTATAAATAAATATACATATATATATATATATATATATATATATATATATATATATATATATATATATATATATATATATATATACACACACACACACACACACACACACACACACACACACGTCGGATTAGAAGATATGTTTTTAAGTGCACTGCGTGGCTGAGTGAATCTCTCGCCAGTGTTAGTATTTTTGAGATGATGTTTCTTTTTTTGTTTGTTTGTTTGCATTTGAGTAGCAGCTGATCTCTCCAGCCTTCAGGTGTCCTCGCTCTCTTTTAACTCTCACGGCTGTCAACGCGCAAACGCTGAAGTGGTCTGAGTCTCTAAACAGGAGAGACTTCACCTGTGAAGTGAATCCTCTCCGACATCTGAGCTGAACTCTTGAATATTCTTCCTAATCCCTCTACAGTCCCGTCGTGAATTATCTCAAAGCAACGTTGCTTTTTCTGCTGCAGGCAGGAAATTATACTTTTAAAAAAAAAATCTGTTTTGAGAAATATTGACGCGGCTGACCTCTATAGAAAATGAAAATGTTGCTTTTATAACCTTTAAGCAATTCAATGACGTACCACAGCGCTGTATGTTTTCTTTTTTGTACTCTCTATTTTACCCTTTTTTATTCTCCAAACTGTCTCAGTTTGTTTGATTGTTCCACTTGCTGCCTTTATAGAACAGCCAACGATTGGGGTGCTCAGATCTAATGGGTACCAGAATTCAGTCATTTGCCCTCTACAAGGCCTGGATTCACAAAAAAGTGAATGATTAATTATTAAACATGTAATAACGTATTAACCGCGAACGCTGCCCATTATTTATCTTCTTCATGTTTTTTTCTCTCTTTTAGGTAAAAATCTGGTTTCAGAATAAGCGTTCAAAGTATAAAAAGATCATGAAGCATGGCAGCGGAACGGAGGGGGAACTCGTCCACAGCACCAGCTCCATCTCTCCATGCTCACCCACCTTGCATCAACTATGGGAAGTGTCGACGGTGAGCAAAGGAGCTCCAATGCACCCAAACAATTACATGAACAGTTTTGGCCATTGGTACCCTAACCACCACCCTCACCAGGACGCGATGCCGAGGCCTCAGATGATGTGAGTGGATTGATTTTTTGGTGCAGCGCAGGTCGGTTGGCGCGCCATTTTGGATGCAAATTTTAAGCCACGATGAAGGCCTCCACTCAGAACTGGACTCTGTTTTAAGCCTGCTAAATAGACTTTGTTCATTGTATTTTGTGTGCGTTTTGAATACAGTTTTCATTGTCACCAAAAACAGTCACGGTATTTTTTTCTCTGCGAGTTTGCAGTGTCCCTGCAGCTGTCATGCGGCCTCACATCACTGTGATGTGAGCTTGTGTTTGCAGTTTAACGACACTCTATATAAAAGTACTTCTAGAAAAATATAGTGTGTACATGGATTAATTTACTGGTGTTAAAAATGACTACATAGTCTAATTATCATGTGCATTAACAAGGAATTCTTGTATGGTTGCTGCTTTATTAGAGGGAATTTCAGTTTAACTTTAAAGGTGCTTAATTTTCTTCCCCACGCAAAAAAAAAAAAAAAAAGAAAAAGCTATTTGAAAAGATTTGGATAAATGAGTCTGACGTATCTACTGATAATATCTAAATGATTTAGTGCTCTGCTGAGAACTGATCATTTTAAATATGGAGGCGGTGTTTGGGCCACCGTCACCTCTGTACTGTCATCAACAACAACCAGCATATCCAAGGCAGACTTTATCAGAGATGCTGTTTAATTTAGAAAAATAAAAAAGAAAGTTGCATGTGATACCGTTATGTTTTAGAACGGCCACTGCAACTATATTGTGATCCAGCTGGATTAAATAAAGGGATACGTCACTTTTACGCACGAACATTTAGTTTTGCGCAACTTTTACGCACAGCAAAAATGGGGAAAAGGAAAAGAGCGTTTGCTTTACTTTACTGTAAAAAAAAAAAATCAAAACAAAATTTAAATGTACGTTTTTTTCATCAAAGACACAATAGCACCATTTAAATATAATGAACATGTTGAGACATATGAACAATATCTTTCCTACAGTGAGCCTGAATAGCAGAAAAAGAGAGCGAGAGAGAGAGAGAGAGAGAGAGAAAGAAAGGAAGAAAAAAAACAGCCATCATAACGTCGTGATAAATGACTGGTGCCATCCCTCTCATTAATGGCGCCTGATTTATGTACTGATTTGCCAATTCTGCTCCTCACACTGTTTCATCACATAGAATTTGGGTATTTATGTCTTTACAAACAGTTTGCCGCAATCTGGACTGATGCTCTTGATTAAATGGAGAGTTGATTTCTGATTAATGAAGCTGAAAAATGCCTTAGAGAAACATTCAGTGGCTTTCTTTTATCTTTTTCATTCATCATCCGATGTTTGGAAGGTCTGGCAAACATTATAAGCTATTTGTCTGATGTCACACTCAGGGATTAGAAAAATAACAAATAAGTTGTTTTCCTCGTGATGTTTATCCCAATAATAGGGCAGTCTGTAAGAAGTGCATTGATCCAAACATGTTTAATATCTAACTGTAAAAGGTTTTTATACTTTGCTCATTAACAAGGAAACTTTGTGGTCCAATATATGCAAAAAGCTGAAAACTGATCTGTATCGTTCTGAGCCTTTGTAGAGCTCTTGGTAAAGTTTTGACTTTTAATTTAAAACTATTTAACCACAGCACCACTTTAATTTACTAACACACATCACTGTGTTAAAAAAAAAAGACAACGTTAACAGCACTCACGCTTCTCTTCTCAGTCAATCAGTCAGAGTTCAGTCCTTACCTGCTCAGAGAAGTGCAGCCTTGTTCAGGAGCTCTGAAGCCCTCTGTGGCATTTCTGTGAAGAACAAAGCCACACCAGAGCCCCGTGTTTTCACCCCTCCGAGCTGATTTTCTCACATAACGACAAGCACTGTGTTACATTAACATCGCCGTCTTTATATATATACATACACCCTCATGCCCTTTTCCTCATTCCTGATGATTATGTGCCTTGTTAAACATGCGGGCCCGGGGAAGAAGAGGCGAGCATTGCTACACCAAGTGACGGGCATCAGGGAAAATTATAGGCAATTTCACATCTCCAGATTAGAATAATGGCTCGTGAAGTTGGACAGAGAAGAGTAGGACCTTTCAAACGGTGGCCAATTATCACACAGGCAGATTGAAGGGAAAGTGAAAGGCTCCCCGCGTAATAGACAAGCTAAGAGGAGGGAATGGTAGGCTAGGAGACGGGTTGAAGGCTAATGATAAAGGCAAATCTGATTTAGTCATGATGTGGATGGTCGGGGTTAACAGATACGAGGTGTCTGATGGGTTTTAATTGCAGGATAGCAATAAGAGGGAAAATAGCTTGTTATTAAATCTCAGTTGCTTTGAATTGGGAGAATGGCAAAGCAGGCCTCTGGGGTGATTATTGTTATTAAGTTGAGGGATCTGACATCCCGGGTAATTGTGAGCAGCTTCAGAGTGTGAATGCGTGGTTTCACATAAAGGAGGGCTTTGGGGCATGAACAGAAATATTAAATGATGGTATTAAGAAAAGCTGCAACTGAGCACACTGCGTGGAAGTGCATTTTAAGTGTTGGATTGGGAAGATGCGGTGCATGAAAAATGCAGAAACACAGGGAAAACCAAATGAATGCCAGGTTTTCTGTTTTAGGTCAAGTCAAGCAGCACCTCATCGTGGCTTTATAAAGTTGTGATGAAGCAGCAGCATTTATGCAGCTATGCCCAGACCTGCCCGGCCCTGGCCTGAGGTCAGCCAGAGTTCATGAGTCCACAGCTGTCATGGATGCCTTTCTCCCTTCATTTCATCCAAGTTTACAGAAAAATGGAGAGCATGAGTGATCCTAAAGCAGCCGCGGTCCGGCCAGGACTAAGACGAACTGCTGGACAGCTGCTGAAAGTCTTTCCATGGATGCATTTCACTCCCCAACCTCCACCTCAACCCCATATTGCTGCACCCCAGGGACAATTTCTGACACCACACTGTTGACTGTTGCAGGGGGTGAAAGGGATGAGAGAGGTCAGAGAGCTCTATTTAGGATGCTGTGATGTTATGCCATTCAGGATCACATTCAAGTTCAATAGTTCACTTCTTCCCCTAGCTCCATAGCTACTTACACTGGTAAATGTTTAGAGATGACATAAATGGACGTGTCCAACTGCCCACACACACAAGTTCTGGTTGTAGCAAACGTATGTTTGTCTATGCCACAAATGTTTCCCCAGACAAGCCCAGCCAAGGGGGCCACACATGCTGAGGGAGCCACTAAAGGGAGGTCACATGTACTTATGTTGAGATATCATTGATATTAAAAGGCAATAGTAATCATGGTGCTTTTGTCATATCAGCACATGATACTGACATGACGACTGATATCACAGACAAATGGTGTTGAGAGCAGGGATATAAGACATTAGGGAAAACGGATTAGGAGATGTGACACATTAGACTGTTTGTAGCTAAATCCATGGGAATGTGTTTGAAGTAAGTCTGAGAAAATCGCACATCAGTGAAGGCAGTGAGAGTGCAGTGAAAGCTGTTGCAGTGAATGTGGCAGAAATATCTTGGTTTGACAACAATTTAATATCATTTCCCCATATTTAAAAAATTATTAGCAAATTTCTCTCACATTGATGTAAAAAGCAGTGCCTAAAATGTTAAATACACTAAAATACATGAACAGCAGCCATTCACTTAACACTGTTTCATTAATTCATAGTAATGAAAACTAATCTGAATTTTATACACAACATATATGAGACTGGTTTGACTGACATGTATGTATATATATATATATATATATATATATATATATATATATATATATATATATATATATATATATATATATATATATATATATATATATATATATATAGTGTATGTATATATAGCCATTAGTCTAATCTCTTTGTTTTATCTGTTCATGAACCACATTGTGATTTATCACCGTTTCGTTTTTAATGCTTTTCACTTTCTATTTTGACAAATATTTTAACAGTTAATAAAACAAATAATATTAAGCTGTAAAAAATAAATACCTGTAACTGATTTTGTAGCTTCTTAATAAGGTGCAGATTTAACACGAAACAAAGTATTCCTGTAGGTACAATGACGCGTCAGACGTTTTGGATTTAGATTAAGTCAGGAGATAAACTGTAATGTCCGAGACAAGCTGCACAGTGTAAAATAAAATAAGGCTATCGATTTATAAACTTAATATGAATACTAATTCAAAAAAGATACTTAAGAAATGTAATACTTTTTTGGTGCATAGTAAGACGTGGTTAAGTGAGCCTTTTTTTTTTTATCCTCTCCGGTACAAATTCTGTAATACAATCATTTATCCAAAACAAACAGACAAATAGGCCTAAATGGTAATTCAGTTTTTTTTAAGGGAATGTCTTTGTCTGTAAATATATATAAGGCTAATTTGCTCAGCACTTTACAGCTCCAAAACCAGCATTCTGGTTTATTTCTGGACAAGACGAGATTAAAATAATAAAATCTAAAAAAAATAAAATAAAATAAAATCTAAAAAAAATAAATAAATAAAAAAAAAAGACGTGGTGAAAACGTGTTGACTTTGACAGAAAGGCACCATAAATGTTCACACAGCAACACCTCCACTGCTGAGCGCAGTATGCAGGTTATAAAAGCAGCAAGGCAGCGGGTTTGTTCTCTCTGCGTGTGCGTAATGGCACGGTGATCCATGGACCAGAAAGCCATTAACAGTTTCTCCGTCGTGTAATTTCTTTTCTCCATATTTAATAATGCCATTATTATGTCGCGAATGTCCCCTCCACAAGCTGCCCTTATTAACTACATGATGAAGAAAAACATGCGCCTGTTTTTGTGTTTTTATGGTTCTTACTGTGGCTGTCACGACAGATGTCAATATGCCATCCCTCACCTTTTTAAATTT
This sequence comes from Telmatherina bonti, assembly GCF_933228915.1. Taxonomy (NCBI): domain Eukaryota; kingdom Metazoa; phylum Chordata; class Actinopteri; order Atheriniformes; family Telmatherinidae; genus Telmatherina; species Telmatherina bonti. The sequence continues at coordinate 19,797,585 of NC_136630.1, read as the reverse complement.
ATTTCTTCAACAACAATGTTTTCTGGAGGTCTCCATTATGTCAGTCCTACAACAACCAAGGGGAGTTAAAAAGTTATTCTTCAATAGGAGCGCTTCGGTGTTTGCGTGGCTGTTAAGCTCAGTGCGTTTAATTCACACAACTCACTCCTCTCTCTCTCTCTCTCTCTCTCTCTCTCTCTCTCTCTCTCTCTCTCTCTCTCAGAGTATTCAGAACAGTAATGAAAACGCCTGACTCCAACTAGTCTACATATGCACCGTAAAATTTAAGGAAGTTATTCTGGAGTTGGTACGCCTGCCTGGCAGTGGCTTCTGGCTTCTGACGCATCATATTGGATTTAACAAACTTACAATGATTATCATAAAATTAGTATTGTGTTTGTAATTAGTATTGGAGATCAGTTGTGGGCTATCAGGTGTCAAGTGGGTCTTCTTTAAGATTTCTGCGTAAAATTAAAATCAGATCTCATAAAACTAGCTCCAGTTCTACAAAAAGCCTTGTTCTTTAAAACCTTGTCAAATATAACGAGGATCCAGGACTGGTTCGGCTTAAAATGAAAACTTTGTGAACTAAGTTGCCCCTAAAGACTCAAACCCTGATCTGAACAATCAATGTGATTACAGAATCAATCTAAATAAGAGTTGGATGTTTCCTTGTTAAAACATAATTCTGGAGGAGACAGAATTTGGTTTCTCCTGAATGCGACCCAGCTGTGATCAGAAAGGGGCTTGACACACACCATACAGTTAACACCTTTATTCATCAGACAAAAAGGCAATAAGTTGACTAATTACATGAATATAAAAATGGTCTTGAAAGCACCACAGTGCAGTCTTACCGGTTCAAACACGTATGATCATAGTGGTTCTGGATATAAACACGTATTTACAACCTTCGACATTTTTTGTACAAATTCATATAAATATGTCCTGAGTTTTTTTTTAAATTTATCTGACGCTCTAACCCACGTGCATAATTTGATTTTAGCATGGGTCAACCGCACAGTTTTGCTTTTATTCGGATGGTGTCGGCTACTTGGTTTAAAAAAAGAAAAAAAATTAATATTCATTTACAAAAAGAGTTATGTATACATACAACAGAAGCTATAAATAATTTAAAAAAAATAACACGCCTGTTGTCCATTAAATATGCTGCCAAAAGTGATTAGAAATCCCTTTATGTGCTTTATGAATGGAAACACAGCTCTGAAACATTCTTCCTCATCCAAAAACCAAAAAGCAACTTTTCATTTCAGGCCTGCTCCTGGTCCAGTCAGCATTTGCTCTGCAGAGTCCTTTTGGGGAGAGACCTCGTTCGGAGAAAAAAAAATAATAAAGCAATGGATCTGCTTTTGAGTCAGTGTTAATAAACAGCTCCTACGCTTTGCTGCGGGACTGAGTGGTGCACGGTTCCCGGGTGCTGGAGGTGGGACTGCTGGTACCAGTGGTTGTTATAATCCTCCAGGTATGGCGGCGACGAGCTGTGCGCCGGCTGCGGCAGCTGAGGCCGGCTGATCGGGGTGCTTTGTTGGGTGCTGTTATCCCAGACTGCAGGTGAAGGTGGTGAGTTACAGGCCATTGAGTCGCTGGCGTTGGGACTGTGCTCCAAAGGAACCTCCCCGTTTTTATACAGCTTCTTAAACTTGGATCTCCGGTTCTGGAACCAGATCTTTACCTTAAATGAGAAAAAATGTAATTAATATTAATGCAAAGCTGTTTCTAATCCACATTTTCAGTATTAATTTACTTCAATGAGAAAAACCACATTGGGAATCCTACCCGCGTCATTAGCGTCAGGATGTAAATAAATATCTAATTATATCCTCATTAGGAAGCCCCTGGCTCACGTGACTCTAAAGTATCAATCAGTCAGAAAATATCAAGTGTTCCAGCAGGCTCTTCGGTTACCTGTGTCTGCGTGAGGCCGAGCTGGGCCGCCAGCTCGGCTCTCTCCGGCAGGGCGAGGTACTGCGCCTTCTGGAAGCGCCTCTGCAGCGCAGCGAGCTGGTAGCTGGAGTAGATCGTCCTCGGCTTGCGGATCTTTTTTGGTTTTCCGTTCACCATGCGGACCTCTGGCTCTGGCTCTTCTTTCACTATAATTTGTAACAAAATGAAAGGGTGAGTTAAACTGGCCGCTGGGCTGAAGTCTGAGTACAAAACATTAAGCGTAAGGAATCTCAAAGTCCATAATATGGAATATGTCTGCATAAGTTTTCAACAACTGAAGTCTCTCATATGCAAGTTAACCTATATTAAAATGTTGAATAGAAATGGAAGCTCCATCAAAATTCAATTTTTTAAAGTGTGACTATGATTTTCCTAAAAATGATCATTTTAACCAAATTCCCCATTGAGCAAACGAGATGTGTTAAAACAAAAATGGAGTGAATGTAAGGCAACACATTTTTTTTATTAATTTACATCATGATTGATTTATGTTCACCTGTTAATGACTGTTACAACATCCCACTAACACTGAGCTACTATTTAGAAAAGTTTTTTTTTTTGTTGTTGATTTTTTTTTTTTTTTTTTTTTTTTGCTGTAAATCCACAATAAATCAAGTCAAAGAAGGGAATGATACCCTGACCTAAAATTAAACTTTTCGTGTTGTATAGTTCCATGTCTCAGTACATTTCACAAAATAACATCCAAAATTGAAGAGATCATTAAAGAAAGAACATCTTGTCATTATTTCTATGCAGCTTTATATTTTCCCCAAAAGGAGATTTTCAAAAAGAAATCTGCTCTTGACATGCACACTATGGAGGAACAGGGCGCAACATAACCTGTGATCATCTCAGCATTTACCTGAGCCCGGAGGTGAGGCCTGCAGGTGATCTCTGTTGTAATGTCCGTACTGTCTGTAGCTATTCGTGTATGGATATTCAGATTTAGTGGCGTACGCTCCAGCAGCTCCCATTCCGTTTAGGTTAAATTGATGGTAAGAATTCATGGGCTGTCCGTATGGCTGACTCTGATAATACTCGTGGTGGCCGTGGGCCGTCTGTCCACTGTAGTAGCCCATGTCCGTCACCGAAGACTCGGGGAGAGTAGGGGAGTCCTTTGAGTTCGGGTGGCAACTCATAGATCCGGGAAGATCGGTCAAAATACTCGCAATCTTCTTCTCATAGGTCTGTCCGGCGCTCATGGTGGAAAGCAGCGCTCCAACAAAAACTTCGCTGCTGGATTCTTTTTTTTTTTTTTGTTGTTGTTTGCTGTCCCAACAGAGAAACTGCTGTGTGTGCGTTCTGGGAACGCACAGCTTCGCTGAGCTTGTAGTCCAGTGAAACTCTTCCAGCTGCAGAAGGTTGTGGCATTGCTCAGCTCCTGTGACACAGAGTTATAAAGAGCTGGACTGGATGCCGCCTTCCCATTGGCTGTGCTACACCCCCCCTCCCCCTCCCTCCCTCCCTCCTTTGCGCTCCAAGCGAAATTTTGGTGAAACCCTGCCTTCAGCCAGGAGCGTCTGTGCCCCCCCCCCCCCCCCCCCCCCCCTTTTTTTTTTACATTTATCACGCAGGTGAGCACGCAGGTTCTGCAGGCCTCTTGGTAGTTTGTTCAAAAGTCAAAAGAAAAAAGAAACAAGAGAAAAAAAGAAAAAGAAAAGCAACAGCCAGTGTCTTGTAAAAGTCATCTGTATGCAGGCAGCAAAGTGCGCATCACAGTGATGCAACACAGTGTTAACCAGCATCTTTTCTAAAGACTAATCCCTGCAACCAGACCGTCTCCATAATGTTTTCATGCAGTGTTTTCTTAGCAGTGCCTAGAGATCAGACTTTATTCAAGCTTAACACGCTGTCAGCCGGCCTCCCACTGATCGCTTTTGTCATACAAAGGTGTTGGCGTACAGTGAACTTTAGGTAAAGGTGATGGGAGAGATACGCAAAGAACTCGTTCAACTGATATTGCCTGCGGGTGAATTCCTGAGCTCTGTCCGTGGAGTGTGTGTATGGATGCAAATCACCACTGTTAGAAGATCACGGGAAAGGAGAAACTGTGGTGAGAGAGCCTGCAGGTATCGTCATATTCACTATCACAAATTAATTTGTTGAAGAAAAGGGTAGAACATATCGCTTTGGGTGGCATTAAAAGAGTTTTATTGTTATTTTTTATTCTTTTTGTCTGCAACTCGTTCGTCCTCTGGTGATGTCACGGCGCGCAGCGACTCCCGGTGGTCTTATGGGTAAATAGTATTATTTCCCGACTGAAAAAGATCAGTTGAGTTACAAACAACTTTATTTGTACAAAGATATATGTTTCTGACACTTTTAAAGAAGAATAAATCAACACATTTAACTTCTAATGGGTTTCTAGCGTCGAATAGTTTTGCAGACCTTCATGTCTAATACACTGGTGCCCCCTTGTGGTAATAAAATATAACGCTGGTACAATGGTTTAACCCAGCAAGACCCAGCTCATGAAAAAATGGTAAGATAATTCTCTTTTTTAAAAATATAATATTTTTATTTGTCCCTTTAAAAAAAACTGTAAATTAAAAATTCTTACCAACATTTTTTAGGGGTATTTACAATTTACTATCATGTGATATGTCAACATTTTTATGCGTCATCTTCTGCTTTTTGGTGTCCAATGAGCGGCAGAAAAAAATCTGATAGTGTGTCACAGGATTTTGAGCAAAGTTTGTGCCATAAAGTGATGCCAAATGTCCTCGAAACTGTATATATCATATATATATCTAAATTATATATATATATATATATATATATATATATATATATATATATATATATATATATATATATATATATATATATATATATATATACTATATATATACATATATATATACATGTTGTTTTATTACAGTGTTGTGGAGAGGGTGTGAAGAATCCTCCATCATCTTCATCAGCTTGTGCAGCATTCTTCTTTGGACAATCAGCTCCAGCGGCTCCAGAGTTACTCCAAGCTCTGTGCTTTCTTGATCAGTTTGTTGATTCTCTTCAAGTCTCTGGTTCTGATGCTATGACCCCAGCAGATGGCTGCAAAGCTGACTGCACTCTTCACAACAGACTTATAGAAGATATGCAACATCTTGGTGCAGACAGTAAAAGATCTCAACTTCCTTAAGAAGTACAGTCTGCTCTGACCTTTCTTATAGATGTATTCAGTGTTGCATTTCCAGTCCAATTTGTTGTCCAGTTGAACTCCAAGATACTTGTATTCCTCCACCACCTCCACCTCCTCTCCCAAGATGGAAACATTGCTTTGTTTATTCTTGTTCCTCCTGAAGTCAACAATCATCTCGTTTTGCTGGTATTTAATATGAGATGATTGTCACAGCACCATTTAACAAACTGACTGACCAGTTCTCTGTACTCTGCTTCTTGTCCATCCCTGATACACCCCACAACTGCAGAGTCATCAGAGTATTTCTGCAGATGACAGGACTCAGAGTTGTACTGGAAGTCTGAGGTGTACAGTGTGAAGAGGAATGGAGAGAGTACAGTTCCATGTATATTGCAGTCAAAAGCAGAAGAAACACTGACAGAGAAGATTAGGCAGGTTTTTCATGGACACAGCCTACATACTCAACTCTATCATTCATTTACTAATATGGCACTATTTTCAGCTGTATAAGATTCATTGTGAAGAAGTTACAAAAAATAACAATCTACTAAACATGAACTTGATTACTGTTTGTGCTTAGCTTACATTCTCATCAATACATCCCTTGTTTGTTCAGATTTTTAAAATAAAAATAACTTTCCATTAATATTTTGGCAAAATCCCTTTATAGAATAAGTCTATCTGATTGTGCTGTAACCAGTTTTAATATTAATTTTCCTTGCATTTATCATTACTTTTTTTTTTTATTATTTTAATGCCATGTGCCAGCATGGCGTATCATTAACTCAACTAAGCTCTCAAACAAACATATTATCTGTTTGTTAGTGCTGTAGTCTCAGTGAATATGGCATTTAACTCACTCCTCTGAAAAAGCTTGTGATCAGTCAGAGGAAACTGACCTTTTCTAGAGTAGCCTGTTGCGGACTCTAAAAAAGGCAGACTGGGGAGAAGATCAAGAGGAATCCATTGCACTGAGACATAAGTTTATACCCTCTTGTCTTGGTCTTCTGTGAAGTGTTTTTTTTTGTAACGCCGGTTAGCTGCCTCTGGGATGTGGGCCTCCACCACTCTCCACTCTGGGTCCATGCCAATTTGCCGACACTGAAGCAGTCATCCTGAGAAGTTGGTCTGAGGTACTGGGAAAATTAGTTCTGCTCCCAGTTTGATGGTTTGTCTTGCTTCCTCCATGGGAAGCAAGGCTACTCAGACTGGTTTTCAATTATAGGTGGTTGATTTTCATTTTAGCCAACTATTTAACCCTGGGTGTGCATTGGGTGATTTTTGTGGAGTTACTGGTGGCTTTTTTTTTGCATGCAGTGAAGAGTGTGCCTGGCCATCCCTCATACAGAAAGGATTCTGTTGTGAAAGTGGGACTTGGAATATTTCTGCGATAGACCATTTCTCCCAGGCAAACTGACCCAGCTGCTATGTGAGCCCTGGAGGAGTGGACTACAGACAGAGCCCAACCGGGTGGTTGGAGAGAACTTTTCCTTTTAAACCATTCATTCATTCATTCATTATCCTAACCGCTTAGTCCGATGAAGGGTCACTGGGAAGCTCGAGCCTTTCCCAGCAGTCTTTGGGGAAAAAGGCGGGGTACACCCTGGGCAACTTGCCAGTCTATCACAGGGCTGCTATATATTTATATATATATATATATATATATATATATATATATATATATATATATATATATATATATATATATATATATATATATATATATATATATATATATATATATATATACATATACATATAAATAAATATATATATATATATAAATAAATATATATATATATATAAATAAATATATATATATATATATATATATATATATATATATATATATATATATATATATATATATATATATATATATATATATATATATATCTACATATACATATAAATAAATATATATATATATATATAAATAAATATATATATATATATATATATATATATATATATATATATATATATATATATATATATATATATAAATATATATATATATATGTATATAAATGCCTTCGCCAACCGCACCAGCATATGGTCCCACAAGGGGTCTGAGGATCTCATCTCGGTACCTAATGGCAGCCAGGCTACCTCTGGTGAGCACATGGAGGTCTATGCGGCCCTCCAAAGAAATGCCATCCCACACTATTACTGACCCAGTGCCAAACCGGTTATGCTGGAGGATGTTGCAGGCAGCAGAATGTTCCCCACGGCGTGTCCAGACTCTGTCACGTCTGTCACATGTGCTCAGTGTGAACCTGCTTTCATCTGTGAAGAGCAAATGCTAAACATCCTGCACGGTGTTGGGCTGTAAGCACAACCCCCACCTGTGGATGTCGGGCCCTCATATCACCCTCATGGAGTCTGTTTCTGACTGTTTGAGCAGACACATGCACATCTGTGGCCTGCTGGAGCTCATTTTGCAGGACTCTGTCAGTGCTCCTCCTGTTCCTCCATGTACAAAGAAGGAGGTAGCGGTCCTGCTGCTGGGTTGTTGCCATATATATATATATATATATATATATATATATATATATATATATATATATATATATATATATATATATATATATATACATATAATATAAATCTTGCGTTATACTCAAAGATTGTTCTGGTTGTTTTGTTGTGAATTGCTCCTATTAACCAAAAAACTTGATTCCCACTGGGTGGCGTTTTTGTTGTCTTGGCCAGCTCTTGTTACATAATCACTCTGGAGCCATATTTGTCCTCCATTATACTTCGAGGAGTCTGGGATAAACTTCCGAATAGAAACACCCCTTCTGATCACAGATTCCTGTTGCACTGACCTTCAGGTCTGAAGACATTGTAGCTCCTGGCTCAAACTAATCAGTCATTGTGCAGAACTTCATTGGCTGTTGGATGCATTGACTGGAAGCCCGGTGTGTTGGAACAGGGATACATGGAAATCCTGCAGGACAGCAGTCCTTGAGGACCGACTTTGGACACCCTGGGTTACATGTATGGAAAGAGAAATTGCAGCTGTCATGTTGTTTGGCAGCCTACATCTTGTAGTCACACACAGCAACCATTAGATGGAGCACATGCCTTTCTCACACTGCGTGAGTTTGAGAACCCCGGAAAGCACAGAGGCAAAACTGTTTGTAGCTTCTGGTGTTTGGAGAAAGCTCAAAAAGTAACAGAATAGTTTTTGAAGAATGTTGTGATTTAAAACAAACATAAAAGTACAATTTCAGATAAATTGAGGGGCTTTTGAATTAAACTGAATTAGTTTTAAGAGAGAACATCTAACTTATCACTCCATCCATCTATTTTCTTAACCAGGGTTGCAAGGAAGTTGGAGCTTTTCCCAGCTATCACTGAGCGAAAGGCAGGGTACATCCTGGACATTAGGGACAATTTAGAGTAACCAATTAACCTAACATGCACATCTTTGGATGGTAGGAGGAAGCTGGAGCACCCAAAGAGGACCTATGCATACTCCCTACAGAAAGGCCACTGCTCAAACCTCCCCCCAGCTGAGGCACAAAGCAGCAACCTTCTTGCTGTGAAGCCACAGTGTTAACCACTACGCCACCATGCAGCCCCATCACTAACTTCTGTATGTGTATATAAACAAGGATGCTCGGACAATTAGGCTCATGATACTGGAATGTTGTTAAGATAATTGGTCAACAAACCTTGAAGAAGAAGAACCACTGATTTTACTGTGTTTTCAACCAGTTGAGACACTGCCTGCACAACTGCAATCTGTTTTCATTCTAATATACTGTCATGTAAATCACTTTATGATTTACAAAACTGCTTCTTGAAATTTGAGCAGAAATCAGATATGAAACAAAAAATGATGAGAATACAGAAAATATTTAGGTAAAAGAGCGAACTGAGACCTATAGTGAGGGGAAGCCCAGAATCAACCCACCAACCTTACGATTGGTAGATGACCGCTCTTCCAGCTGAGCTACAGCCATGCCGTGAATCAGCTATTTCACTCATGTCTGTAGATCTGGTAGGATTCTGGTGGCACAGGTGCAGCAGCAGCTGTCCAATTAGTGATCATATTGGCAATCCCAGTGGGACCAAAATACATCATCCAGATTAATAAAGCTAACTGCCCTAGTTGAGCTGAAATGTTACAGCCACATCAGATCAATCAGGGTAGTTAGCTATAATAATCTAGAACGTGTTTTCTAGCCAGACGTAGTGAATAATTCTTACAGAATAATAAAGACGAAATGGAGAAGAGGTGGATTTTGGCATCAGTTGAAGGCAGGAGTTATCAAACAGTATGCTGTTGTGCTGATGTATAACTTTTCCTACAGCCATATCTTTGCAGAGGGAGATTTTACATGACCTTGTTGAAAAATGCATAAACATTCTAGGAAAAGATGTCACCTTCAAGGCAATATGTTGCTCTTATATATCATTTTTTTAAATCCAAGAAAACTTCGAACCCAGAAAAATCCGTGCCACTCTGGCACAAGGGGAACATAAACCTTAATTTCAGCAAAGCAAACCTTTGAACTGCATGTATGAATTACACATTATTAAGAAGCATACAGAACATTGATTAATTACTTTTTTTTAAAAATAAAAATGATATTTTTATTTATTTTATTTTTTATCTATTCATTATTCTAATTAAAAATTTTATATCCATATTGATTTTAAAGAAAGGTAAGTAGGTCCCCCAAAGAAATGTTGTCCTTGCTTTATGTAATGGTGATGGAGTAAATTCTTTATATGTTGCTGAGCAACATATTACTAGGTGTATGTGTGATGATTGAGATGGGTGTTGGGTGTGTGTGTGTGTGTGTGTGTGTGTGTGTGTGGGAGGGGGGTGTATGTGTGGGAAGACGGGGTGACGGGTTATTATTTGTAGTCGTTTTAAAATGTGCAAAGCTCTTTGTGCTGCATTATATTGTATGAAAAGTGCTTTACAAATAAAGTTTGATTTGATTTGATTTGATTTGATTTGATTTGATTTGATTTGATTTGATTTGATTTGATTTGATTTGATTTGATTTGATTTGATTTATGCAAGTTTTCTCAACATGAAGGTACGTACGGAGTGAGTTGATTAGTGGTAAAAGAAAAAGTTTTAATGTACATCTCTCCACCAGTTCAACCCCTCACAACCCAACCATTCCAACCAACCCGAGGGCAGCATTCTGGGACATTTTTTTGTATTTTGTCAAAGGAAAACTGGGACAGTTGGCTTGGGTCCAACAGAGAACAAAAGCTCAGACCTGGCACAGTGAAAACCCTGCAATTAAGGGCTTGATTCAGACTGATCGCTTTCGAGGATTTTAAAAAGGGAGAAAAAAGACCTTTTGTACAATGCATTGCAAATTATGCAATTTTCCTTCAGAGAAAGTAATTTTCAACCTTCCTGAGAGTCATCACTGTGATTAAGGACTATTTATGCCAAAAAAAAAGCTGTGCTGACCCGCACAAATAATGCAAGAATCTCAGAGTTTACTCTAAATCTTTAACATGACAACATCTTTCAATTATCTGCTTTTTGTTTGTTTGAACTGATTTTCCCTCAGTATCATGTGGCTCAGTATAAAAGCCCTCAAAATACCATATATTTTCTCAGCACTCTGACAGCACAAAGGAGCATTACAAAGTGCATCCAGGAACACAAGTGCATCCCACTGTAAACACATATTTATATAATCCTGCAGTTCCCTTTGCACTATAGGATATTTTATAGCAACAATAACATTTGTACTCAACCTACACACATAAACAATACAAAGGGGGTCCACATCAGTATCGTGAGCATAATCCCTTATACACACAACACCTACACTCCAGAGGATGTTAGGACTGTGATTATGAGGGTACGGTGACACCATGAAAACAGACTTTGTTCATTACTTCCTACACCCACGCCAAGCCATCAATGCAATTTCTTTTGCCTTTGAAATGTTGAAGGCAGCAGCACGGAGCTCCTGTAGATAATGAAGCTTCACCAGCCAGTTTGTGCTGATTTCACTGTAATGGTCAGCCCCCTTAAGGGGAGTTACAGCACTCTCATGAGTGGGAGGCATGGAAGTCAATTAAGTGCAAACTCTCGCTTACTTTCTGCCTCTCCCTCCCTCAGTTCTGATTACAGATAAACAGATTTAAAACAGCACTGAGTCAAGGACTTTTGAGACATCTGTGCAATGATGACCCGTGTGCAGGCAGAAGAAATCACCTGATGCTTGTTTGCTTCATGAGTAAACGCTTGTCAGCCATTTGTCTAAATGTTTCCAGTCACCTATTAAGTGGATCGTCTGTAAAATACATTGCTCAGACAGTAACTTTACATACAGATTGAAATAAAACTACAGTAATTGACTTCCCCTGATAGAGACCAATTGTTTCATCAGTCCCATCCCTTGGACCTAAAAATACATGGCTCAATCTGGGATTTTCCTGGAACGAACGATTGCCTCAGCCTCCCAGTGGCATTGTAAGTTGGCTCTGCTATATTGAATTGAGGCCCAGCTGTTCTCCGGCTGCTTCACATCAGGACACCGTCCTGGACTTATGTGTGTTTTGTACACGGAAATGGAGCAGAGGAAGCAGCCCAGGTAAAACCTAGGTAATGGGTTCCCAGGAGTGCACAGCTGCCGAAGGAGTCACAGAGTTAATGGAAGACATATGTGGCAGTATGGTAAAGGGCATACCCTTTTCCCTAAACCCACACACATGCCTGCAAACAGAGCTACATGCTCCCCTCCAGGATGTTTTCCACCCACACTTGTTTTCCAAGTAGCTTTAATACAATGTGGAGCCACTAGTTTTGACCATCTGCTGCATTTGACAAGCCCCCCAATATTGCTTTCTGCTCAACAATAAGTTAATACAACACTTTTAATATTGGATTTTTTTGATTAGGCCATCTTTGATTAAAGGTTTTGTTTATTAATTTCTTACTCTTCTGTGCTGTGATAATTAGTATGTTCAAGCAAATACAAAAAAAATGGTATACTAATTAATCAGTGTTGTACTTATCAGTGTATACAACCTCAACAGGTCCTCATTCTTGAGCATTTTTGAGAACAAGGACATAAACAAACAACCTCCTGGATGGAGACAGCAGGCCTTTGACCCGGACAGCATTCCACATCAATCACCATTTGAAGCTGTGCACTGGGCTAATTGAGTGATGAGGTCCAACTTAGCTGTGAGCTAAGTTGGCCCCAGTGAGCTGGACAAAAGGAAGCCTGACACCCTGCAGCTTGTTGGCTGTTTTACAAAGAAGTTGGAGTGCGGTGTAAAATGTAAATAACAAACACACAAGCATTTGCATATCCATAAAATGTTAAATACTTTTCACTGGTTCAAGATACTATTTTTTTAATTGTTTCTTGAAAACAGAACCTGATTACTACTGTTTGAGGTTTCCTTTGTTTAATTTTATTTTTATGTCATGATGCATAAGATATTTGTTGTGTATCAGAGCTCTGGACTAGAGTTCAAGGAAGCATTCACATCAGTATAGTCGGCTAGAGTTGGTCCGATTGGGGACTCGGCTCAGTTGTAGGGGGTGTATCCATTCAGACCGAGATTACATTCACGCTGCACTTTTGTCAAACGCACCAAAACTTTACAATAATACATCCCTATTCCCACCAAAGGTGGCGTTGCACTAGTTTTTAGCAAAAGAGAGAACAAGACCTGTGTGAAGAAGAAAACTTTGTTGCGAGTTAAACATAAAGCACAAAACTAACGTTGTTTTCTGGTTTTTTATTTTGTATCATGCAAGTATGCTGCAGAAATATGATGCAACAATGGACGTGGTATGAACAACAGACGAGGCAGAGCACTCTTAACGCAAACGCAATGTTTTTACCCACAATGCACTTCTACATCAAAAGCAGCACTGACTGTTTTTTTTTTTCTTTTTATTGGAGTCCGCTCCCAGTATTTGGTCCGCTTGAAACGGGCCGAGACCTGCGTTTGTTGGCAGCCCGGGTCAGCTTCTTTGGTCCGAATCATTATTCGTTTGGTGCATTCACATTTCCCCAAACGAAGCAGACTTTCAGAGCAAACAGACCCGATTATTGAAAAGGCTGATGTGAATGTGCCTTGACTCTAATACTTTTTAACCAGCCTTGTTGTTTGTACAAGTGTAGAACATACATTGGTGTCATCTTGCTGAAATAAACCGTTGTTTGAAAAGATGATGGTAAATGGTGGTAAATCTATTAATATACTGTATGGTACTTTCCCAATGATAAGTAAGCCCAGCCATGTGCGGCAACGTTCCCAAATACCGTCACCAATACAGACAAGGCTTCTAAGCTGTATACTATATACTATAATGACAGGCAAGATGGGGCCCTTCTGCTTTTGGAGAACGGCGCTTTTATGGGTTTGAAGAAGAGTCTCAGATTGTTAAAAGTGACTCAACTACTCTGAGAGGCTTTTACAAATACCCAAATATGTTACACACCTGGTAATCTGATTAGATGTTAGATGTTCCATCAGTTTTTTTTTTATTATTTCTTAAGTACCACAAAACAGAATTAAAATTATTTTTGAATCATTGATATATTTTTTTATTCACATTTTTATGGATAGCATCCATGAAAAAGCTAGCAGCCTGTTAAGGAAACAAGGAGCTTTCAACATCTTGTTCTGTGTTTTAATTCAACTCTCATTTCTTTGATACACTTTCTTCATTACATTTCAGTTGTATAACATCTTTTGTGGCTGAAATGTTGGCTTTTTTCTCTGCCACCCAGGGCTCTTTCATCACCTCTCTCTACTCCTTTCCATCTCTTCCACTTAGCTGGCACCAACACTGGAGGCTGCACAGAGGCATCCGTATAAGTGTCCCCATCCTGGCAACCTAGGCCTCACTAACAAGAATGCATCTATTATCTGACTCCACTTTGCCAAGAGTGGATGAGTAAGAGCGGCTTGTAGAAACAGCTGTTCAGGGAGTGATCAAAAGAAAAAGAGAGACTTCTTTGATTACTACTTCTTTGTTCACCTTCCACTCAAACTTTTCTTCTCACTGAGCCAGCTTTCTGAGAGGGCTGCATGCCAAAAGACTTCACAAGGTAATACATGTGTCCATCTGCAGCAGCAAAGTTTAAAACATCACGCCCCCACCAAGATTTAATATGATATTTGAAAAAGTCTCAAATGAAACCAAGAACCTAGAGTTCTCTTACCCTAGAGTCAATCGTGACCCCTCACCCCTTTTGTTACAGTTTCTTTTGGTGCTTATCGCTGAAGAGTAAATATGTGGCCTTGAAAACTACTGCTCTCTCCTTGAGACCTTGAGTCTTTGGGTTGACCCTCTCCCAAGATTCAAGCAGGAAGCTCCACCCTAAATAAGCATGTTTGCTTTGGCTCAGACTGAAACACATAAAGGACCAGATGAAACTGCTACTCTCAGTCTGCTGATTATCTCAACAAAATTTGCCATCTGATGACACCAGACTTCACTGCAACCGCAGCATATATTTCATTTCTGAAACAGTGTCACTCACTGTGTGTTCGTTAAAATGTAAGAGGGTAAATTATTGCAGAATAAACGTGTGAAGAGAGACTCAGGAAACTTTTTTAGTTTAAAATACATCTACAAATGTACAATCTACTAAATTCCATTCAAGTTAGTGTAGTTTTTAAATTCAAACATGAAACTGGCCTAAATTTTCTGAAAGTCTATGTTTGAACCAAGAATAATGAGGGTGTTTCATTTCAAAGATTTCCACTGCTACAACAATTAGAAGCTTTAGGGGGTATTTTTTGTTGTTTGTTTGCCTTTGTTGGAAATCTTCAGGAAAATCACAGAAAAGTCTTGTGTAAGACATTTGGTGGGCTTGTTAACACATATTTCAGGCATGTCTGAGCACGTTGGATGTTGGCAGCTCCCATTTTAACTCCATTTACTCTTTGCAAGGTGACACTAAAACCTCACTGTGGTCTCTCATCTCAGTCTAATAAAGCTTTACAACCTGAATCAAATGTTCCACAGAAAGCAGGCAGGTTTTGTCCAGTTCAAGATATTTCAAAAGCATTTATTCCGTTGCATTTAAGAAATTGACCCACCATTTGTTGTATTGTTTTGTATGACAAAAAGGTTACCATTGAAATTCAAAATACAGATAACTCAAATCAGTCCCGTTATTCTAGGTGCCATACTGTTGGAGCTGTTACCACCCACTGTGTTTGGAGGACAGGTCCTTCCGTAAAGGGCCCTCTCTCTATTTGTCATGCTGCTGAGTTCTTCCCAGTGTCCCTCACTTATAAATAGACATTTAATGATCTGAAAAGTCCATTCAATTGGGAGTAAAATGTGCAGATCTACAGTATGCAGCTGCACTTCTCATAGGAAACAAAAGGGTAAGAACTGCATTCACACACACCGCAAAGATGGGTGGAGTGGATTCACACAATGGGACTGCACAAGTACGTTAAGGTTAAGTATAAAGAGTAATATGCATTTCTTTCAAATAAGCTATTAATTTACAGACATATGTTTAATACAGCAGTTGAATTTCCACTCAGCTAGAATCAACATGTTCATAACTAAGAGCAGGGATCTCAGGTCTAGCTAGCAGTTAAAGACCAGCATTTATGAATTAATAAAACAAAAAGCCAAAATAAAAATCCATCTTTTATATTTCAGCATTTATTTGTAGGTCATGGAAGTCATAAATAAAATGGAGCCATGCAGTAACCAAACATCGAAAGCAACAGGTGATCAAAAAATGACAGGAGGGTTTATAGCGCATCTAAAGGACAGCCAGAGAGGTCGGGGTCAGGAAACCAGGCAGCCTCGATGTTGCACCGGCAGGAAGGAGGCCTTATGAGGAGCAATGTAAATCATTGCGGTTCCCTTTACCGCTGCAGAGAGAACAAGTGATGTGGTGCCGAGGTAGCATTGTTTTTTGGTGCTCAGATTTACTGCACTTACCCTCCAGATTGTGTCATTACTCAGTGGTCTGTCCACATAATGACATTATGCTTGGTCCAAGCCCCATATATCAGATTTACTGCTCCATACATTTGGCTATTATCCAGGGTGAAGAATACTGAGACTGGAAACAATCGGGTTATGTATATGTATGTGTGGTTATGTATGTAATTATTTCAACTTTCTTGGCAAATGTTCAACAAAAATCCCAGATATGTTGTTAAATGCAATCTCAGATTTTTCTATTAGCATCAAGTATGGGCATATTAGCATTTTTCTGTAGTGTGCCCATAAAGGTAACAGTATTTTCACAAAGAAGCGATTGTTTATTTTTGTGAGACAAATAGACGTTCCTTTAGTAAACACTGCAGACAAGTGATGGTGTTCACAAGGTTGTTTGAGGTTAAGTTGATGCGTCCCATTGGAGGATGGGGGAAGGCCTGAAAAAGCTGAAATGTTCTCCTGACCTTTTTGAAGCAGCACCACAGATAATCCTGGCATAGCAGAAGGCAAAAATTTAATGAGAGTCCCTAAAAGTCAAGAACACTTACGTTAAAACCAGCCAATTACTCACACACTCCCATAAAGATCAGTAGCAGACATATAGCCATGCTTAACTGGATTAATAATAAATTAGGCATTTGTATGGTAGCTGTTTCCCTATTCTTCATTCTGAGAGCTTATGTCCAGGGTTATCAGCGCCTCTGACAGGCAGTTCGACCAACCCCAGCCTCCCTTTAAACATTTCCTTTTATAACTCCTTCCACACAAAACTGTTCATTCAAACAAAAGTACCTCGACTAGCAGTCAGGACTGCAACCAGGAGTCACTCCCTTGTAATGATTAAACATTTCTAAGGGCAATTCTTCAACGAATGTTTTAATTTCACCTTTTTTCTCTGTGAATCATTTACTTTATCATGCATTCCTGTAACTCCCATACAGAGGAGAGCATTTGAAAAATGCATTTGTTGTTTTAGTTTGTGATATTTATTCTTCACCAATAACTTGGCATTGCTTTAGAGTGCATTTAGAAATGGACCACAAGGAGAAGAAATTAATAGCCTTCATAAGCATCATAAGTTATGAATCCATTAAGATGATCAAACACTTTCAACATTGGAAAAAATTATCTAATACTTTTGATAGGCTAAATATAACTTTCTGGTATCACTGTCATTAACTTAAGTCAAACTCTTATTAGGAAAAATCTTTTTCCACACAACCTTTAAAAAGATCTAAAAAAAAACGGCAAGTCTCAGGGGACTCATAGCATTTATAAATTATATTTGTCTTTGATACCAAGATGTGGAAAATCCAGGCCCCACAGTTACATGTTTATGATCAAGATTTGTTTGTAGTTTAACTCAAAGTTAAACTACTCCTTAATATACGAACTTGACAGAAAGTGAAAAGCATTTTCACAATTAATCTCCAGTAATGATTCTGTTCTTGCCACAGTCTGCCGTTTTTTTTTTTTGTTGTTGTTTTTGCTCTGTTACTGTCATATAGTTTTTTATAACTTATAGTTTTCTTTTTTTTTAAATTCCCTTTTGTTTCCTCTTTTATTTTGTAGTTATGTTCCCCTTGTGCATTTTTTTTTTGCTTCATTTCCTGCTTCCTGTTAATAAATGTCACACCAGTTTCTTTGTCGTGTAATAAACCCCTCTGTAGATACGTCTCCAGGTTTTCCTCTATTCATTGCCAGTTTGATTTGTGTGTTAGTTATGAGTTAGTCTGGTCTGCTCTATAGTCTCTGGACTTCTAGTGTTCCAAGTGTCATCCTTTTGTCTGTTGTAAGTTCAGTTTTCTGTTACATTGAATGCTTTTTAGCCACCCACCTATCCTGTATTTCTGTGAGTGCATTTGGTGTCCATCTCCCTTATCTCCTGTGTCCACAGTCCCTAACAGTTGCTACATAACATAAGGTCTTATTTCTCAAAAGTCTCCTTACCTGTTCTTCCATGATAGCTTTGACTTTCATGTATATGATTCTAAAGTGAAACAGCTAAGCTAGCATTGGCTGGAGGTATAAAAACTTACCTGTATCAACATCTTTAAAGCAAGAGAGGTATTACTCATTTAACCTAATGGAGTCTTTCTTTATTTAAGGTCAGATAGTGTCTATTCATGTAGTTTTAGTTTTGATGCCTGTTGTAATACCATTCTTTGTTTTTTTACACCCGGTTTTATATTTGTTTAGTTTTAAAACATTGGATATTAGTCACTTTTTTATAAAAGGATTCGAAACACTCATTTTCAAATTTCTTAATGCTAAGCTAACAGATAGCCTACAAAGTAATAATGGACAGAAATGTTA
The DNA here is from genome assembly GCF_933228915.1 of Telmatherina bonti. Classification (NCBI taxonomy): domain Eukaryota; kingdom Metazoa; phylum Chordata; class Actinopteri; order Atheriniformes; family Telmatherinidae; genus Telmatherina; species Telmatherina bonti. The sequence continues at coordinate 19,779,244 of NC_136630.1, read as the reverse complement.
TTACACACTGTACAGGAAACAAAACACAATTAGCTTATACAAATAAATGTCAAACTGTCTCTTTAAAAGAACAAAGTTATATTAAATGACTGGAATGTACGAATAATATGACTTAATGTAGGCTGTTTTTTCCACAATGGGTCTGGTTGTCATCTAGCACTCTGATGGGGGGCTAAGATGAAAAACAGGTGCCACAAGACAGTGGGAAGGTGTCCAGAGCACACCTTCCTCCTCGGGCTATACATTCCTTCACTTAAGCATGAACTGGAGACCTGATAAAAGCGAGGCCTTGTGTGGGTCTCAATCTCTGTGTTACATTTCTGTCGGGCTCATACACACACCAAACAATGTGAAAATGCACACATGTTGATATGCTCATACAACACATAAGCTCAGAACAAATACAAGCATGTTTAAAACCACTAAAAGAACATTTGAGATAAATATTTGGCCTATTTGCTCTACTTTTACTATTTTTAGTACCAACACACAGTCTCTGGTCTAGTGGTGGCAGATCCATCATCTCTTACCATCAGGCTGAATCTCAAGTAGAATTGAATTAAAGTGTTTTTTCACTGACAAAACTGATTCACTGTGGTGAGTTGATGAACATTAGACCACTGCAACACATTTCTGCTACGAATCATATCTAAGGCAGCTGAGCTAGTTATTTGCTTGCTGTTATAACATTTCTTAGGAGTGATATGGATGACATGACCAAATGCTCATAAAAAAAAGTGACTGCAATCACTCTCCCTGGACACTACGGCTCAAAAAAAGAGCATGTGCTTTATTTTTATATTGCACTTCAAATCCATTTAATTTTTTTGCAATACAGTTTGGTTCAGTTTACAACAAGTATAAAATATGTTTTGTCTCCTCAGGGTGTACACAAGTTCATTCATTATTTTGCTAAAATGCAAAGGCCAGCCAAACAATACCATTTGTTATCTCCAAATAGTAGTGCAAAGTCATAAATCTGCTTTTTGTTTGTGTTTTGTGCATTAATGTAACAAATGTACCGGTAGGTTTCTGTGGCAAATTCCTACTTGAGTTGCCAGGACAGAATAGATCATGTTTCATTTAAAAAAAAAAAAAAAAAATCATTTTATCCCAGCAAGAGTCCTGGCTGGAGTGTAAACAGACCACACTGTCCACTGCAGACACTACCACCTCTCAGAACATACTGGCTTCATAGCAACTCCCAGCGCTATGGCAACGGGCAGTGCGGCCATCGCTGTGTGGCGCAGACTCGATGTGAGAGCGTGCTGTGTTTCATATCCAACCAATGTCCTTGTCTGCATGTCATGTTCACTCGTCTGTTAATATTCATTGAAATGCAGCAGGCTGCCATGTAGTTGCTCTGAAGCAACTGTCCCTTTTTCAATCACTTATTTTCATGCTCACAGGGCTGTACTGTGTTTCTCTCACACTGGCATGTCCAGTCTATTTCAAGTATTTATTGAAGAACCACAACCAAACACAAAGTGAAGAAACAGGACTATTATGGAGAATACTGATGCACTCAGAATGCACATGTGCTCTGTTCTCTCAACGGCATTTATGCTGCCACAGTCCATTTTTATTATCTCACATTCACATCAGTACTTCTACAAAGCATCAACTCACCCACCCCATCTCATCAGCCCTCAGCACTGTTTCAAAGGATGCCCTCAGAAGACTCTGTGGAGCCATTCGGGATGTATGGCAAACCACAAAGAAGCAGAAATGCATGAAAATGTTTTAAGTATGTCGGCTCAATCTGCTCAATTAAACAGATACCATGAGACAGAGAGACTAACTTTGGAGTTATGAGGGGAGGGGAAAATGGTGTGTTTGGGGGCTTTTTTAAGTTTGTGTATTTGGGGTATCAAAGCATGGCAGTGGGGCAGTGGGTGGTGGTCAGAATGGTGAGAAAAAACAGGAAACTGGAAGAAAAATGGCAAATTACATTCCATGAGTGTTGCGTGGGCTAAGAGTTGTAGAGTAGGGGGACTTTGGAAATGCATTCAGATCTTTGTCCCTATGGTCCTGGGTTGGTATTGGCTTACAGCTGGATCTGGGGAATATGCATTTAAAGGCCAGAACTAATTAATCTTTTACTGTAACTCGGGGTTAGTATTGACAGTGAGCTGAGCTCTGCTGCTCTAAAAGTTACAAGACAGTCTTCAGATTGTTATTTTGTATGGATAAAGATAATTGTAAGATATTTATAGTTTGTTTTGAGTGCATATACACACCTGATGCAAGAGAGTATCTGATTTTGGCCAATACAAATGAACATAATTTGTCATTATCATCTTTACAGGTGTTACAAAGGTTTGTGTAAGACCCGCAGGGATTAAGGATCAGGTGCTCTAAAGACCTTGGAGAAAACACAGGCCAAAATAAAGGGAGGAGGCGTTAGCTGGTCAGATTGCTTGCCTGTTGTTCTTTCATTACTTTGAATTCCTCACAGCTCAAATCTCTCTCGGTAGGTTTGTCTTCTGCCAAGTTGAGCAGGCAAGCTCTTTACTTTAATGATTGTGTGGTTCTGGTTAATGTCCATGCTGGACAGAATGCAAGGCCACAACAGGACATTCACACTATAAACACCAACATGTTGTGCTCCCACCTTTGAGATAAGAAGCATTAGCTTACAAGATAATGTGAAAATGCAAAACACAAAGCTTAAACTGGGATTAGCATTTAAAATGTGCCATTTTTCCAAAAGCAAGTTTCAAAGTTATAGGGACGCTGGGAGTTTCTAGTTGATCATACTGGTATGAGGTACCAGACATGTGGTTTGGAACACATTTATAAGGCAGATTTACAATCAAAGTAGTTTAAATTAATTTGTAGATTGCAATGTGTTCTCTCATCTTTGTTTTGTCATATGCAGTGTACAGTAATGTACTGCCTGAAAGCAGCACAGCAGACCATATGAAAACAGTACCACCAGAGCAAAACAAATCCAGGACAATCATACCTGAAGCAGTTTATCTACACACACACACACACACACACACACACACACACACACACACACACACACACACACACACACACACACACACACACACACACACAAAAGTGCACAGCTCTGGAGTTGACCTGTGGAATGAGCACAGTGAGCTACAATCCCCACAAGGTATTATTTCACCTGGTATGAAAGGCGGATTCCCTCTAGTTGAGAAAAACACCTGGGGGAGGAGAAGCAAAGTAGGAGCCCATCTCATCTCATCAGTTACAGAGGGTCAGTAATCCCTGATTTTAGCCAGAACATGGGCCAATAAAGAATAAATGGTGATAGATCACACATCGCTTTGTGAAAACAAACTCAAGTGGAGAAGACATGGAGCTACAGCTGCTCTGTTAATACCACGTGAAAAGGAAAGGAAAATAACAAAAAAAAAAGTTTCTTTCCATGAGCCCAACAGGGGGATTAAGGGGTTTGAACTACCCACTGAAATTGACTGGCAGTGAAGCAGGACCTATGGCTGTCTCAAGACTGCTCTTGTGAGGCAAGACCACACATCTAATAGATACTAGATAGGTTCAAGAGGACTGACTGTCATGGTTCATCCATAGAAAAAAAAAAAGAAGTCATTACACCTTGATAAGACAGTTATCAATATCCGCCACCTCATCCAGCAGTGCCTCGGTGATGTCTTTTGTTGTAATTAACAGTTGTTGGTTTTTTTGTTTGTTTGTTTGTTTGTTTTTTACAACATATAAGCCAAGTAAGCTTTCAGAAATTATTTTGAGTTCTTCAGTTTTCCAGTGTTTGTTCTTCAGAAAAATATGAGTGCAAAAAAAAAGAGACAGAAGGTAAAAAGGAAAAAAAAAAAGGTAAAGGAAAAAAGGGCTAACCTCTCCACTTCATGTCTATGCAGTCAGTGCACTTGTTTTAAAGGGTGTGGGGACAGAGAGGAGAAAAGCAGAGCAGGGGGGAGGGAGGCATTGAGAAGGCGGTGGGAGGCAGCCATCGACACCTATAGGAAGCAGTGACGAACTGAGCGCGAAGGGGAACAGGCAGGGCTGAATGTCTGAGAAGCAGCCTCCTACCTGTTGGAGCTCGCAGTGGGAAAGTGCCGCGTCGCACCCACTCTGATCGTGGAACCTGAAGGAGAAAGCGGATTGCACTTGGCAAGGAAAAAACAAAACACAGCTGAAACATGTCTTCAATGTTTTTACTCTGTGTTGTGTTTGTCGTGTACCACGTAACACAAACCTGCAGAGGATTTAATATAGATGATCGCTTTCCTGTGATCAAGGAGGGCAAAACCAAAGGAAGCTTCTTTGGATTCTCTGTGGCACTGCACAACCAGACAGAGGGCTCCAGAAAACACATGTAAGTTGTCCTAAATGCATGTTTTCCTTTATGTTAATCGTATCTCTCATTTAGAGGTTAAATCACATCTTTACTCTAATTCTTAACTCACATTAACCTGGGAAAAATCTTACTGTGCACGCTTCACCTTCGCAAAAACTCGCGATAGCGCGCACCTGTCTCCGTTCAGAGATTTTCACCTTCGTGCTTTTGGCTTGATGAATAGTTTTGTTTTAAAAAGCAGAAACACATTGGACAGAAAGGGTTGAATTACTGCAAGTCAGGTTTGTGGTTGGAAACAGTGTTAAGTGGCAAAAATGGATAAAACAAAAAAAAAAAAACAAAAAAAAAACAACAAATATCGGCTACTAAAAGTTAATGTAATTTGCAGATTTGTAAAACATGCAATAAGTTGCATTTGTTCAGCCTAAAGCATCGTGTATGTCAACCAGACATTTCTAATACAGCCTAATGACTTCTGAGAAGCATTGCAACAACGACTGTCAAGTATTATTGTTTAAAAAGAGATTCCATAAAATAGATGAATGTTGAACAATGCCTGTCACGCTTTTTGTGTTGGAATAGCTTCAGGTGAAACATCTGGAGCAGGTGGACTGTACTGAGCTGGAGTGCACACAGCACAGGCAACAAAATAATGGAAAAGTTTAGTTAAGATGCTTTATGGATCATTGCAGAACTTATTAGGTTCATTTGAGGTTGATCAGAAACGGACATCCACGAAAAACTTAGATTTTCAGATGTGAAGATGTGTTTAGCTTTCTGTTAGCAAGTTTAACAGTTATAGATATATTAATAGAGATATATTAATATAGAGATTAGTCTGGATCTTAGGGACATCAACATTTAATAGATTGACTCAATACTTTTTTAAATTACATACAAAATTTTAAACTAAATAATTGTAAATAGTAGACAATTTCACTCTAAATCTACTTACATCCAACATGATGTGTTACTGAATTAAAAATTAGGGTTTTATATTGAAGAAAAATCAGTCAAGGTGAAAACATGTATGGTGCAATGACATTTTTACAATGAAAAATATAAATATTTTCTGCATTTTGTAGGAGTGAGTATTATTTCTATTAAACCTTTATGACATTCATTTGATAGTGGGCACATGTGTTATATTGGGGCTGTTCATTGGCCCGTAACAGTTAGAGGTTATCACCACGACATCAGTGCGCATGTCAAGTTAACAATCTGCTAAAGAGTTCACGCAAAAACAAAATTCTTTTTCTTTAGAAGCGGTGCACAACACACATCTTCACTTCCTAAGCAGCATGTTTAATGAAAGCTCCTGAAACGGTGTCATTGTTTGGAATAGGATTTCACTCTGCCAATTACAGGGTGGCCCCTCCATCCTTCCGCATCCATGATCACACAGTGTGCTCATAACTTGGTGTTATCTGTGTCGTCGTTTTGCTTTGAAGGGTGACGCAGGAAGAAAATTGTAAACCATGGCCCACTTCCTCTGGCTGGTCAGAGGAACCATAGTGAGTCTCACTGCAAAGCTTATCAGCTTAATCTCTCAAAGTGGGAGACTGATGTGTGTTACAGAAATTTCCCCAGTTAGTAGAATGGAAAGCTGTGTTCAGCTGTCATCTGATGTGCCATCTTGGTGGGGGGTGAGGGGTGTTCCTTAGTCTGCAACCCAGGAAGGGGACTACACGTTAATGAGAATGGTGGACTGTAAGGACCAAAGATGCGATGGTCAGCAGCTAGCTGGGAGGTTGAAGCAATTTCTGTGTTTGTTGTGAGGAACATATGTGCTTGTTTGATTTGGAAAGGTTGCATATATTTAAAAAAATTCCATAATTATGCTTTAATTAATGTTAACAATATCTGTGTAATCTTATCTACCTATTGTTACATACATACATTTCTAAATGATCTTCTATGTTGTGTTTCTTAGAAGTTGTGTGGGTGTTTTATTCATTCTGTGCAATGAGACATCAAATGTTTCTTTTTTTATATTTACTGGTTTCTTCTTCATTTCCTCTCTATCGCTCTCCCTCTCTCTCTCTGTCTGTCTCACTTTCTCTTGCTTCCTGTCTCCTCTCTTTATATTCTATTTTCAGGTTTGACTGCATTTGCAAACATCAACCACTATCTCTGCGTTATAACTAGAAGTTAACAAATTGTACAAGCTGGAGATTAAACTGCTGATGTCTGAGACGGGAAGGCAGAAATGGGATGGTTAAAATGTTCAGCACTGTTACGGCTTACACTGAAAGTACAGGTGCTCTTAAAAGCCTGTAGGGTCACCAGATATTTGTATCTGGTGCATTGTTGAGCCACTGAGTCTTGAGGTAGTTATGGAGGCAGTCAGGGAAATAATCGGAAGAGCTTCAAAAAGGTTCACTTGGATAAATAAGAATTGATGAGTGTGTTGTGGAAAAGAACTCTTGTGGATGGCTTAGCTTAATGATTGGACATGGGGAGAGCCAGACTAATGTGATTAAAAGTAACTAAAGCTGACAATTGTCTCAACTAGCTTATTAACTTTTATGCTAAGCCAACCAGCTTCTCTTTGTTTATACAAAGAATTGAGGAAGGATTGGCTGAACTGGAAGCTTTGTCACAAAATAGTATAAGTCATTTAAATATGATTTATTTACAGGGATGGTTTTACCTTGGGGTTTGACTCCAGTAAGGAGTTTCTTTCTTCTTGTTTTTACATTGGCAGCTGAAGCAAAATAAGTTGGTGCAGGTGATGCTGTTGGTCAGTGTTTTTCAACCTTTTTTGAGCCAAGGCTCACGTTTTTCCCTAAAAAAAAATCACAAGGCACACCATAAACCAAAAGCTTTTTAAAAAGAAAAAAAGTCCATATTATTTATATAAAGTCTATCTCGTCAAAGTCTCTTGAATAGAAATCAGATAAACACAAGGAGGAGGAATTTTATTATCTTTCACTGGGGCCTGTTTGGATGAACACAGAGCTGCTTTTAGAGCAACTAGGTGAAATTGGGTAATTTCTCACGGCACACCTGATAATCTCTCATGGCATATTAGTGTGCCACGGCGCAGTTGTTGAAAAACACTGCTGTAGGTCACTTTCATGACTTATGTATGTTTTGGTGCCAGCCATCAGCATAGTCTATTGCTAAATCAGAGAATTGACCTAATAACATGTGAAGTGTAATGAATTCTCCACCATGTCTTGTGTCTAAGTTGTTTGAAGATGAGCTGTTTAGTGCATACTGTAAAGACTTACAATATGTCTATTGTGTTTCCAGTGTTGGAACTGCAGCACCACAGACCTGTTTAAAAAAACACAGCAACTTGGTGCATGAACCAGTCAAAGCACGTTCTGTGTTTAAGGTTGTTCTTTTTACATTAGAGTCAAACAGGGTCCAGTATAAAAATCAAGACAGTGTTTCCACTCCCAGTCCAGTAATAAAGTTTGGCCTTTGCTCATCTAAGATGTAGGTTATTATCCAATCAGTTTGAAACTAGTAGTGTATCTCTCAGCTAATCTTCAGCTAAATATTAAATGTGGTTTGATTTTAGGAATTAGGGTGAGTTTCAAGTCTGATTTGGTTGAGTAAAAAGCTACCTGAGGCCAATTTGTTTTGGGTGTCCACTGCCTCACTCCTTATATGTCTTTGAATTACCCTTTTAAGGATCAGAGATCTTTTTATTTTATTTTTTTTTTTCTGTTGTGGCAGAGAGGAGGGGCTGGGCAGTCAGCTGGCCATCTATTGGCTCTTCCAGTCCCCTGACCCCACGGTATGCTTGGAATGTATTACCCTTCTGTGCACAGTCACAACCTGCCAGGTTTCAGGTTGAGACAAAGCAGGAGTGAGAATAATGATCTGAGAAATATTAAACACACATACCTCTACTTTAAATGCTCTTTTTATTAATCATACAACAGAAAGAGATTCCTTCGGTTTTGAAAGGGAAACTTCTCTCAGCTGAAACATGTAGTTTTATTCCCTAAACTAACATTTAATCCAACTTAAAGTATACTTGTATGTGTTTTTTTTCCTTTTAGCTCATATTTGTCTGTTGTAGCAGCCTGAGGCAATAAAAGTCAGTCTTTTAATTTGACAGGGCCTTCCCCTTTCTGCAGCGAGGTGCAAATTAAACTGGTATGTCGCTGTTCATACACTAATCTGATGCTCAGTTAGAACATGCATGGGAACATGTTCTGGTTTTTTTTCCACGTCTCTTGGAGTTTGATGTAATTGCAGAGGAGACATAATACATTATTTCAATCCTGTTTTTGACATGTTAAAGAACATTTCACAAAGATGGTGTGTTACAGAAACTGAAAACTCACATTTTACCCACCCCCTCAGTTAGCAAATAGGCAACTTATTTTCACAGTGTAGTATGAGTTTTCTCTGAGCTTTGTGATTCAACTCCTAATTTATGTGAACACATTCAGGATGTGCAAATCTGGATAACCATCAGACATAAATAGGTCATCATTCCAGCAATGTGTGTGTGTGTGCTAGAAAGCAAGCTCTCACGAGAACTGTGCAATGTTCTTTTGCTCTCTCTGTAGCAAACACAGGCAACAATGTGTGGGTCACCAGAAAGAATCTTCTTAGTTGTTCAGTCTCTAGGTGTTATCTTATAGATGGGTTACAAACTACATCCTTGGGAACAACAGCAAGATTGTAATAAAAATCTCAACTTTCTCATTATTGTCAATATTTTTGTCTCAGTAATCAAACAACGCAATCATAAAATGGTAATTAATACTTCAGAGTTTTAAAATGGACTTTATAATATTTCTGAATGATTTTCTTAATTTTTTTTCCTTTTTTGTGTTGATTGCATTTTTGCTTTCTTTATTTGACAATATCAACAATATAGTGGTAATATTAGTTTCATTTGGCTCAATATGTAATGTCGCTCACATAAAGTTAAGCTTTACAACCGTCAACATTTGACAGAAACTACACACAAGAAACCTCAAACCATGTGTTGTTAGGTATAGTTCTTCCATCTCCGTTTCTCAATCTATGTAATTCAAGATAACTTTATTGTTTCTATAACAAGAAAACCAAAATTCCTAACTAAAGATTGATTCCAAATTTTGCTACCAAGTTTTCCTTGTTGATAGATTTATAGGCTAAATGGCATGGTTCAAGCTAACATAATAAGTTCCAGCCACTGTCCCAGACAGAGCTGTTGTCATTCTTATTGCACGGCTAAGACAAATTGACTGGGTTTTTTTTCAATAAAAGTCCCAGCAAAGCAAGATTGTGATTCTTACCATCATGTTCACTCTGTAAATTTAAAAGATAAGTCTTATGACATGGGAGTTATTGTGTTGTGAGACATGGAGTGACTATTGAAGAGACTTTACTGGCTTTTGAACAAGGAGAACTCAGTCTGCTTTTTCTGACCTGTATCCACAAGCTTTTTCCGCTCCTAGCAACTGTCTGTGATCCCCCTGGAATTTTGAAAAATTTCCATTCTTTTTTTTTTCTTGTAGACGATTTGTAAAGTTTACCAGCTTCTTATCTCTGGTTATGAGCTCGACTCTGCCAACTGGAAAAAGTGCTGCTCTCTGCCCACTAGTTGCGTATGCACCTCTGTCATAACGTTGTATAGAAATCACTGTCTATCTTAGTTTAGAATTCTTGCAATAAAGACAAGTTGTGCAATGATCATGTGACTTGCATGTTGGCAATGTTCATGGTTGACAGAAAGATAAACAAAGCAGGCATGCTGCTACCAGCAAGCTTTTTGCCACCCTTCATGGCAGCATTACTATCAATGTGATGTTACTGATAAGGACTCTTTTACCTTGACCTTTTTGTAAAAGGTCACATGGTTAAGGAAAGGTGGCTGGTAGCTGTACTAAAAGCACTTGTTCAATAAAATACATCACAAACTGATACTTAATATAATACATTCTTATGTCAGTGTTGCTCTGTATATCACACTAGCATGTAAAGATGTAGAATATTATCATCACCTTTTGTGATTAAGATTGTGACATATGTCACACACTGCTCACATTTACTCCTCTGTTCTTTTATTTATCTGTAAGAATCGTAATAAGTACAACGTTATCAGTAAATGTTTTAAAGTTTTGTGTTCAAGAATTTGTGGGACAGTCTTGTATCTTCTATAAAGGAGGTCTGGTGTGTTCTCTGCTTTTTGAGCATTTGAGTTCCTTCCCTTAATATTTAAACTCCTTTTTCCCAAATGAAAGCATGTGAGTAACTTCTGGTTAACAGTAGTCAGTCAATCGACACGTTTAATTATTATACAATGACTAGCATGTAGCTTCTAAGGTCAGCATGGTGGAACATGTCAGTTTACTTTGCCAGCTAATGCTAATGGGCTAAGAGACTGCAGGGGTGGCAGTGCTTTTACATGAGAAAAATCAGTTGTCATTTAGGCTTTACTGTAAAATGGACCATACCATACCATACCATACCATACAATACCATACCATACCATACCATACCATATCAACTTTACAAAGCACTACGAAACAGCGACAATTATAGAAAAAAAAAAAAAAAAAAAATGCTGCACATAACCAAATACTAAAAACTGTAGCATTCTGTATTATAAAAATGTAATATTAGTTTTTTGAACTAAGGCAACCAAATGACCGTAAAATGGATTACTTCCTATCACAAGGACATATGGTGTCTCACAGTGTAAGAATTAATTAGGGTGAAGTTAAAATGTTAATAATGTTACTATTTGCAAATTAAATGGTTAAAAGTAAATATTTCAGTCTTTCATAGTCTGTGATTTCAGCCTCTTATTGATCACCTTATAGGATTGATAATCAGTGAATGTGACAATGAAAACAACCTATGGTTCGTGTTCCTTCATAGCAAATTGAAAACCATTTTTTAAGAGAGATGACGAGTATTAGTTTGTTTATAGCTTGTTCCCCCTAGCTGCACTTCTGCTACCAACACTTCCTAGCCAAAATCCCCTCCCCCACAGCTACCTTGATGACAATCAGAGGGATGGTTCCTGGCAAAGATTGCATAGTCGATTCCAGCTTTTCATGGCCCAGCTGCATTGTTGATTAATTCTAATGCCATGTCAATGTCTGGAAATGGTGGGCATGAGCTTCAGGTGTTGTGACACATATGTTAAATATGCTTGTGGTTAGCTAATGCAAATAAAAATACTAAAAAAAACCCAAAACAAGTACAGCTGATGTTGCTTGCTATTACAGACCAACAGCAACCCATATTAGATATAGATCTACAATATACACCTCCAATGACTCATTTCATAATATAATAGATAAAAAATTTGACAAAGATTAACATTTTTCATTGTAAAAATGCTTTTTGCCTCCAGATTTTTATGAGGGCAAAAGTTAGATGTTCGATTCACTTAGAAATGACGACTGTGTGTTCATTAGACCCACAAAATCTCCTACATTAGTGGAAAATGTAAATGCTGATTTGCATTTGCCTATAGACAAACGGAGGGTAATAACCAAGAAATTTAATATATATTTCAAAGAAAAGATTGGTTTTTACAACATTTAAACTTTTTACAAATGTTGTATCATTAGAGTAAAGATGTGACCAATATTGACACAGAAAGAAAAAAAAAACATTTGGCAAAAGACAAGCAAATAAAAAATAAGAACATTTACATTATATCTGGCTAAAACATTTTAAGATGAACTAGATGTTGATTTATCCATTGTGCTTCGATCTTCTTAATCTTTAATGTATTTATTAACCCCATCTAATAAATTAATACCCACTGAATTGCCTTTGCTTCTCATCCCACTTTGAAATAGATTACAGCAGGATGTCACGCGTCCTGCTAATCTCCACAGAGGAGATTTTTTTTGTGGAAGGGGCTTTCACTGAAAACACCAGCAGTGAAAACTAGTCCTGCGTTGACAAAACTGTAAGAGATCCCCTTTTCTTCCATGACTGCTCAAATGCCCCAAACAGCACGGAAAAAAGAGCTGCTGTGTCTAGCCTCCGGGCTAATGAGAGCTACCTGCAGCTGGAAAAACTATATGCTTCAATACCTTTCCCTCTTTAAGTCATTTTTCATCTTTAAAGAGGGAAATGATACTGATGTATTAGTTTACATCAGTATGTGTGTTGAGAAGTAGGTGCATGTTGTGATTTTCTAAGTACAATTCAAAATGTTGATTATTAAAGAATGAGCAAATGAAATGCATAATTTTACACAGCAAAAGTCTTATGTTAAAAGTTTTCCAAACTGAGCAGGTAAAAAGCAGATTTTTCATGCACACACATGCCCAGCTTTTTACCAGCAAATGAGTAATGGCTCAGAGAAAACTTGGCACTGAGCAGGCACGCTAACAGTGCTGCAGTCAACTCTATTGTCAGCTGTCCACCTGCATCCCCCTCAAACCCCTTACCCCTTTTCACTAGCAGGGTCAAAATGTTAATGGAAATACTGTCACTGATACTCAAACTCTCGTGTGAATTCTGTCCCCATGATGTGCACTGATGTGGCGAGTTGGGTGACTGAGGAAAGTGTCATGACTGAGTCCAGCTGTATAAAGCTGCAAATGTGTGTTTGTGTTTGCTTGAATAGGTTTGTGTGTATTTTCATGTGGGAATTTGGTATATGCTATGTTTGTGTGAATATGTGAAAATTGTGTACCAAGGGACTGGGCAGCATTAGTATTCTGAAATACCTCCCAGCAGAAACATTGTGGCTGAAGCTATCTAGCCACTGAACGACTAAACCAAAATGTGTTTTTCAAACACAGTTTTACTTCCTGCTAATAAAAAATGTGAGTTACTTTATTATCAGGAGATGACCTGTCATGTTTAATTTGTAAAACCAGGTCAAAATGAGTTTGTTCTCAAGTTACTGTTTTACTAGTGGCAGATGGTGGTCTTCAAACAGGATGTTTGTGCAGCTGAAATACTCTAACACTGATGCTGTTTAATATTTTGTGTTATTTACCGGGTTCTGTGCGGTGTTCTGTTTCACAAACTTTTGTATGTGTTGCGTTTAATTTCAAGCAGAGGTTTTATCTTGTTCATTCCTTGCATGCTCACCTGCTTACAGTATTTAAGTCTTGCATAAAGTCATATAAGGGTAAAACCATCCTCAGATGACCAGACACTGGCGAGGCTAGTGAGCAGCTTTGCTTGCTGTTTATCTTAGAGCTGACAATTCAGTTGTAGTCAATGAGCTCAGAGAAGCGTGACAGTGAAAACAAGTCACTACACAATCTCAGCAAAAGTAGAAATATAGGATGGGGCAATGTAGAAGTATTTTCATGCAACACTTTGCAGTAAAAGCTAATCATATAATGAAACTATCCTTAGTCATTAAGGCATAAATTCCTGCATGATATGCTATTATCACCATTCTCATTGGCTGTATGTGATTATTTTATAATAAACTGATCATCTATTTGTGGATTCTCATTCACTGTTAGTTTGGATATGCTGCCAAATCAGCTGGTTTCTACAAAAATATCCATTCAGTTTTACACCTTGATCTTTTGTAAAATGAAAAATGAAAGAACTAATACAGTAAAAGAATGTGTTTATATTTCCTTAGACCTGTTAATCAATAATAAAAACACAAGCCTTACCAGTAACGCAAAAAAATAATGTAGGCTAGGTTAGACACATAATAGGTTTGTTATTTCTGAGCCATTTGACACATTTTCATAGATTTACGCCATTCACAGTAGTTTTCATTTCGATTCCAGTGTTTGTCCTTTTGTGGAAATTAACCTATACGGTGACAGATTAGTTAATGTACAAACTAGCAGTTAGCGTCATTCAATAACTGATCATTCATTAATCGTGTCTAGTTACACAGATCCACAGTAAGTTGAGCTTCAGAGTTTTAGGTGAACAAAAGTAATTCGGATATATTGTGTAAATTCATATACTAAATCATACAACATCAGTCAAGATTACTTAGAAATGTTATTATTTTCTAAAATAAAATATACTTTTCTAAAAAAGAGAAGCATAGTTGGAAGATGTACGTCATAAAGTATTAATTTAGTTGTTATTAAGGGTATGTTATGACATTATAGTAATGGCAAGAATTCTTACTGATATATTTAACATAGACTGCTGCCAAACCCTTACTGGGAAGATGAAATCTTAAGAAATAAAAGGGTGTAATGGTCCATGTGGCCCAAATATTCCACTTTCTGACCAAAAGTGACTCATATGTTTTATCGTGTTAGCACCTACCTGTGCTCGCTGAGTAATTTCAGAACAATGTTAGTTCCTGAAAGTTCAATGAACAGGATGAGTCTTGAGTAGCAAAACGGTGAGTGTGCTGCTGATCAACTCTTTGAAAAAAAAGAAAAATTTAGAAGCAAACACATTCACAACATTACTTAAAACCCTCTCACCATCAGCATAGTTACAATAGACCTCAGTGTAGCACATCATGTCTGTCATGTCAGCCATCTTGTTGCCTTTCACTGAAGTCATTACACCATTACAGCAGCATAAAAAGATCTCAGGCCTGGTCTCCTCCTGTCCACATGCTTAATTCAATCTGCAAATTGAGTCTGCCCATTCAATATTATCTTCATTTATTTGCTTAGTGGGTCTAAGTGGTAGTGTTTCCCTGGAATCAATATAAGTTACCTGCAATCCTTTATGCTGAATATCTGAGTTGGGTGGGTGAGCATGTGTTCTTGTTAGCTTTTTTGTTACCTTTTGTTTGAGATTTTTTATACGCACACACACACACACACACACACACACAATATATATATATATATATATATATATATATATATATATATATATATATATATATATATATATGTGTATATATATATATATATATATATATATATATATATATATATATATATATATATATATATATATATATATATATATATATATATATATATATATAAAATAGTGAAAATAGTGTAGTGAAACAAGTTGCTATACCTATCCTCACCCCTAATTTTCATATAACATAATTATTTATATATATATATATATATATATAATTATGTTATATGAAAATTAGGGGTGAGGATAGGTATAGCAACTTGTTTCACTATTTACACAGCAGCTTTGTGTTTTAGTGGGTGGTATACAAGGAGTACAAGAGGTCCTTAAAGTCAGTGTTCAGTTATAGGGCAACAGGTATATCTACTATTTTGATGAATGGGTGTCATCCTTAGTTTCACTGACTACCCTGCTGAAATTCTTCGGAAGTTGCCCCAGCACTTTGCAAATTACCTTAGAAGCTTAAACTTTATTGCAGATTATTAAAAAATTAGAATATTCTTTTTATCTTCATGTCATTGATTCTTTTAGAGCTGTTATTTTCCATCACATATGACCATCTGTATGTCCTCATCAATCTACACTTTTTTTATTTGAGTTTGACAAAAGTACACTGAAGCATGACATATTTAATTAAAATTAAGGGGGATTTATGGATAATGTACATAATCCAACACAAACATGACGTTCTCAGATCACTATTACATTTGGTAAAGTAACTTAAACACAATTCTTATTTTCAAAAAGTTTTCCACAGTATCTGTCTACAATATGACCTACAGAATTGCAAAAGGGACTAAAGCTGTGGAAAGTGAGTGGTTGAAATAAATACAGTCATTGAATTGATCCTGACTTTTTCATCGTTAGCAGGAAAAAAAATCCCTGAGGTTCTAAAGATTCGGCTTCTTTTTCTTTGCAGCAGCCACACCACACCCTGTGACAAACAGCTCACTCCAAGCCTTATCTTGAAGATGATCAACCATATAATGCATGCACTGTGCATAAATATAGCTCGTCAAACGTCAAGTAGAAAATCTGAGTTTCCTTTTTTGCGCTTGGTGTTACTTTCAGTTCCCGTTTTTGCTGTGTTCTCTGTAGCATTTACTTACTTTCCTATTAACATTTATACTTTTATTGACATTAAAGGTAAATGCTAGGTGAAACACTTTGTGCTTTCATGTCTCAGGATCAAACTGGATCCATGTGGAAATGAATGTAGCCTGAGTAAGACGGCACTCCCTTGTCTCCTCTTAATCCAAAGTTCATAAGTTGGGGCGGAAATATCATCCAAGAGGGGTTAGTCATCTTTAATTATGTTGGATTTCCTGGTTTCTCTGTTGTTGGGTTTATTACCATGAACAGTGAAAATATGGGATAAGATGATGTGAGTTCATCTTATGCATGAGAGCCATTTGTGTTGTTTAACATTTGCTTACCAAATTAACAAAAACCTTGTTAGATTGATAGTGTGAGTTCTGTTTGTTTAGTTTAATGCGATTGATATGAACATACAGTAGTTCATCAAACTCCCTCTTCCTGTGTTTTTCTTATTTCATATCAAGAGTGCAGTCAGGTTAGCTTACCGAGGTATGTTTGCAATTGGAAATGTTTGGTTTAGTCAAACATTTGGATCACTTGTGAGGCAGAAAGGGGCAAATTTCAGCATGTCCTCAGAGCAGGAATGCAGCTGCCTGCTGCCTCCCTTCCCTCACCTGGGTCTTTGACGTGACGTTTATGAGAAGGTGATGAGCAGAAAAGGAGATAGGAGGACAGCACATGTTGCAGTTGGAGTAGGATAGAAAAAGAGATGCTGTTGTAAACATGTCAGCTTTTAGTTTCTGAAGTTTCTGTTGCTTTGTTGTTGGTTGTGGAGGTTTAGGAACTAATTTCATTTCAAACTGAGTTTCTTGAACTGAAAAATGTGGGTTTGTGAAACCAAAACCTACTTTTTTAGGTAATGAAAATCCATTTGTAGAGAGCAATATGAGGGGTGGAAGTATAGTTAGTTTAGTCAAATAATTAGTCATTAGTCAAATAATTTAAAACATTTGGAAAATCTTTTAATTTTTCTTGTTAAAAGTTAGAAGACAGGATATTCTTATGTCTGTACAGTAAATGTGGCATTATGCTAGCCAGTTATTTGGCCTAGCTAAGTCTAGCTTGGTTTAAAACAGATTAAAAAGTGAAAAGGTAAGCTAACAAGCTTCTGTACACAAACCATTATCATTATCACATTCTTTGTTAAGCCGCCATGTTGGGTGGCAAAATCGAGCTGCCATCATGGAGTGACTCCTAATTTGTTGTTAGCTGTTTCTCATCAAGGATGATGCTAGTGGACTTCACACTTCCCAAACCAGTTCAGCACCAATGTGGTCAGGTCAGACAGTGATATCTAAACGCATAAGTGTAGTTGTTGTTACTCAAGACCTACATAATTTTACAAAATCCTGATTTTACAAACCTGCAAAACTGCCAGCTTTCAATTACTACCCAATTTAGCTTACCACAACATTTACATTAACATTTACATTTACACTTACTTCAGATTCACAGGAGCAAAATTAAAAGCTTATAAGTTTTTAGAGGTTCACAAACATTTCATGGTAGGATAGATATCAGACCTCATATTTGCTGTATATGCAAGAGAGTTTTATCTAACTCTCAACAAGAAAGGCATAGTTATTTTGTCCTAAGTGCAAATGAACACGAAAAGGACAGTAGATAGTTGAACCTTCTTCAATTTTTAAAGGTCTTTGTTCTCCAAAAACCTTTGAGTTAAACCTGATCTGTAATCAGTGTTGAATCCCCAAAATGAATACAAGTGACCCATACAAATCTGCAGAAACAGTCGACAAACGCATACAGACAATAAGATTGAGAGCTGACTTCTTTCAAGTAAAACCTACTGCTTGACCTAATACTTATTTGCTGCCATTCTGCTTCAATCTCTCCTCACTGCCACCATTAGTCTTAGGGATAATTGTTACTCAACTTGGAACTCTACTTATTGAGATGTTAAGTATGTTTATGAGGGTGAATTTACAGATCTGGTTTTCCTAGTTTGCTGTAACCAACGTTCTCCCATCCAAGATTAGCCAAAGCCCTGAAGCGTGTGAGATTAGTGCTACACTCTGCCCCATTTCTTCAGCCTTTCTGTTGAGTAGGAGCAAAGTTCACAGCAACTGGTCTCTGTGTTTTTGAAGTCTCTCTATGTTTAAATGCTCTGGATAATCTCACATAAGGCCTTGAAGGGCAGCATTTTAATACACTGTGGAATGCTTCGAGCTGTACCAAACTGTGCATGACTTTTAAGGCAGAGAAACAAAAGCAAAAAAAAAACAAAAAAAAAAAACAACCATTACAGCAGAAAAGAACATATTTGTTTTTCATGCGTTAACATTTTCTGTTGTATGAATGGGAACACACACAAATACACTTAAGAATGGGCCTCAACATGCTCATTGTGGGACACGTTTATGTCAGTCCTGTTCGCTGCTACAAACCTCTGTGGAAATTTTGTTCCTGTCTTTCTTATTGAATTACTACCCGAACCAAAACCTCTTCCTCTTTCTCAGCTGGAAACCACTGACCCTCAGAGGCTGTCATAGGTCGTCCTAGTTTTCATCACTCTTGAAAGAGAATTGATGCATGACTATACCCATGAGATATCTGCAAGAAGGAAAAACTTTTGTTTGGTTTCAAATGACAAGGCTAAACCTATGTGTGTTGTAATCTTTATGAAAAGAAAAACAGATCATGAAGTTAGTACAAAAAGTAAAAATTCTTTAGTAGATTATTTTCCCCTTTTAATAATACCAGTTGGTGTTGTAATGTACATCAGTGCAAAGCCTAGCTAGTTCCTTTTGGAATAAAGTATAACTTGTAAGGATCATGCTTCTGTGGAATGAGTTGCACTTATAGTAAATGCTTCACTTAGTAGTAACTCCAGACACATTTATAGACGGCAGTGCCCTCCTAGAGATCATTTCTGGATAGATATGATAAAGTGTAGTGCAACCGAACAGTTCAGAGATCAGCTTGGGTGTGCTATGTGTGCTGGAGTGTCCAAAACAAACACACTGGTTGACCTTTAACAATTACCAGGTGAGAAACGGCATATTATTCCTCATCAAAATGTGACCAGGCTAGTGGCCTGCATGAGGAGGATGTGCCTGCAAATGAACCTTTCACACATCACTGAGGTACCTGGCAGTAAAGAATGGAAGAAGTATAAAAATGGCCATAATATGTGCTTTTTCTTTTCCTTATTACTGTGGGAGAGTGGTCTCATCCAATCCACCAAGTAACTCAATACAAAAATTAATACCAACATGAGAATATTGAAAGTTTTTTCCACATTTGGGAGGCACTGCACACATGTTTGTTGCTCATTCCACAAACCTGTACATACATGTATTACCTTACATGTAATATCTTGGTATATAGTTGATTATATACCAATTATGTATATATAATACAGCACTAATTATTATTACATGGGAGAAATAATTGACTATATGTTAATTTCTTCAATTTTTGTGCTAAGTTCATGTTTGTATATTACCACCTTACTTATACATCTAGCTGATTGATGTAGACATGACTAACATTAGTGCAGAATCTTCTGATTTGAAGAAAGACTCATCTCCTGAATGGAGAGTCTCAAATAAGATAATAAGGTAATTTAATATGAAACTGGTTAGGGAAGTCAACACACATGACTAATTTGTATGCAAACACAATTTATTTTTTTAGTTCAAGTGTGTATCAAAGAGAAAATGTTTAGATGTGTTCATGGTTAGATTGCAAGTAGCATTGTGGTATATATGGTTGCATATGAATAAAGAAGGTTGAATAGCCTGGTTTATGGTCTCACTGTGCTGTGAAGACATGAAACCCACCATTGCTTCTGTGACTTTTATAGACATCATGTGGTTGTGGACACATCACATTCATCTGTCACATTTAGCTTTTTCAGAAGAAAATGAGTTGTTCTCAGGTTGAATTGTCACTCACAAACCAGCTTCAGTTTGAAGACATATTGACCTTGTAAGCAAAGTTGAGGATATTTTGAAACAAGCTTTCATTATCTTTATTTATTCTAGCTTATCAGTGTGTGAAAGAGATGTAGCTTAATACTTTCCACTGATCACCACCATGGTAGCTATTCTCCGTCAGCATTGAACCAGCAGTGATCTGATCGTTTCTGAAAGCTCAAATGAGAAGAGTCACATGTTGAAGTAAAGCTGTGCAGTTCTGCTTTTGTCTCTGGACACAGTACAGCAGGTTATATGTCACACACACACACACACACACATTGTAAACAAGACTGTCCGCACCCTCCACCTACAAAGTGGAGTTAATAAATCTTGTGCTTACAGTAAATAGTGTGTTACCTCAAAGAGCCTTGGAGAGGAGTAATCACTCTCTGGTTTACTGGTGTGTTCAAAGGGTGTGTGTGTGTGTGTGTGTGTGTGTGTGTGTGTGTGTGTGTGTGTGTGTGTGTGCGCGCGCATGCGTGAACATGTGTGTATGTGTGGGCATGAGTGGACAAAAAGATCAGGTCCATCACCAAGCAGCCAGTTTGTCCATGTGTTTGTGTGTTTGTGTGTGTGTGTGGTGCAAAGACTGAACTGACTGTTCCACTGTCTCTTTTTAAAGGTCACTTAACCTGGCTGGGCCCACATCGTATTTTGAAGTGAATACACACTCAGCTGTCAATCCTTTGTTTTATTTGCAAACTTTTTTCAAATGAAATTATGATTGGTTAAAGTAGTGCATATTAAAGTGCACAACAACATGAAGGTGCAAGATGTGTTTTCTGTGATTACACTGAAAAGATTATCTCTTTTTTATGTTGTGGCTACTCGGTCTGTCCTGTGTGTTCTGACAACATAAAACAGTTCTCACTTCTAAAATGGTTCCTTTCTCTGTGTCCTGCTTTGTGTGTGCAGGCTTCTTGTTGGGGCCCCCAAAGAGAAAGCCAATTCTCTCAAAAATGTCAATGTAACAGGAGCTGTTTACTCTTGTCCCATTACTATGGACGTCGCAGACTGCATTAGGATGGATCTGGTCACCTCAAGTAAGCATGATGCAAAGCTTTTTGGTGTGATTACTTCTTTTGGTATATATGAAATAAAGTTAAATAAATAAAAATCCTTATAAAGCCCAAGAGGAACTTATTAAGAAAGGAGGAATGCAGAGTGAAAATATCAGCCAACCAAATGTGATATGTTTGTAAAAGTAAAAAAAACAAAACAAAAAGAAAAAGATATATAAATGTGAAAACATCAAAAGTTGTCAGGAAAGTTTATTATTTGTATTTGTCATTCCAGTATGATTAACAAAAAGAATTGTAATGCATTATATTACTAGAGTACACCCTAGTGGTCAAGTCTGATGTGAGAAGCATTTGTTACATTAAGCTGCTTTACCAAAGATTTTAAGTGATGGAGAATACGATGGAATAATTGTTATCCATTGTATTGATATGATATTGCATCACAATTAAATTGTGATTTACATTCATAATATAGATATATCTCCAACTTAAGCTTCGTGGTGAGAGCAGAGTGCTTGAAATAAGGGACAACAGAAGCAGCAAAGCAGGTCTCTGTGGGTTCTAAAACATGTCTTCTGATGATCAGGATTAATCTGTGGATATTTGGTATATTTGAGAAACATTTTCATGGTAAACCATCTGATCGTTAATTAAATCTTTTGGTCCTGAACAAGGTGCATGGTGGGCTTTACAGTCAGCAGTCAGGTTCAGCTCTTTTGGCTTAACAACATGCTAAAAATATTTATCGGACTCAAATTCAGTATTTTACTTCTTTAAACTTGAGTCAACGAAATTGTAGTCATAATAAAAATGGAAGCTTCAGAAGACACACTAGAGGCTAGACTACTATACCTTTTTTCCCCCTGATAGTCAACAGAGACAAGATAAGTCAGATCGTATCAGTTTATTTTTCCTAAACCTTTAAAGCTGATCTCAGAGAAGACATAACAGCATTTTATCCACAGGCTGAGTTGTTCTCTGCATCAAGAGTGAATCAGCCTTTAACAACAAATCAGGAAATGAGTCAGAAATCATTTCTGCACAATTTACTTCTGAATAAGTAAAAACTGGGAAATGATAATGATCTAGTGTCCATGTTCACTTTCAGTTTGTTCATCAAGGATAAACTGATTATGTCAAACTATTATTGTCCATTCACCTGTGTTTCTTAGAGCATTCAGGTTTGTATCCTGAACCTATGTATTGAGCTCCTGCATATAAAACTTTCCCTCAAAAGGTACAAGTAAACATGCAAATGAACTGATCCTGGATCACTTTTATTGTTGAGGTTAGCATTACTGGTTTTCAAGTCACAGCACATTTTTGTGGTTAGCATGTGCATGAGAAATGCTGAATAATACCGCTGTTTGGGTTGGTTTTCCACTGGCTGCACTTTCCATCATTGAGTTATTTATTTAAATAAAATGATTGACCTCTTTGTACTGGTTTGAACTGATAGTAGTCCAATTGTGAAAATGTGACCTTGAAATTTTGTAATCTCTAAATCCATGTCAAACAGCTAAACCAGGACTTATATGGTTCCTCCAGAAACACAGGAAAATAGAAACAGTCAGAACAAATGAGAGCATATTAATCATTTAAAATCAGCAGCAGCATATTGACTGTGTTAAACTCTGGCTTTGTCCTCTCACCCTTTTCACACATTCACAGCAACTAAGTCTGAGATGGTGGAGGACATGTGGTTGGGTGTGACAGTGGCCAGTCAGCGGGGCCAGATAGCTGGACGAGTACTGGTGAGATGAAAAATATCCGTCAATTAACCCTTTCATGCATGAATTAATAAAAAAAAATGCAATTTTTTTTTAATACAGTATTTTACCTCTACAGACATATGCAATACTTTTTTTGTTTATTCGTGATATTTAGAATGTATCGTCATTTATGATTTTTTTAAATGTATTCTATAAAATATTTATAAAATATTATACAACCATGATTATATTATGTAAATCTTCTATAAAATATAGCTGTATCATTTTCCTGTTTATTGCAAAGGCAAACTTGTGTAATTGCATTCTGTTCAATTATATCTTTTTTTTTTTTTTTTATTCTCCAGTGAGTGGAAATGTATTGGATGACTCACTTACATCCACTGAAGTAGTTTATTTATAAAAAATATCTTTGTCATTAATGAATATGCAAGAAAAAAAGCTTCTAAATAGGTGTCCACTATAGGGCCACTATGCATGAAAGATTTAATCGTTGCAGGCCAGGTGATGTAACAACTTAACTACACAATAACAGCCAGGATAAAGGAGATACTGCTGAAGTGATACCCTGTTTATGTATGTTTTTAAAACTTTGTATTTTATGTATTAAATTGCATCCAGTATTTTGTACATTTTCGTTGTTAGTACTGGATTGCAAAGTGAACAAGAACCAATGTCTTGCTAAAGAAAAATTACACTGTTTTATGGCACAACAGCCTCCATAGCTTCCCATGTAATAATATTTAAATAATTGTTTTTATACTTCAACTTTTGTTTATGCAAACAGCACAGCATAATGAAGATGCTATTTTAACTAGTACTTATTCATGCATTCAGTACAAGTTCATGATATTACATTGGTTATTAAAGTCAAAACCCAGTCCCTCCACCTTCACATTTCTCTGGTTTTCAGGCATGTGGGCATCGCTATGTTACAATTTACCAAGGTGGGATAGAGGACCAGCAGCGGATGATTGGAAAGTGCTACGTAAGGAGTAATGATCTCACCTATGACCCCATGGATGAATGGCAGTTTTACAACTATGGGGTCTGTAACCCCACATATGACTTGGAAAAGGAAGGCATGTGCGGCATGGGCATCTCAGGTGGCTTCACAGAAACGGACGTTTATACTGGTGCTACTGGGAGCTACACGTGGCAAGGTGGGGACTGATGAGGTGACAACATACATTTGTCATGTTAAAGTGAAATAAGGGGCGGGTTTGATTGTCCGTTAAAACTTCATTAAAGTTTTTGTTTAGCCAGATTTATTTAGGTCAGATTTACAAAGTGTCGGCTATATAACATACTAGGGCTGGGCGATATGACCTTTTAGTAATATCCCGATATTTTTATGGCATGTCACGATATACGATATATATCTCGATATTTACCTTAGCCTTGAATTAATGCTTTGGTGCATACAATCACATCAGTAAGATGATTTTGTGTCTTCATTAAAACATAATTGTTCATACTGCATCAAGATATGCTGATTTTAAACATTTATGCCAAAAGGATGAAATTGTAACGAAGCAAATTTATCAAAACCGTATTTATTGAACAGTTAAAGCAGTGGCACAAACATGTCATTTTGAAACAAAATAAAGTGCCTTTGTATGATGTAATAAATACAACGTATGAAAATAAGTGCTCTAGGGGGGGACTTTTCAAATGATGAACTATTATAAGGCTTTGCTTTATGGATACGTTTTCAAGTTGTCGTGTATTTTTTTTAATCGCGGAGTTTAGCGTAGAAATCAGTCTTTTATAATACAGGCAGAATGTCCTCGTATCGTCTCCAATAAACGGCTTCAGCCAGCTTTTAATTCAGGATTTGATTCCCACTCCTTTCTGTACTTTCTAGAGACATGACGAGCTAGATAAATATGCTTGTGTCACACACAGTGGAAGAGGTGAGTAAGTGACAGAGGCTGTGAATGTAATCAAATAGAATTAATTATTTTTGCGTGACGTGAAAAACTTTGTAATTTACGTCCCACTCTGTAATCCAGAGCGGGATCAGTTGTGGATTTGGCTGTTCATTGTGACTGTAGGGGGAGTCATGCAGGTGTCCTCTGCTCCTCTGACTGGCTGCAGCTGCAGCCGGAGTGACTGAGTGCTTTAGGACGGGGAGAGACTCTCGTTCTGACAATAACTTTACAATATGCGCTTTAAAGTCAGTCGCCAAAACACCAGGAAAGTCTCTAATAACTCCAGTAAAAGCTGCTAGATTTGTCGCTGGTCGCTTTTCACAAAAAAAGTCGCCAGATTTAGCAAGAAAGTCGCCAAGTTGGCAACAGTGGCTACACGCTGCCTCTCATGACGTAGCACGTAGCTCACGTTATGTACGTAACGAGGTGCGCTTGCTTTATGTCACCGTGCAAAGCGGTGCAGAGTCGAGGAGTGAGGAAACCCCGCCCACAGCTAAAAACAACTGCGTGACAACAGGATACTCGAATATGACGAATATAGGCATTTTCTATATTCGTACAGGGGACTAGCCACGATATCTCGAGTATATTCTATATATCGCCCAGCCCTATAACATACCCTACACTGAAGCCTAAACCACAGCTTTTCTTTAGCCTAACTTCTCCTGACCTACACATTGATAAGTATGCTTGGTATGTGTTTATATCACATATTGATTTGTTCCAATACAATGCCTCTGTAGAAGTAAAACGTAACAAGCTATGACTAAATAAGGGTTGCTCATTATGCTAAAACTATTACCTCTGTTCCACCTGCAACTATTTTCCCATTTTAAAAGCTCCTAAAAACCCAGACATAAAGAGTTCAAAGAAAAATATCGAGCTTGCTAAACACCTTACTTTGTTATACAGATGTTATACTTAATCTTCTTAAATCTATTCTATACTATAAGACTTTATAATTTCCACAAGATAGCACAAAAAATAATATTCAAACTCTGTAAAGATTTTGTGTTCTCTTAGGGAATACAATCTATTAGCAACAAGAAACCAAGCAGAGCTGCTTAAATTCCAATTTTTTTGTTACTCTAATAAATATCGCAATAAGAAAAAATACAGGAATTTTCAATAGATTACTTGAGTGGCACTTAGTGCTGCACTCCTTCCATCTTGTTGACAATTAGGCTGCACAAATCTAACCTCTTTGTTGTACATGTGATGAGTATACATTTGTCTGAATTTGAGAGTTTTTCTTGTTATCTTTTATTGCTTGCTTTTATTGTGCTAGATCCTGAGTAAATGTTTGGTATTTAATTAATGACTTCCCACATTGGAGAGGTTATAAACAAAAATGACGGGCTCCTCATCTGCATCTGCAGGTCATAGATGGAAGGCAAATGAACATGTTGAATTCATTTGTCTCCTAAATTGCAGGACCTGCAAAGTGACTATTGCACATTGTGCAGCCCTAAAACCAAGCTTTTGAGGAAGTTAAGCTAGTGCTGATTATTGGCTTTGGCTAGCTTAAAGTGGAACTATTATGTGCATTTCAGGCTAATTTATTTTTATTTCTGAGACCAGAAGGGCTGGGATTGATTGAGTTATTGTCACAAATCGCTTTATTTACTTCAGACCGACCCTCTCCGTAGGCTGTCAGATCAGCCTGTGGGAAAAACGAGTGGATTGAGACTCTTCCGCATTAAGCCCCGCCTCCCACCACTGCACTACATCGGGAGCGCGCACCGCAACTGGTTTTGCCGCCATTGTAACATCTCATAAACAGAAGGATTAGGCTCATATGAGCTCAATAAAAAAAACAAAATACAATGTCAACACATAGCATACAGCCCTACATGTTGGAACCTGAATCAGACCCTGAAAACGAAGTGGAAAATAGCAACCCACAGCAACGAATGCAGCAGGATGTCTCTCTTTGGTAAACTCACCAGCCATCGTTCAAAATAACTTTATCCAACGTTTTCCACCCACCTGATGTATTTGTACATGCCCTTGTTAACCAATAGAAGGTAACCAATCACCGAACCTTATCCCCCAGGACGTCACAAGGATTTCGAAGTAGAAAAAACCCTCTAAAACAAAGCGTTTTTTGTTGCCATGGAAACTAAACAGAGAGAGTGCTGGAACTCAAACTCAAACTCAAACATGCATTTAGGTGATAAAAAACAGTGTTGTTCACATGTCTGATGAGGATTCAACACTGTAACACTGTAGAAAGCTCAAAAAACTTAAAATACCATAATAGGACCCCTTTAAATACGATGTAAATCATCTCATAATAAGTTAAAGAGAACATCTGCCAGACTTGGTGACATAGCAGGGTGTTTTGAATGAAGGAATTTTGTGGGACTTACAGACTGATGCAGAAACAAGATGCAAAAGCATTAATGCTTACAAGAGTGGTCTTCTGAATATGGATGTCCCTGCAGCCTCTGCAGTAATGTAATATCACTAAATCATTGTGTGTGTGTGTGTGTGTCTGTTTTGTTTTTGTTTTTTTAATATCCATTGCATATAAAGCTGATTTTAATATTGCACCTTTTTTGTTAAAGGAAATGTTTATGTAACGTGGAGAAGTCCAGATCCATCAAAAAACTGGGACTCATCTGGCTCGAGTTTTGAAGAGCTGCCAAATCATTATCGAAACAGTTACATTGGTAAATATGTGGTGATCTTTAAATCATGCTATGCAATTTATACAGTCCCAAAATTAGACAAAAAACATATTATCACAAGTGGTTTTACTGGTGAAGTGTAACAAAAGGTTCATTAACTCACTTAAAGTTCCAGTACATAAAACCTAGGGGTGTTGTAATGTTAAAGTCTGTGTGGTTTCATTGATAAAAACCAAAACCAACCTTGCTCCTTTGCCATTTTACACTGTTATGTGGCTACCCTAGAAGGCAGTGTAAGATGATAATTGATTGCAATTTGTTATTTATGTAGTTAAATGTAATAATGAACTTCACTTTTGATTTCCTTTACTCAGCATTCTTTATAATGTCTCAATTAAAAGTAAGATACCAAATACTCTCCAATACTTCCATCCACAGGTTATTCAGTTCTTGAGGAGAAGAAGCTGCTGAGCGTTAATGAATACACAGTGGTGACAGGGGCTCCTAGGCACCAGTCCAAGGGTTCTGTGATGCTTGGGAAAAAGAGGAGTAATAAAATTGATCTTGTACAAACCATCTATGGAGAACAAGTGGGCTCATACTTTGGGAGCAGCCTAGCAGCCACAGACCTCAACAATGATAAGTGAGTTACTACATAGATAGTTTGAGTAATGGAAATGGAACATCAAGAATTTATTCTGTTTTATGTGCTTATACACCATGTGGAGCATACTTTAAATACTAGCCTCTCTTTCCAAGACCTCATACAACACATGCAGGGCATCAGGTTAGCATTGCACAGCTATAAAAATGAAAATTGGTAATGCTTGTTTTTAAATATGGGATACTTCTAATTAATAATCCACAAAACTACAGTAATGTTTGCACATGTAAGAGGATTGAATGAAGTAGTTTTACTTGCCTCATGCTTGAATGCTGTGTGACATTAATCTGCCTTGTTTAATATTTGTTTTTGGGTGTGTCTTTTGACTACTGCAGTTGGAATGACCTGATTGTGGGTGCTCCTTTTTACTTCGACCGCTCAGATGCTAAAGGAGGGGCAGTTTACATTTTTATGAATGAAAATGGATCTTTTAAGAATACACCCACTTTAGTCTTGAAAGGTTCTTCTGAATCCGGATTTGGATTTGCAGTTGCCGCCATCGGTGATGTTAACCAAGATGGATTCCAAGGTATGACTTCGAACCAAGCATTTTTTTCACACCTAGATGCGATGAACTGTGTCCAAGATTTTGCTGATGATGTGAATTTGATGATTAGTCCTAAATGTACGATTCCATAGTTTGCACTTCACATCAATCAATTTTCTTATACTTGACAGAAACTACAAAGCATACCAAATGCTGAAAGTGAATGATTTTACAATTTAATTAGGTTTTTATGGAAATGATCAACTCCTGGATGTGATGACAATGACACCTCTTTTAAAGTTCAAAATTGTTCTAGTACAGCAAAGCAGCTGGTAATTATCCAATAAAATGAGTTGCTATAAAAACAAGCCCATAATTAAATGA
This sequence comes from Telmatherina bonti, assembly GCF_933228915.1. Lineage (NCBI taxonomy): Eukaryota > Metazoa > Chordata > Actinopteri > Atheriniformes > Telmatherinidae > Telmatherina > Telmatherina bonti. Next base: position 19,750,278 of record NC_136630.1, on the reverse strand, counting down.
TCTTGTATCAGTGGAACTAGCAGTTTCCACATCTGGAAAATCACTACCATCGCAGGGTTTAGAGCAGCATGGAGTGCCCTGGAAACAGACATGCCTTTTTAGGCAAAACTTTGCATATTTCAGCAACACAATGCTAAACTGCTTTTTTAAATCATGGATTTGTAGTGGAAGACAATCTGAAAACCTTCTGTGCATCATGAAAAGCACAACATAACAAATACCCCAGGATTGTTAAGGAGCTATAATCTTACATTGGACAAGAATGACACAACAATTCATCTCCCACATGTTTAGTAACTAGCCTCCTAAGTTCTCAGATATTTGCAGGCTAAAGTTAAAGAAAAGGGAGTGTTACAGTGGTAAACATGACCCTGTACTAACTTTGTGAGATGCATAGTTGCCATCAACTTCAAGATGAGAAGATTTTTTTCATGAAATTGTTCATTTTCTCACTTTCAACCACTGATATGTAAATAAAGTGTTTGTTTTTTGTGCAAATTATTCAAATAAGGCCCGATCTACTAAGATCCCAATTTGCAAGTAGTAATTTACATGTGCAATCTAAAATTTTGCTGGATCATGGTTTGCGTTCTTTTACTAAGAATGTGTGTGTGAATAGGCGGCAGGTGCAGGTTTTGCAGACTACCTCTTTAAACCAGGGTTTTGTGTGCGACATGGTTTGCAGAATGGCAAGTCGGGAGCAAAAGCATTGCCTACAGCAAAGAAATCCGAATGCCACACAATGAAAAAGTTAATACTTTAGGTTAAACAATGTGAGGAGTAGATAAAGTAAAGAGACAGTGAACCAAAGAACAATAGGCTTATAATAAAATTTCTGCAAATAAGGGTCGATGTACTGTCACCTCTAAAAACAAAAAAGAAAGAAAGAAAACATAAATGGATCTAACATAGTCTCATGTTTCTAAAATTGGTCTAATTTATTTTTACTAAGATTTCATGAATTGGCCCACCTACAAGCCAGCCATTTAAAAAAAACCTGCCAGCTCGAAACTCGGAGAACAGAACTTTTTTTTTTTGGTTTTTTTTTTTAAATTAAGAACAATGCAATGACCTGAGATATTTTGCACAAAGGGCACAATCGTTTGCTCTAAGAAATCCAGCTACTGAAAAAGAACAAAAAAACTAGTTTGGCCTCAGTTAATGACTGTGGAGAGTGTGTGTAAACCCCATAAATGCTATCATCCAGTAACACAGTGGACTGCACATATAGAGGATCCCAGCTGTGACACTCAATATTTGTTGAGGTATTGTGTGATTGCTCTCCAAACCCACTATGAGTTCCTCCAACAGTTCCCAAATGAATTGATATGTCTTGATGATTGTTTCCTCGTTCATCCCAAAGATCTTCACACGAGGCTGAAAGACGCATGCTCCACTGCTCCTTGCTTTGTTGTGTGTCTCTCTCTTGTGGCCATAACTGCAGCCATGTGCACAATTACACAGACTGTGCGTCCTTTTGAAACATGTTAAAAATAGGTGCTGTTTCTATGAGAAAAATTGCTTTCAGGTTTGATAAATCACATTGCAGGTGTTAAATGAATATATGTACATTTTCTCCTTCCAACACACATAAAATAGCATGTGATATTTATCTCAGCAGACATACTAACTTAATAGATACAATCTTCAGTGTTACTGACTATTATTATTATCACTGTTAGTGTTACTCTGTATCATTTACTTTTGTACTTTTTTGGCGTGTGCAGTGAGTTTGCACATATTTTAGGACACACAAACCTTTATTCAGATCCAGGCCTCAGTTTTTATTTACACTTTCCACAGCAACATTAGACTGTTGCAGTAATCTACAGGAGGGAAGCATGAAGCATTTACTATTACAGCTATATTTATTACAAAAACTATCTTATTTTCATTTTCAGTAGCTTGACTGTTCAAGTTTCCTCAGATACTTTTTTGTTGTCCATCTGCAGATTTTGCAGTGGGGGCACCATTTCACGAAACAGGAAAGGTCTACATATGGATGGGAAGTAAAGAAGGAATAACACAAAATTACAGTCAGGTAGCATTTTTATGGAATTCTTGTGGTAATTAGTTTGAACTTTAAATGAAGCAAGTTGGAAACCCAGGTATAATGAACATCCTCTACAGGTGATTGAAGGCAACTCGGTGAGTACGGGCACATTCAAGACCTTTGGCTACTCCATCAGTGGAGGAATGGACATGGATGACAACAGCTACCCTGACATCTTAGTTGGCTCTCTGGATGATCACATAGCCCTCCTCAGGTAGAACAAAGTCTTTAAAAATATGTCTTTCTAGTTTTCAAATGCAGGGAAAGTTTCCATTTTTTGCACTCAATGACTTTATATTGTGGTTTTTAAATTTTAGTTTCCTTCACCTGAACAGGACATAGTAAAAATTCAAAAGAAAAGTAATGTTGATATATTTGTTAGTTTACAACGTTGAATCTGAATTAATTTGATTGTTTTCAGAGCGCGGCCAGTAATCCATTTAACTAAAAATTTTACGGCTGAACCCAAGATTGTGGATCCTAATCAGTGTGCTGAAAATAAACCATGGTAATATATCGAACAAAATGTCTAATTAGGATAAGTCTGTCTGTGTTTTCCTTTAATTGATAAATGTTTTTGTTTTTGTATTTTACAGCATTACAGTTACCCTGTGTATGTCTTTCACTCTAAGTAATGGAAACAAGTACTTCAAAAAGAATATCAGTAAGTAATGTTAATGTGGATATACTTTTAATTTAATCTAACCATGTCATTGTGAAATCTTGCTATTCGTAAAGAATATCTTCATCTGCATTTACTGAACACATTAAATCTGTGCCGTGATGTTTTCTATTTGTTGCTGCTTCGTGAAGCGGTGGATTACGAGGTGGGAGCCGACGTAAAGCGAAGCAGAAGCTCTCGTATTCAATTTCAGAATTTTGGTGATACATATACTAACTCCATGAGCCTGCCAGCCTCCAAATTGATCTGTCATACTATTAAACTCTCTGTAAAGGTAAGATTGATTGTGTGTGTATTTAAATAGTTTTTTTTTTGTGTAGATATACTTAAAAAGCTCATTACCTTTTAGTAATGCAGGCACTTAGACTAACATAACAGTTATGGCTGAATTGACAGAAAGGTTTAAGGGACAAACTGGATCCAGTGGTCTTTTCTCTCAACTTGACATTACAACAACAACAAACAACAGTCAGACGCTCCCTGCAGAACTTGGACTCCTTTCCCATTCTGAGCCAAGAGCAGAATCTCACCGAAAAAACTGAGGTACAAAGTAATGCATATATCACAGTCACCCAGCTGAAGCGGCGATGCGCATGTATCCAGAACAGGCCTGAGAGGTATGATACAATATGATGGTATTTGTTCTATTTCCTGTAGATTACCTTTCAGAAGGATTGCGGCTTGGACAACAAGTGCACGAGCAACCTTCAGCTGAAAGCCCAGTTTGTTGACGAGCAAGCCAGGCCTTACCCCGGGTAAACAATAAGACTCTCCTGTTTTAAAATCTCAGATGTAAAGCACTTTTAATACACACAGCTGACATTCAAAAGAACACTTTGACATTTTTGGAAAAAAAACACTTCCACTTTCTTGATCAAAGTTATATAAGATTGTCATAACAGTCACAACAAGATGGTTTGAGTGTGTTTTCAGTGAGACTAACAATCATAATCTTTTCAAGATTGGCCTTCAATGGTATGTTTGTATGTTTATCTAGACATAAATCAGCATTAACATCAGCATGAGTAAGCAAACTTTATTACCCTGTTCAGACAGGACAAGTTTCAGTTGCTAAAATTCAGCAGCAACATGAAGCTGAGGCTACAGGTGGATGTGACCAACGATCCTTCCGCTGGGAAACTGGCTGAGGACGCCCATCAGGCAACACTCAACGTTACTGTCCCCAGTGTTCTGGCGTATGCTGCCTTCAGGCCTGCGGTATGTCCACTGGAGGGCAGCAGATGACTGAAAAATATTTGTTTATAAAGTTACCTTGCTAAAATAGATTTATTTTTTTTATTTTGTACTTAATAGCTAAGAATCACACATTGTAAGTTTATTTGTGCTTTAAATGTGAAACAGTTGAAAAAAGTGCCACGAAAGACTCAGATGCTGCATAAATACCTCATCCTTTCTTGTCACTTAACTATAAATGTGTGTTTAGGATGGCCGTTTCGAATGCCAGCGTGTGGGCGATGTCGTTATCTGTGACTTGGGGAATCCTCTGAAAAGTAAAGAAAAGGTGGGTTTGAACAGTTTAGCAGATGTTACAATGTTAATGCTAAAACATTAAGGATCAGATGTTAAAGCTCTTCACATGTGTTTATCTCTCTTAGGTGTCTCTGCAGCTGTGGTTTGAGACAACTGGAATTGACCTGTACACAAAAAAGATCAAGTCTCAGCTGCTTCTATCAACGTAAGGGATTAATACAGACTAATGCATATTGCACATTGTTATATTGTATTAAAACGAGGACAAACGTGGACTGTGTGTAATACTTACCTGTACTGCAGGATCTAGTTTGAATTCAGTTTCTGTGGCCTTAACTCAGCTCTGCAACCTTATGGTTTATAATTGTAGACAATTTGTTGATTTCTTCAGTCTTAGTGAGCAGAGTGACCTGAGACCTGTGACGGTGGGCCTGGTTATTGAAAACACCATCTCCCCCACCTTCACCATGTGAGTGCCTTTACCAAACAGATTCTAACACATTGCACACTGAAGTGTCACAGATCATAACCCTCCACAGCACTCACACCTTGTGAAATCTTGTCTCAGTGCAAATCCATTAGTACGTACAAAATTTGGTGGGACAGTAAAGGGCGAGTCAGCTATGGGCAACACCAGTGACGTGGGCAGTCTGGTGGAGTTCACCTTCAAAGTGAGTCACCTACGTCACTCTGACACTATATTTCCCCTCCAGGTCTGTATTCTTCATCTACAGTGTGTGTGCTACTCACTCGCATTTTCCTTTCCACACCCTGCTTTCAAAGCCGAAAGCTTCAGAAGTTTAATAACGTGTGAAGAAGAGATTGTTACTGTGAGCTATGGTTTGTGGTGTGAGAATGACCAGGGGTGGATACTGTTTAGGGATCACAGTCAGTCTCTGATTCTTAATTTAAACCTTATTGCATTTTCCTGGATTTCTGCTGTAACTCTGTTTTTTGTGCTGTTGACAACTTTTGCCACCAGGTTGACATGAAGGAACCGCTGGGAGACATGGGGAGTCTGGCTGTGGAGTTTGAGTGGCCTTTTGAGGTAGACAACGGCAAGTGGCTGCTGTACCTGACAAAGATCGTTGTGAGGGGGCAATCAGAAATGGAATGTGACCCCCCTGGGAAAGTTGTCAACATGCTTAGCCTGACTGTAAGGTTCTTTCTGGCTTTGGTTTAAAGCTGATCTACTGAGTTTTCCACAGGAATGTTTTGACTTGGTTTAGTTTATGCTCAGATATAATTGATACCTGGGAAGATTGTTTAGATGTGGAGGATTACTGTTGTTTTAAAAGGGCTTTTATGAACAAGTTACATTAGCTATTATTTGTTTTTAACAAAAACTGTTAATCTCATTTTGAGAAATTTAGAAGATATTTTAGTTTTTAAAAAGTTATTAGTTTGAAGAATTGCAAGGTAATTAAAAAAAAACAACTAGCAAACACATATTTAGAACTTTTATTTACTATGCTAACATCAAGATTGCTAAAATGCACAGACAACATGCATGTTGCTGATATGTTTTGGGTTTTTTTTTTTTACTACATTTATTATAATTGTTTAGTCATTTCTCAGCTAATGTCAGCTCAGTAGCATCTCACTCAGACAGGGTACACGCTTGGTTTAGGGTATATGAAAACATAGCAACATACTGTGTAATAATATTAGCTATTCTTAAAATATAAAGGTAGCGCTTGAAATTGGACTGAATTGGACTGATATCACTCTATATCAAGATTTACTTGAAGTTGAGAAACACAAAGCTTGTGACGTGGTGTGATTCCTGAAGCAGTTGGAGCTATACTGTATAAAGGTCATTGGTAAATGGTTTAAAAATGGGCACAGTGGCAAACCACTGTTCAGAAATAAATTTTGTGGAAAAACAACTGTGTCACCACATAAAAACCTCAAAGAGCCCTAAATAGAAACTCCCAATGTGTGCCGCCCACATAAAGACAGTAGAAATGACACTGCTATTCTGAGAAGAATTTAGTAATGTCTTTATCAAAACCAGTAATTAGCTCTTGTCATCTGATGTAATGTCTGTCTTCCTCCTCTTTTCATTTTCTTTTGTCCTTCTCTTGCTTTCTAGTTGTCAGAGACCAGATCCAAGCGTAAGAAACGTCAGCTCACAGAAGTTGACTCTGAAGATACAGCCCGATCACAAATCACTGAGCCACAAGCAGCAATTACAGTGCAAACACGTCTGAAAGAGTCGCCCCTGTTGGTAAGAAACTGGGTATCTGGATGAGGATTTCCCATTCATACTTCAGTATTCAGCAGACAAAGATTTGCAAATTAAGCTGATACAAATAAAATAAGTGATAAATGCTTACAAAGAATGAGTTTTGCCAGCAATTTAGATGAAACTTTCTCATGAAATGTCAGTGTCAACCAGCTGTTGGTATTAGAGGAAAAATCAATGATAGCTAAGGATTAATCCTCAACACAGCTCAGTAGTTTTTTAGAGTCTATATAACCTTTTAAAGTTTCTTCAACTTGGTGTGTTCATAGCTTTTTGTACTTAAATGATCTGTAGTGTTACACAATCTAAAATACACATGAAAATACATATAGACAAACAGTCCTGATCATAAGAACTACCTAAAAAATCTCATTTCAAATCCATTGTTTTCTTCCTAAACTGAATGACACCACTTCAGCATGATTCAAACAACAAGTAGGTATCAATTTTGCATGTTATTATTTAATAATCAGCTAGCCAATCAGAGGGAGCTTGGCTTTCCAAGATAGACAGTTTCTTTACATCCATTCAGTATGGATCAGCATGAGCTGTTAGGGAAACAAAATAGTAAGTGTATTTTCTACACTTTTGAGTTGTCAGATTTTCTCCGCATATATATATATATATATATATATATATATATATATATATATATATATATATATATATATATATATATATATATATATATATATATATATAATGTGTGTGTGTGTGTATACATATATTTGCTCTATTGTGTAATAATGTTTGTGTGTGTGTGTGTGTGTGTGTGTGTGTCTGAAAGGACTGCCTCAAGGGGACAGCAAGGTGTGTGACATTTACCTGTCCTCTACTCAACATGACAACCTCATCCCAGATCTATGTCCGGTCCCGGTTGTGGAACAGCACAATGCTAGAGGTCATTTACGTGTTCTGTACAATCCAGTCACACACACAAGTTTCTAAATGATTCCTTCAATACCTTTAACAGTAGCATCAGTTAATGTATATGCAGCTCAGAGCACGGTTTGAAACTGTTTTTACATTTGTGTGTTCCACTGCAGGACTATTCCAATGCTATGAGAGTGACAGTCAAGGGCCGAGCCACACTGAAACTCATTACAGATAAGCCAACCATCAAAATGGAGAATCAAACCAATGTGGTATTTTATGTTGATTGTTATGAGGATTATTGTTGGTTGCAGTAATGATCATTATTTAACTCGACTTTCTCCACTTTTCTTGTAGTTCACAGTAGAAATAGACCCAGAGGAGGAGTTAGAGAAAGTGTATGAGCTTCCCCTGTGGATCATCATCTCTGCTATTATAGCAGGAATTTTACTACTTGGAATCATCATTCTTATACTATGGAAGGTGAGACTACACTACACTGATTACACTCTTGTAAAATGACATACTGTGTGTCTGCAGACACAGACTTTGAACATCCCTGAATCGCTCCACATGTTCTCACACCAAATGTCTTCTCTGGATCATGTGAAAACAACAGACACACTCATTTGATTATATATGACCTCCATCCTAAATCTAACCCTTCCCCCTTCGTGCACCTTCCCACTCCTCCTCCGCCCCCCCAGTGTGACTTCTTTCAGAGGGCCAACAGGAGGGAGATGTATGAGGCCAAGGCCCAGAAGGCTGAGATGAAGATCCAGCCCTCTGAGACAGAGAGGCTGACTGATGACTACTAAAACTCCAATGTGTCTCCAGACCACACATATCTTTGGGGCTTTTGGGTAAAAGAAAAGAAAAAGTGAAAAATGAATACTGATGATGACAAACCTTTAGAATGACTACCACTTTACCTTCACTTACCTTCTTCTAACTTTTCTTCTGGTTTCCTTTCCAGGCAAATACTTTAAAGTGTGCTCCTCACCACTTTGTCTTAAATCTGCATTTTTTCTTTTCCATCTTTCTCCATGGATTTCGTGGGTTTCTCTGTTTTCTAACTTGATTTTCCACAGCCCCGAAATCCCAAATCTGCTCTGTCATTAATGTCACACCTCCTGCTGTCTCTTTATATTTGTAAAACAAACTTCTCCTGTCTCTTTTCTTGCTAGCTTGGATTCTTCAAGCGAGCTATCTACTACAGAATAATGCCAAAGCACCAGGGGGTGAAAATTCGCAGGGCTGAGCGCTATCAGTTTAATCTGGGCTTTCAGCCCGAGGAGCCACAGAAGAAGTACTGGATCACCAACTGGACAGAGATGCAGCAGTACCACTACTGAGGCCTTTACCTTGAATCTTGAACCACAAACTTCCATGGGGGACAAACAAAGAGCACTGGGCCCGATTGAGCCACCAGGACTTTGCAATTCATGGACCTATCATGGATAGTTTCTTAAATGTTTTATTTGGGTAGATTTCTTTATGGTTTTCTGTGCAATATACTTAAAATTTTGTTTAAGAGATTGTATTTCCACTTAATGCAGTGTTGTATGTTGGAGCCTGGATTGCATTCAGGATTAAACTAAAGGTAATTTTATCATTTTGCAAACCAGTGGACTCGGCCTAGTGTCGCATGCATTTTTTCATCTTACTCCTTAACCCTTTTAGCACAGTTTTTAGTCACTTGATGTGTTTTCCCCATGATGTCTACTGTAATTGGTAGGGATTTTTTTCTTCTTCTTTGATTTCATATCTATCCAGGCCCGTCCCCAAACATAACTGTTTGTACACTTGCTTAGGATTTTAAACTTTAATTGGGTTTCAAGATCATTTTCAAACTGCACTTATGCATGTGTTGAGAAAGCAATGCATTAATCCTCAAATCCTTTTTCTGGCAATGGTACAAACATTCTTCTCTGGGTTTCATGGTCATGTTTTGTTTTGTTTTTTGTTTTTTTTAACTCGGTTTTGAACAGCACATTTGATATCCCCATGTTAAATTCCACAACAAGGTTATTTCCAAGCATCAACAGGTTCTTGTTTGTTTGTAGAGTGAGTCACAAGAGTAGATTGGATTATTTATTACACCATCTTGAGCTAATACATTTGAGAAACTCATACAGAAAGTCATGACACTGGATTAAATGAGATGACAGACTGGATACTATACAGTCCAGAATAGAAACATTGTGGACTTTTAGAACAATCTTTCACTGTATTTTTATAAGACAGTAAGCTGACACATGGATTGTGTCCCAGACATTTTGGCCCCCATCGTGGTCAACCTGCAGCACTGAAGAAAGACGGGACTGAGAGATCATTAAGTGGCCTCTAATGGGATTAAGTGTTTTGTTACCACTCCAGTCAGTTACCTGATAAGCCCACGGGTACTCTGCTGAGTGACGCTCCACTAACTTCAAGTAAAGAGGGAATAGACTACTATCGATGCACACACTGTTGTGGTGTTATTTTTGTACTGTGTTGTTTTTGTGTTATTAAATTGGTTGACAACCATACAGTCCATTTAAATGTATTTATTGTAGAAATGCAGAGGATTTAACAACAAAAATCATACTGTGTTTACACAATGAACGACTTTACAAACATTCATTTTAAAACATTTTCTTTGACATTCAAATATTACAAATAAAATCAGTCATGCTCTTCTGCTTAGGCAAAAATAATGTGAGCAACTGAATACAGTAAATGTACAGGACAGAACAAACTGGTGAACCGAGCACAGAGGATTAATCCATGTTACCTCAGCTATGAACTCCAGCGCCAGACTTTTATTTTTGTCAACAGGGCTCTGACCAGACTGGTGTAATTTATCAGGGTTTCTCAGATACAGTTCCTACAAAATGTGTAAAAATATTGAATACCACAACAAACTTTTGTGTCTGTTTGTGGAGACTTAAGACTGAAGGTGGCATCTGATTAGCTTGTGTGAATAGTGCTCTAGATGAAAAACACCATATTTTGCATGTCCTAAAAAACACATTTGAGATGTGATTTGTTTAACAGATGGCGTGAAGATGGTCAAATCATTTAGCATCTGCTAAATGACTGTAGAAATTCAATATAATGTATGTAATACTTTTTTTATTACATTAAATAATGAAAAATATTAAGAACTATTTTCACTCTTAAATAACCTGTGCCAAAGCAGATTTACTTTAACAGTAGATTCTATTGAATGTTTACATTTACATGCTCTTAATGCAGAAAAGATGTTTTGGAAATAGGAATGGAAAACTAGTAATAGAAACTAAAAGTGTATAATTTTGAGTTCATCTACATGATCATGCAAACTAGGTTGTTTACATTAAAAACAACAGCTCAAAAACAGCTTCGAAACATATGGCCATGTTTGTATAAAAATGTGTGATTATGCAAATTAAATCCACTTTAACATTAAATTAGGAAATGCATTTCTGAGGACCATTTATGATTTCTATGTCTAACAAATTCAACTTTCAGCTGTATAAAAAAAAAAAAAAAAAAATTCAGTTGTGTAAAATTAAAGGGAAATTGGTTGAACAACAGGAAACAGCCCCGATCTGTCCTGAAATCATAAATTACATAAAAACATATGTTCACATTGAGGTTGGTTAAGTGCTATCTACAGTACATCAGGCTTTACTTCAGCTATCACTCACATCTAGTCTTTTTGCTTGAGCTCCATTGTTGATAAGGATTTTTCAGGCTTTTTTGACTTTCTGTACTTGTAGGCAAGAAAGATGATGGCCAGTAAAAATACCAGGCTAAGAACCAGCAGGATCCACTGGCCCGCTATGGCAGCTGCACTGTCCACTGTCATTCCCAGGAATTCCACTTCATTTTCATCTGCAGGACCACAAAGAACAAGTCCTGAATAAGACACAATTTTATGTGTACAGTAGGAAAATATATTTTAATCCAGACTGACAAGATACCCCACAGGGGGGAGCCATTTTTTTTTTCCTGCAGCCTTTTAGCATTATCCATTTGACAGTGAAAACACCATAAAGCTTCATTTAAAGAAACTTAGAAAGATAGAAAATGATTCGAAAGTAAAGGAAAAAAATGAGCCTGCAGATTTAAATGACTTTCTTGATCACTCTGAAAAATATCAATGACCTTGGCAGAGGATGCAGCGAGAACAAACCAGACGCTTTGCATAAAGATCTTTTTGCAAGAGCCATTACTTTTACTATTTTGATGTATCTCTTCAGAAAAAATGTTGTCTTTTCTTCTTGCGGAATGTAATAATAACTTGATAAATCTGAGTTGGAATAAAAAAAAATGTCTTTTTGTTTTACGAACAGAAAAATCTCCCAATTACTGACAATTAACCAGGTACTGCAATGAGTACAGTTTATGTAAATTATTTTAGATTTTAGTCTAGAATTTTATTACCAAAAAACTCTTCTCTGGGAACTATGCAAGTTTCTTGCACCCATATTGTGGATTTATTTTAAATCGGTCCTACAACAGTAGTGCTCCTTTTTACCCAGTACTCCTTTCAAAGTCAATCTGTACAGATCTAATCTGCATACAACCTTTCAGCTAGATCTCATCAGTTAAATGAGAAGAGTGGACGATTGATTTCACAGTGAGCGGCAGCAGAGGAGGACAAACAAGATGCCTCAGTGTGAATCATTGTGCCTTCTCTTGCAGGGAAGCAGTCCTGCAGCATTTGGCTCTGACAATGGAAAACTGGTTTTGGGAAAATTTCCCAAGCCATTATTGGTAAACACCTGGAGACTCGGGCTCTTAAAACTGGCCCGCTAAAACCAACGAGGCTCAATCAAGTCTGAAACCTTGGAGTTGATCTTACTTTCAGCAGCCATTTAAAAGCTGTTACGAAGACAGCTTTCTACCAACTCAGAACCATCAACAGAATTAAATATTATTCTCCCAGACAGACCAGGAGAAACTCATCCATGCATTCATCTCCAGTAGACTGGATTACTGTAATGGTCTGTTAACAGGACTTCCTAAAAAGAGCATTAAACATCTGCAACTCATCCACAATGCTGCTGTTAGAGCTTTAACTAGAACTAAGAGGTCTGAACACATCACACCAGTTTTAAAATCTTTACACTGGCTTCCAGTCAGTGACAAGATAGTTTTTAAAACCCTGCTGATTGTTTACAAATCCCAGAATGTTTTAGGACCGGAATACATCTGTGATATGTTCAGAGAATATAAACCAAGCAGAGCCCTTCGACCCAAAGACTCAGGTCAACTGGTCCAGACAAGAGTCCAGACTAAACATGGAGAAGCAGAATTTAGCTGTTATGCTGCCAACAAGTGGACCAAACTGTCAGTGGAGATTAAACTCTCACCAAATGTAGACACTTTTAAATCCAGGTTAAAAACATTTCTTTTCTCATGCGCCTGTGCATGAAATCTGCACAGCAACTTTTAATTAATTCTGTTTTTAATTGTTTTAATATAATTTATGATTTTGTAATTTTGCCATTTGTGTTACCCTTCATGTTTTGTTTTGTTTTTTTTTTCCACCATCCGTAATGCTTTTAATGTTTCATGTAAAGCGCTTTGAATTGTCTTGTATATGAAAGATGCAATATAAATAATCTTGCCTTGCCAAGAGATATGAATGTTTCCGTGGCTGTATATATATGCATTAAGGTGTAAGACATACTTGGTTTCCAATCATACTCAGGCCATCCACGGACATCATTGTTCTTGTTGTTCTCTGCTTCCAGCCATTGGATGAGAGGCTCAAAATACTCCATTAGTGGCTGAGCACTCATTTTACGCTGGCCTGTAATCATGGCCATGGCTTCAGGCCAAGGCTTACTGAAACCAAGCTTCATCACATCACTGCAAACAACAGGTCAAAGCTCAAGTCAGTGGAGATAAGGATGAGTAGTGAGAGCATTTTTTGGTGTGAATCAGACAAATTAACACAGAGATGAACGACATTTTGTGCACACTAACCCCAGCAGCTTCCCAGCTTTCTGAGATTTGTAGATATCACACGTGTGGAGAGGTCCAACATGATTTGCAGCTGTACACAGAGCTTTATGGAACTGAAACTGGATGATGAAGCTCACAAAGTATCTAAAAATAATAAAAATATGTCTTATTACAACTGAACTTCACTGCCAAGACCTCTAAAGAAAAACATCCCGTAATAACGGTCACAGCTTTCAGCCACGTGATTACAGATGAAAGAACAATCCTATATACGGTTCAAAAGCAATTATGAACCTATCTAGGCTCAATAAACTGTGCTTGATTTGTTTTGCAGAGTACTGAAAATTTACCTGACATATGGCACATTCGCAGGGATATGGAACTTTGCACCTGGATCAAAGTCATCTTCTGTGCGGGTTACAGGTGGACAGAGTCCCTGGTACTTCATTCTGCAATACAAATGATCTAACAGTTAAGTAAATCATTTATCACATAATCCCTTGCTCATTATGATCACCACTATTGCACTTTGTCACATTTCTGGTCTACTTTACCTGAGGTTCCACCATTCTTTGTTATACTCTGATGATGGAATACGTCCATCAAATACCTTCCACCTCCACTGGTCCATCAGGTAGCCGAAAGGTAGAAAAGCGATTTTATCGAGTGCCATGCTCATCAGAAAGTTGATGTCACTCTCTGTATGAGTGACAAATGTACCAAAATCCCAGGTGAACCTTTTGTTGCACCACCAAATTTTTTAACAGAGCTAAATAATGGTAATTATCCCTCACCATGGTTGCTCTCAACTTTGTCCAGGAGGCCAATGCTTTGCAAATGTTTGGGTGTGGACACTGACAAGGCGAGTACATCACCGATGGCCTCGTGGAAGCCAGGGTTAGCTCCATCTCTGAAGGACACAGGCTGGTCTTTGTACTGCAGGAAGTATTGTACATGGCCCATCTCGTGGTGCACTGTGATCAGGTCATCCATTGTCACAACAGTGCACTGTTTTATCCTGAAGACACAAATCAACAACTACTTTTGCTTCTTTACATGATGTGTCAAGGAGAATGCAATAACACAAACAGCAAAACCAAAAATGTATTTGATATGGTGTCAAATATCTAAAACTGAAGCTGCCTTGTAAAGATTAGAGTCTGAGGGCTCTAGACCAGGGCTGTTTCATAAGAAATACCCCACAAACACCTTAGTATTTCAAACCAAGCAAGGACTGGCTATCTTATACAGCTGGATTAATCAGCATAATTTTAGAAACAGATATGATTATCTTATGACATTGTTGAGCTAAGATATTATATAGAATCTGCAGCAGATTATAAAACCAACAAGGCTCAACCTGAAGTCTTTTCGGTTGTAGAAGTCCCACGCAGAAGCGTGGCACACAACCTGGCGTCCATCAGACGGCTTCTCCAGCATGGATTTATCCCAGAATTCTTTAGGCATTGGCAGAAGACCCAGAGAGGTGAAGAATCTGTCTGATTCCTGAAACATCATGGTGGCATTCCACCCCTAAACAATAAAAACAAAACAAAAGGGAAATAAATAAATATGGATCTGGGAGTTTTGCCAGGAATTACACATTTAATATTTTGAAGAGTCAACTGCTTGAAAAAGAAAAGCAAAACTTGACACAAAGTGTAAATAAATGATGGTTGAAAAAAATAAATGTTATCTTGTGCGCATCTCCTTGCGTTCTCATGTGTGCAAGAGTCATTTTGAACCACTCTGAATATTCATTTACCTTAGCTACCATTGCTGGTGTGGCATCAACTTGTGTGGCATGTGGGTAAGGTATGACCAAATCCATGATGCCGGACCATGTCTGTGCCCACATGTTGCCTGAAAGGACAGAGGACAATAATATACTTCTGACTCTAAGAAGTTCGGGAACATGTCATCCTCTGCTGTGTCAGTGTTTAACCAAGTGTGATTTGTGATTGTGATTCAGGCCAATCCCTGACAGTATGGAACTGTCACATGCAATTTCACGCTTGATGCCTCTGAAAGAAAATTAAATCTTGCCTTAATCCAAATGCATCTGCAGCCAACAATATAATACCACTGGGGTATGTTCTCATATAAAAGGAGTGTGTTGGCTATAGTGTTAAAATAGTTGGGATTCCATAGTGAAATTCTGGCTGACTATGATTTTTCTTTTCCTTGAGACCTAAATCTAAACTCAGACAAGTCCAAAGGAATTTAAAGATAAAGCCAGGACGGTCAAAAAAGTGAAATACTGTGTATGTACAACTTAATCAAAATGTTCATACTTACCTAGCAAATGAGCAGGAATTGGTCCTTTTAGGTTGATATACTTGGGACCATATTTTCTGTACAGAGCCCTTCGAACATAAGCATGTACGTTCACATAGAGCGGCTCCAGCTCCTTCCAGAGTGTCTCCAGGTCTTCTTCAAAGGTTGGGGTCTCATAGAGGGACCTCCAGAAAGCTCCATTATCAGAGTGACCTACAGACAGTAACAAGGACAAATAGCTTTTTAAAAAGATGCACTTTTGGCTCATGTGCTTCAAGTGCATACTCTGTGCTATGGGAACATGACTTTAAAAAAAAAAATTAAGTAGAATTGTGTTACTTTGTTGTGTTTTAAGTGAATATAGACTGAAGAGCCAGAACAACAAAGTCTAGTGTGAAAACTGGCATAAGCTTCGTATAAAGCAAACATATTTGCCTGAGATATTTGTGTTACAATATAAGCGGAGGATATGGAACTTCATCCCTGGTAATATGTTGCTTTTTTTTTCTTTTTTTTTTTTTTAAAGGTTTAATCTTTTTACTATTTAAAAAAAAAAACAAAAAAAAAAAAAACATGTTGCTAATACATTCTCAGTATTCAGCAGTGTCCTGTTCTTTGCACTAAGCTAAGCTAACCATTTGCAATCCATAGAATAAAAGTGGTCCAGATGCCTTAATCATTAATCAATCCCAGTACTGTTTTGCTGGATGATTAATCAATCCAGAAAAACAGTTCATGAACATTAAAATAATGAGAAATTCATCACATCAGTTAAATGTTTTTTCTGAAGAAAATGTTGTGAAAGAATTAGCATGTTATTTTTAACAACTGATTTTGACCCCCTGTCTGTAGTGTGGTGTTTTAAGTCAAACGTTTTGACTGATTAACCTGTGCTTTAAAAAAAATGGTGAGTTTCAATTTTCCACAGCTGAAATACTGATGAAAGTAGGTACGGTACATGGCAATAAAATTGCCAGTAATTTACTGCCAAGTGCGTAGTAGTCTAAGCTTACTTTGCTGAGTTTGACAAGGTGAGCTCCCAGGGAAGGTTTACAGTCACAAGCGCATAACATGCTTCATGATTTATTAAGGTGTAACTTGTGTCCAAGCACACCTGATGGAAGAGAGGGATGCAGTGCAGTGACTAACTTCATCACCACTCTTACCATAATACTGAAAGGCAGAGGAGTAGGTATAGTTGATAAAGGAGCTGTGGCACTGTTTTTTTCTGTGGCATTTTGACAACTTTTTACATTTTCCAATCAAGAAACAGGTAGATATTCTGAATATGGTTATATCATAAAATTTTGATGTCATACCACTGAGAACAGCAGCTCTGTTAGCCAATTCAACATATCTTTTAAAATCTTGACGAAGTACTTTGCCGGCAGCATCTCTCCATCCTTTCCAGGCAAACAACAGTTCATCATAATCCCTGGACTCGGCCATGATTTTCTGGAGATCTGCAACACACCACACATTTCTATGTTAGAATCTACAGGTAATGATATGCCCATAATTACTATACTTGTTAGTTGCACATATCACTTGCCAAGAATTACAATTTTCTATTATCTTCTACTTAAGTGGCTCATACATCTTCTGATCATATGCTGAATTTGCTTGTCCATTTAATTGTCTATTTATTTACACTTTACAATGCTGTTGATAAATATTGTTCATATACTGCATTTACTTTTCCATTTAATTACATATCTATTTACATTTTATATTGCAGTTGACAATTATTTATTAGCTTTACCTGGATCCAGTGGATGGCATTTTTTATTATCCCGGCAAACTTCAGCTACGCTGTACTTTGTCTCCATGTTGGATAAAAGAGTGTTATACTGCGAAGACAATAACAAAACTTTAAATTTAATGAACAGTAATCATCCTGTGATATTTGAGTAATTCAATGTGCTTTCTTCTACAGTTGCACCTCATAACTTGTTTTGAGGACCACCAGCATTAGATTTGGTTTGTTATAGTTTACGTTGTCCCTTGTATATGATCTGCAAAGCTCCTAGTTAATAAACTGAGTACTTTTTTCCCCAAACACTGCTGTTTGGAAAAAATTCTACTGTAAAATTACCCAGGAGGACAAATTGTTTTTAAATGTACAGAAATCTGCTAATTAATCCCATGCAAGACATTTCCAACAAGCTTAGAATAAGATTGTGTTGTTCTGCTACTGGACTACAAAGCTTTCCAAGAGAAAACCTTTTTGTTCCTGTGGTAACCTGGAAACTATGGTAAAGCTTGAAAGTGCACATTTAGTCCACAGTGACTGAAAATACCTGACTGTCTTCACTGGTGCTCCGGTGATTGACACATTGACTCTTGGTGGTTCCAAAACATCCAATTCTATTTCTTCCCAGCTTTGTGTTTTGGTCATCTTCTGGACCTTGGCAAGGTGGCTCCACACTCCCATTAACTTAAGCTTACATAGCAGTGTTTGAACTTATAATCTTGGAATTTACACTTGACTCCAAGAGACATTCCTGACTTGTGTAAACTTAAAGTTTTCTATCAAAGCTGCAATGAGCTCATTAAAGAGTTTCCAACTGTGCCATGTTCTGATAAGTTCAGTGATTGAGATTAAACATTGAAGTTGTGTGTGAGGCAACCAGCTGTATACAATCATAAACACCAGCCTGGTGTTAAAAGGTCTTTTTGGTCTGGTCACTGTGAAAGTTTAATTAATAAATTAACCCTGACTGAGAATTCTGTGTCCATTTAACAAAACATAAAAAGAACACATTGCACAGCACATCTCTAAGAAACTGAAAGCTTAAAGCTGTTAACATTCATTTAATAGAACAGTCTATGTAAACCTTTGTCTAGAAACAACCAACACAGTAGAAGCATATTTTCTGCTTCTTCTGGCATGTGCATTTTATTTAAATGGAAACACTTGCATGTTTTTGTGCATTAACATAAAGAAAATCTTTTATAAAGAAAGTCTTTTATGATACCTCTTCCAGTTCTGCTTCGGGGAGTGCCGCCCTCTCAATGTCACTGAGTTCTTCAATGATGCGTTTTACTGAGCTATCCTGGAAATCAGTGGTGTCATACTGGCGGGCTCGTAGTCCATACTTCAAAGTGTGCGCCGACATCTCCAGGCTTTTCTCAAGCTAGAGGAAAATATTGGGTGGTTTTGTTAAATCACAGGCAGTATTACAATAATAAAAGAAAAAGTGTATTAGTATATGTGCGGTATGAGTGTATGTATAAATGACTAGTTACAAGTTGCACTGAAACATGAAGAGTACACTATCATTTTATACAGTTAGGCATGCGTGGTTTGGTTACAGACTCTGATTTATTAACACCATCAGCAAAAATTAGCAAAATGACACTGTACAGCCAAGTTGTGAACAATTAAAATGGTCTTCAGGGAATCTCAGAGACGTGGTCTGACCATGGCCTGTTTATTAGCTTCATTGATGTCTGTGTTGTACTTCCAGGATGCCTCGGTGTATGCATTCCACACCACTTCGGCTGTGCTGTTGTATTCCTCTAGAAATTTCTGGGCATCAAGTTCATCTGTATTCTTGTCTGAAAAGAAAAAGATTCAAAATCAGTTGAAACAAAGCTTGTGAACTGGAAAGAGAATATAGTTCTGTCTGAAAAATGCCAGTACTTTAGATTTTGATAAGTAAATCACCATGTTTAAATGTAAGCTTTTGCTTCATGCATTTTTGTAGGCATTTACTTCAAATGGAAGCTCCAACATCATTATACAATACATTCTTTGTTTCTATCCTGACATTCATTTTCAGAGAAAGATTTACAGTCCTGTATTACCAATATCCTCAGGGTAGCCCTCAGGGATGGGTGGGACCCAGTTAAAGTCAGGCCATCCTAAAGTTTCATTCTCATTTTGCTTTTCCAGCCACTTAATTACAGGTTCAAAGTATTTCATTAGTGCACTGGCATCCATCTTATTTGTGCCTATAGCCTCATGAAGGACCTCGGGCCAAGGTTTGGAAGAGCCAGACTGAAGGACTTTTCTGTAGAGAAAGGAAAAATCATTATTAACAGTACATTAATAATGCTGTGTAGAAAATTACCACAAATCAGTTCACATACTCTAGAATAGCTCCTGCTTCTACAGAGCGGTAGATGTCACATGTATGCAAAGGGCCGACGTGTTTGGCTGCCTGGCACAGTTTCTCGTGAAACTGGAACTGAAGAATGAAGCTGACGAAATACCTGCAGGACAAAACAGATGTATTAAACCACCACATTTGAAGGAATGATAGAAACCAGTTTTATCAGCCAGTACCATAGACTATATATAAAAAGATGGACGTAGCCTCTGTGACGTCACCCATAGGTTTCTGAAGAGCTGAATTGAAGCTCGGTGGGCGGTTCCTTCCATCGCCATCTTGGCAGAGGCATGCGCATCGTCTCACTCGGAAAATACAAATATGGGCAAAAAGGTGGAGCTGAGAGGGAGGCTGTGAGCGTCATGGTGGATGATTGACATCCAGCGAACTCCAAGCTGCCTGTAGCTAAGAGCTAACCCGGATTGGTACATGTCAATCAAAATGACATGCCCCTAAATATGCCAAACTCTGAGATTAAATTACTTTTAAACGGGCGAGTTAGAAAAAAAAAAAATCATTCCCCCCACAGTTGTCATGAAGGTAAACCTCACCTATTAACCAAAAATGGATTTTTGCACCAGGCTGTAAACATGTTTATTTCTGCCTTGAAGTTGGCCTTTTTAACATGGGAGTCTATGGGGATTTGCTCTGTTTTGGTGCCAGCCCCTAGCGGATGAAGGGAGAACTGCAGTTTTAAACAATTCGCATAAGCTTCACTTTTTACCGACGAAGGCTCCGGCCATCTCTCATATATGGTCTATGGCCAGTACACAGGCTGTGTTTGTCACAGTGTCTTCTGTTCCACCTCAGAGAAAAAAAAAAAACTGCCTGGGAGTCACTCTTTAAAAACGTCCTTGGCCTCTACAACAGGCTTCCTACAATTGTTGAGGAACTGCATTGTTTTAAAGATAATACAGAAACACAATCCCATCATTCCTAGTCATCCTCGTACATGCAAGCTCTTGACTTGATTCATATAACCATTACATGCATATATAATACACACAAATAACCTCTTCCTTTTAAACTCTAAATGATCCAGCCATCATGTTTTTGGTTTTAATGGTATCCCAACACACAAACAGAAAGTCTGGGAAGACTTTGCAAGCCATCTTGAAAATATGATGGCAGGTTGCAACATCAGGCTACCTTATGTATGGTGTGTTTCCAGGGATGTGATATTTTGCCCCAGGATCAAAGTGCTCCTCTGTACGCTTGGTGGGTGGGCAAATTCCTTGATATTTTGTTCTATAAAGAGAGATTAAGTTAAAGATCTTCCAGGAAAAAAATGATTCAGAAGTCCTAAAATGTGTTTTTAAATGTTGTAAAATATAGTAAGTATTTAGGACCAACTGAGCATTTCCCACCTCAGGGCCCACCACTCAGCATTATACCGCTCTGGAGTAGTGCGACCACTGAACACACTCCATCTCCAGAGGTCAATGAGGTAGCCAAAGGGAAGAAAGGCTATTTTCTCCAGAGCCATCTTTAGCAGGAAGTTAAGGTCAGTTTCTAGAGAAATAAAACCCAGAATTCATCTCAGTTATTTCACATCAGTTCATCCACATATTCACAGGAAAGCACTGAGTCATCATTACCAGCATCAGAAGTCAGAGATTCCAGCAGATTAATGGTGTGCAGATGCTTTGGTGTTGAAACAGAAAGAGACATCACATCTCCAACAGCTTCATGAAAACCAGGGTTGGCTCCACGACGGAAGCCCACAGGCTGGTCCTTGTATTGCAGGTAATACTGGATGTGGCCCATCTCGTGGTGCACAGTGAAGAGCTGTTCCATTGTCACTGTGGTGCACTGCTTTATCCTAACGAAGATTAAATGCATATCATTAGGTTTCCAGAATTAAACTTCCATGAATGATAACTATATGCAATATATACATATTGTTCCAACTTGACATGTAGGTAGGCTGTGCTCAGCCAAAGTTTAACCTGAAGTCTTTGCGGTTGTAAAAGTCCCAGGCAGACGCATGGCAGACAACCTCTCGATCCTCAGGCTTAACAAGCATGGATTCTTCCCAGAACTCTGTGGGCATTTCCTTTAACCCCAGAGAAGTGAAGAACTCCTCAGCCACACGAAACATATGCGTAGCATTGTAGCCCTGCAGGGGGAGAACAATACCGTTTATCAAAAGTAGTAACTGAACAGAAAAAAAAATGTCACTGCAATCAGCCTTTCATACACACTTGTTTGACCATTTCGCCTGTCACATCCAGGTTGGGTTTGTCAGGATACGGGATCATCATATCATATATGTTGTTCCACGTCTGGGCCCACATATTTCCTAAAGGGGAGGTATTAAAAAATAAATGAATAAACGTTTTATAAAAAAAAAAAAACAAACCTAAGCAGCCATTCTTGTTTGAAATGTGATATTCTAATAGGTACAACAGCAAACACCTTCATGCAGCACCTTTATTCATTGTAATGACTGATCATGTGACCATTAAGTTTATAGTAAACCTTTAAGTAAATGGATCAAGGAAAACTCAAATCTACATTGAAATGTCTGATGAATTTATGTCTTTCTAATAAGATAAAAAGGAAAATGTTATTTTCACATATTCAAGTTTGACCCTCATTTGTAGAAGTTGCATCCTGCATCTTACCCAACAGGTGGGCTGGGATCGGTCCTTTCAGGTTGATGTACTTGGGACCGTACCGGTTGTAAAGCTGGCGACGCACAAAGGCATGTAGGTTCAGGTAGAGAGGCTGAATGGTTTGAAAGAGTTTGTCTATATCCTCCTCAAAGGTTTCAGTCTCATACCAAGAGCGCCAGTCAGCTCCAGTGTCTGCAAATCCTGAAAAACAAAAAGTCAACATTTCCTCTTCAATCATTCTTCTTTTGTTTATCTTTTGTTGTTTTTCACAGGATGGTCTCAAATGTATTATTTTATGGTGTTCTGAATTTAGTACTCTCAGTGTGAAAGCGAATTACTCACCATCAGCTTGAGAAGCTTTGTTACTGAGCTCCACAAATCTAGGATAGTGCTTTCGGAGTGGAACACCTGATGCGTTGTGCCAGCCTTCCCAGGCAAACAGCAGCTTCTTATAGCTCCTAGAGTTGGCCATGATATCTGTGAGCTCTACAAACAAAAAAAAATAAAATAAAATCCACATTCAGTCATAATACAGTAATAAATAGTCCATTAAGTCAAATTTATATTATCATATTTATATGCACTTAACTGGAATAATGATCCTTCATCTGACACATTGGTTTATAAAAGCTCTGATATTTTTACATCTCTCCAAAATGCCAGCAATTGGAAATGAAGGTGAATAAAAGGTGAAAGCTGTGATCACGATTAATGATTCCAAACACTGTGCATTTAAGATGGGAGGTACCACATGGTTTGTGTAACCCCATTTCCTCCATCGGATTGTTTTTATGATGGACAAAAAGTAAATATTATGGTTGCTGTACAAACATTAATGAGCCCATTCCACTTCATGAGCTGTACTTCCTACCAAAAGGGAATTGTTTTGGTTCCTTCACATTGTGTGTGCTGGTAAATGTTTCTCACAATTGCATTAAGGTGGTTGTAGCTGACAAAAAAACAAAAGGTTATTGTTCACCACAAATGCTCATTACATTCAAAGCCACAAACCTTCCATTATTCTACAGCGTTTCATTCAACATGCTCAGTCACATCCATAAAACTTCCTGTGGAAGCCACTCTGAAGTAATACTGCCCATCCTGTTACTTCCAGGCACAGATAAAATCTAAGCCATTTACTGATGTTATTCTACTCCTGCACAAAACTTTCCCTATTCTTTAACACTGCTATGCTACTGTGCCATGGCTGTTTACTCACCAGGCTCGAGGCTCCAGCTTACATTTGGCTGTGGGTACACCTTCGCCGTTGAATAAATACTGTCCATGGTGCTCAGAATGGTGTTATACTAAAAACATTGGAAAAATTACAGGGTTTTTTTTGGGTTTTTTTCCCCCCAAAGATTATATGGCAACTTCAAATTCACAAAACATGACAAACTTCTTCTCTCTCATCTGGTGGAAGGTTGGCAGCACCGAGTGTCATGATCTTTCCCATCAGCTTCTTGTCTTTGGGGTCAGCAAGAGAGTTGAGGAGCTCTTTAGAGAAGGTACTCTTGGCCTTCATGCCCCATGCCTCAGAGAAGGCTTGTTCTTCAAGAGTAGCATTTACCTAACAGTGAAAAAGATAAAGGCGATGTTGGAAACACAGTAGCACTGAAGCAAAAAGCCATTGAGTTGCTGGAAAATATTCCGTGTGAAAAATAAAGACAACATTCACCATCATATTATTCCCATGTCAGAATTGTCCTCCGTCTGTCCTTTATACTGTGTCTAACACCCTTCTCATCTGCCTAAGCAGAAGAATGCTTAGGCTTTCACGTATTTATATGGCTTATGGCCATTTGGCCAATTCTCACCACAGAGTAACACAGTGCAGTTAGCTATAGATACATAGATTATTAATTCCATGAGAGAAATCCTTTAATCATAACAGTCAAATTACAGCAACACAAAAAACTGTATAAAATATATGCAAGAAGACAAACACAATACCTATATACACTACAAGAATGTGTACAAATAAAAGACATGCAGTACTGAGATGTGATCTTCTGCCACAAATTTATTACTTTTTTAAACCTCTTTGTGACAGCAGAGCTGCAGCAGTCTGTTTGAAAAAGAGCTCTGCTGTAGTGCTTCAATGTCTGCTTTAGGGGGTGTGAAGAATTGTCCAGGATTTAGACCAGTGTTTTTGACAATCAGGTCAGCTTCTGGTTGATGCCTGGCTTTAACACCACTATGTCATACCTGTTCGAGATTGAAAATGCCCATTTTTCAGCACATTCAGTAATACTGAGATACTGAAACATGGTCAGAATGTTCAATAACAGCAATGCATTTGCAATTTGGTTCAATTCACACAAACATCAATAAACTACCCCTCCCTGAGCCGTCACCTTATCGTGATGGAGGGGTTTGTGCGTCCCGAAGATACTAGCAGCTATGTTGTCAGGGGCTTTATGCCACTGGTAGGGTCACCCATGGCAAACCGGTGTCTAGGGGAGGGACCACACTAAGTACAGCTCAAAGACCTCTATGATGACTACAACCATGGGCATAAATGTTCCCTTGCCCGGAGGCAGGTCACCGCCCACCCGCCCCCCCTGGGAGCGAGCGTCTGGTGGCCAGGCCTTTGTCCGTGGGGCCTGGCTGGGCTCAGCCGATAGGGGTAACATGGGCCCCACCGTGGGCTCACCATTTGCGGAAGGAGCCGTAGGGGTCAGGTGCAATGTAAGCTGGATGGCAGCAAGAGGCAGGGACCCTGGCGGTCCGATCATCGGTTGCAGAAGCTGGCTCTAGGGATGTGGAATGTCACCTTTCTAGTGGGGAAGGAGCCTGAGCTTGTGCGCGAGGTTAAGCTGTTCCGGCTAGATATAGTTGGACTCATCTTGGTGCATGGCTTAGGCTCTGGAACCAGTTCCCTCGAGAGAGGCTGGACCTTCTTCCACTCTGGAGTTGCTCATGGTGAGAGAGGCACCGAGGAGGTATGGGTATTCTCATTAGCCCCCAGCTTGGTGCCCGCACATTGGGGTTCACCCCGGTGGATGAAAGGGTAGTTTCCCTTCGCCTTCAGGTGGGGGGACAGGTTCTGACTGTTGTCTCTGCTTATGCACCGAACAGCAATTCAGAGTACCCACCCTTTCTGGAGTCCTTGGAGGGAGCGTTGGAGGGTGCTCCTTCTGGGGACTATATTTTTCTGCTGGGGGACTTCAATGTTCACATGGGCAATGACGGTAAGATCTGGAGAGGAGTGACTGGTGAATGGTCCCCCCCGCCTTCTGAACTCAAACGGTGTTTTGTTATTGGACTTCTGTGCTCGTCATTGATCGTCCATAACAAACGCCATGTATGAATATAAGCGTGTCCATATGTACACCTGACATCAGGACTCCCTGGGCCATAGTTCGATGATCGATTTTGCAGTCGTATCACTGGACCTGTGGCCACATGCCTTGGACACTCGAGTGAAGAGGGGGGCGGAGCTGTCAACTGATCACCATCTGGTGGTAAGTTGGCTCAGATGGTGAGGGAGGAGGGTAGTCAAATCTGGCAGGCCCAAACGTGTTGTGAGGGTCTGCTGGGAACGTCTGGCAGATTCCCCCTTCAGAGCGAGCTTCAACTCCTACCTTCAACCATGTACCGAGTGAGGCAGAGGACAATGAGTCCGAATGGGCTGTGTTCCGTGCCTCTATTGTTGTGATGGCCTGCCGGAGCTGTGGCTGTAAGGTCGTTGGTGCCTGTCATGGCGGTAATCCCAGAACTCGTTGGTGGACACCAGTAGTGAGGGATGCCGTCAAGCTGAACGAGGAGTCCTATTGGGCCTTCTTGGCCTGTGGGACCCTGGAAGCAGCTGATAGGTACCAACAGGCTAAGCGGCATGCGGCTGCGGCCATCGCCAAAGCAAAAACTCGGGTGTGGGAGGAGTTCGGCGAGACCATGGAGAAAGACTTCCGGAAGGCTTCGAGGCAATTCTGGTCCACCATCCGGCGGCTCAGGAGGGGAAGCAGCGCTCCATCAATACTGTGTACAGAGGAGATGAAGAGCTGCTGACCTCAACTCGGGACGTTGTGGATTGGTGGAAGGAGTACTTCGAAGACCTCCTCAATCATACCAACACGTCTTCCAATGAGGAAGCAGAGCTGGTGGACTCAGGGGTGGACTCGTATCTCTAGGGCTGAAGTCGCTGAGGTGGTCAAAAAGCTCCTTGGCGGTAAGGCCCCAGAGGTGGACAAGATCAGCCCGGAGTTCCTTAAGGCTCTGGATGATGTGGAGCTTTCCTGAATGACACATCTCTGCAGCATCGTCTGGACATTGGAGACCGTGCCTCTGGACTGGCAGACAGGGGTGGTTGTCCCCCTTTTTAAGAAGGGGGACTGGAGAGGGTGTTCCAATTACAGAGGAATCACACTTCTTAGTCTCCCTGGTAAGGTCTATTTAGGGGTCCTGGAGAGGAGGGTTCGTCGGATAGAGGAGGAACAGTGTGGTTTTTGTCCTGGTCGCGGAACAGTGGAATAGCTCTATACCAGGGGTCACCAACTCCAGTCCTCGAGGGCTACCATCCTGCAGGTTTTAGTGTTTCCCTTGTACAACACATTTGATACAAGTGAAAAGGTTCTCCAAGAACTTGTTGTCATCTTCTGCACCTGCCTGTTAATGAGCCATTGGTTTGGGTCAGGTGTGTTGTACCTGACAAACACTAAAACCTGCAAGATGGTAGCCCTTCAGGACCGGAGTTGGTGACCCCTGCTCTATACACTCTTTGGGGTCCTGGAGGGGGCATGGGAGTAGAGCTGCACAATTAATTGTTAAAAAAAAAAAAAAAAAAAAAAAAATCGCAATCTTGATTCACTGATTTACGATCTCATTTTAAATGACGACGATTTAAAATAAAAAATAGACCGCAAATGTAACGCATTTCGAACTGGGACTGCACAAGTCCGCGTGCACTGTTAAAATGAATAGTGCATGTGCAAATCTACCACTGATCACATCCTGGCTTACAGAGTGGGATGTAAATGAACATTTCCATTATCTCTGTTTGATCCATTTAGATTGCAAATTTCCAGTTTAAACTGTGTCCAGTAAATGGTTAAAAAAGTTATGTTTTTGCCAACATATGTTCATGTTTTACTTGACTATAAACAAACCAAAAGAAAGAAACAACAAAAAACAAACAACAACAAGACAAAGCAACTCTGCCAAAGTGTCTCTTTTGGGTCACTTTGCTGGTCCAAAGTAAAGAAAGTATTGGCTATTGGCTGTTCTAAAAGTCGCTAGAAGTTGCTGAATGACGTCATTGCCTAATTTGCATAATTGGCCATATGCGTGTAATGTAATGGATGTTGTAGTAGAGAGGAATAATATTGTGTGAAACAAAATGTGAGTCAAAACCACTCTAAATATGTGCAGTATTATGAATAATTTTTTTTTTTTTTTTTTAGTTTTTATTTTGCCATTAAAATAGTAATAACGTTAAAAAAAAAAAAAAAAAAAAAAAAAGATTTTGAATACCTTTAGACCTGCATTGCATAAATCACTTTTGCCCTCCATTGTTGAATGGCAGAATATCAAATTTAACCAAAGGACTGTTGTGTGCAATTTTAGCTTTATGTCCAACCCTCCTGTTTATATTTTAAGAAACATACCCGCCTCTCAACCTTATGCACAGAAAGAATATTGTTCAAAAATGTTACTATTAAAATTTTTCAAAGTTTGTGTGTGTAAGAGAAGACAAGAGGCACTTATTGTTTTTATGCTCAGTGTCAGCTGTTGCAAAGTTGATGTGCCGTAATAAGTACAATAAATATTTAAAATGGAAAAAAATCATGAGAGAATCGTGATCTCACTTCTAAGCAAAAGAAATCATGATTCTCATCTTATCCAGAATTGTGCAGCCCTACATGGGAGTTTGCCAACCAGTTTACATGTGCTTTGTGGACCTGGAGAAGGTGTTCAACAGTGTCCGCCGGGCGCTCCTGTGGGGGTTACTCCGGGAGTATGGGGTACCAGACCCCCTTGTACGAGCCGTCTGGTCCGCATTGCCGGCAATAAGTCCGGTTAGTTTCCAGTGAGGGCAGGACTCCGCCAAGGCTGCCCTTTATCACCTATTCTGTTCATAAATTATATGTGGATGACGTGGTCCTGTTGGCTTCATCTGGTCATGATCTCCAGCTCTCGCTTGAGTGATTTGCAGCAGATTATGAAGCGGCTGGAATGAGAATTAGCACCTCCAAATCTGAGACCATGGTCCTCAGCCGGAATAGGGTGGATTGCCCCCTCCGGATCAGGAGTCAGGTCCTGCCTCCAGTGGAGGAGTTTAAATATCTCGGGGTCTTGTTCATAAGTGAGGGAAGGATGGAGCGTGAGATCGACAGATGGATCTGTGCAGCGTCTGCAGTAATGCAGACTCTGCGCTGGTCGTGGTGAAGAAGGAGCTGAGCTAGAAGGTGAAGCTCTCAAGTTACCAGTCGATCTACGTTCCTACCGTCACCTATGGTTCCTATCCTCATCTTTGGTCATGAACTGTGGGTCAAGGCCGAAAGAACAAGATCTCGTATACAGGCGGCTGAATTGAGTTTCCTCTGCAGGGTGGCTGGGCTAGATCAAACTCCTCCACCTTTGCCAAAAGTATTATTTCCAGTTGAAATCTACAGGTTACAGGCCACATTAAAAAAGGATTGATTTGTTTGTTTGTTTGGTTTTTTTTTTTTTGTTTTTTTTTTTTAAACGATTAAGGTGTTTGTTTTTTTTAACATCACAAAATTTATTTTAATGTGTTTTTTAAGCAACTCTATGTATTGAATATAACGACCTTCAATACAAGTAGCAATGGCCTTTAAGCTTAATCCCCTCACTTGTCATCTAAAAAAAAAAAAAATACACATAATAGACTCCCTTTTAAACAGTTTCTTTCTCCATCCTTCCATTTCAGTATTTTTATTCAGTCTTTATAGCCTGAAGTTGTGTCCTTTCCCTGATATTGTATGTAGCTTCACAACTCCTTCAACACATCTGTTTTCTGAGATCAATAAAAAGTATCCAATTGAGGAATGAAGGACAGGGACAATATTTTTAGAAAATCCCTTTATCACCACATTGCACATGCTCACCTATGGTCCTACTGAATTTCTAGAGCTCTTCTTTATTGGCGCACTTAAAGGTCACAGACATGGGTGCTCTCAATATATACTAGTGCTGAAAGAATCAGCAGAGTAAAGGCTGCAGTAGAACACTAGCTGGTACATTTGTTGCACATTATTGCACAGTGTACTCCAATAATGCATCACTGTTTGCAGCTCTTTGAGTCACGCATATAAGATCCAGCATATCGCTGTGCCATAAGCAGACAGTGAAGGAAAATTCCTAAATCTGCTTACATACAATGGCGTTACCAAAGATCAATGTGGTGTTGGTCACAGGTCAGTATCTTTTAAACCCACATCCTGACAAAGCTGTCAGAACAGTGGCTTCTTTCCACTGTTTTTTGTGGAATCCTCTTATCTGCTTCTCCCACAGCCATCACTAAAATAACAAGGTGCAGGAGAAAGAGGAAAAAGACACCAAGTTAAAGTATTAACACTGACCTTTGCACTCTTCCTTTCAGTCGCTTTTCCCAGCCTGCCAACACCCATCCATCTAGAAGGATAATCACATTCTCCCAGAAACGCAGAAGAGCAACAAGCTTTTCCTTAGTCCCCTTAGAAGTTTTTATTTGATTGGTTGTTTTCCCTAACTAGCAAATTTCTTCAAAGCTCATTTACTATCCACACTGAGAAACCCTGCTAAAAAGAGTGCACAAAATATTCTGCAGCTTGACCCCCTTGAGGACAAGCCACAAGTACACCTGCACATGGAGTGACAAGAGGATTCAGAATGTTCGAAGCCTGGCTGGTGTACTGACATTTTGTTGTAACAGCTGTGCAAGCACAAACTAAAAAGAAAAAAGAGGGAGGAAAAAAAAACTTGTATTTTCTTCCAAGTGTTTCAGTTTTGCTATGATGCACATACCCAGTACACTCAACACATCTGCAACTACTTTTCCTGCTTTGTTACTGGCATGCTCTCGCAATTGTCTTCAGTTAATGCAAATCTCACTTGTGGGGTGATTCAACAGTAAATGCCTGTGTTATGACTGCACTGTCTCATAGTTAGCCTCTGCAAAGCCAGTTTTGAAATTATTTAAAAGAGGCGTTTTACTACTAGCAAATAAAAGTGAACAATTAGGGGCCATTTGGAAACAGAACTGCTTCCATGAGGAAAATTTTCCCTTCAAGCAGATTATTCAAGCATTCAGCTAAACAAATAAAGCCAACATAAGAGTATGCAAGACACCCCATAGCAAAGCATTTATTTAAAAGATAAATAAATATATAGAAGCCATCCACACCACAGGCTCTCATAACTGACTTAATATCTAATAACACACAAGCAGAGTTGGCTGCATTACGAGGAAATTGAGCATACAATTCTGAAGAGAGATGAATAATGGTAATCTCCAAGTCAAGCAGAGCAAAGCTCCACAGAAACCTTTGACCATGTATGCATGTGGTGACAAAATGCCAGCACTGGCAGGACTCCTCAAAGCTGGATTCAACAAGTTTGGCACGCGAGTAATATGAGACCAAGAACCTTTTCCTACCTGCAGCTTGGAGTTGTGCTCTGTCAAGTTGGTGTTGTAGTTCCAACTGGCAGACACACTAAAGAAAAGCACCTCCTCGGCAGTGCTGTTGTAGTCCATCAGGAACCTCTCTGCATCAGCGGTGGTGTTTGCGTACTCCCCTGGCAGCCAGCTGTCTCGCAGAGCTTCAGAGAGCCCAAAGACTGGCAGAAGCAGCAGCACGGTCCATGGCAACCTGTTCATGCCAGGACCCATTGCTAGCTACTATTCTTTTTCTTTTCTTTTTTTAAAAAAAAATTGTTGATAGTATAACTCAAGTGCAAGGCTCAAAGGTACAAAGGCTAAAAATATCCTTGTGTAAATAAAGTTAATATACACCGTCTCCCCCAGAGGTTGCTGTCTCATCTGCTTCAACAGCCCGTCCGCTAGTGAGGGGAGAAAAAAACCACACAGGAGCCAAGACGAGATTCTTTTTAAGTGCCAGTTTAACCCAGCCCACACTTCTCTGCAGCCCTCCCTCTTACCTCTTCACAACTGACCGCCACATTTCCCCAGAAGTTCGCAGAGGCGGAGAGAGGTGCAGCCCATGTTGGCGCAGCTGCAACGCCAGGTGAGGCTGATTAGCGCAGCTGCATGTTACATTTTGCTAATTAACCCCGCCCTTCACGTGCTGCAGTGCAAGCAGAGCAGATCGCAGGTCGCGTGGACACAGCATCGTTCTGCGCAGCGTCCAAAGCCGGGTGCGCATCCGCTACACGTGCACACCACAGAAAGCAGCGCGCGGCCCCCTGTCATTGTGCAATGCGGTGGGTGAAAACTAAGCACACCTCCCACTAACATATGCCAAGTTGCATGTGTATAGGCTCCTCAATAGGCAACAGTGTTGCGTCTGGGAGGGACTCCACATATTTTACGCAGTTCTTTCCTTCAGCTTGGAGACAACAAGAGGAGGGGGGCCTAGGGGGATACATGGGAGGAGGGTGACAGGACTCAAGCCAGAGGATTGAAAAGGCTTGCAAGAAAGTGTTGTGGCGGGCTCGGAGTGTTTCATCATCCCCACTGAGAATGTACACTGTTGTAAGAGCATTCTGGTGTTGGGGACCTGGAAGTGTCTTTATAAAATGCTCAGCAAACCATATTTCACTGATCCACTATTACTTTTTGTTCCCTTTTTGTGCTCCTAAGACAAGTGCAGTTCCACTGAGCTGTTTTTTCCTGAAATAGGAAGCAAGTGTGTTGCTTTTTGCCATAATTACACTGTAAACTAAACAAGGCAAATACACTGAGCTGCTTTTGGTCCCAAATGAAGCAGTTATCTCATTCTGCCAGATCCTTGGAGAGGGAAGTTCGCATGACTATATCTTGCAAACACTATTGCAGACAGAGAAGTGTTTGTTTCTTTCTCTGTGACTCAAGCACAGAGCATAGTTTGTAGCGCATTGTCTTTTCTGTCACCTTTAAACATATGTCACCTGATTTTTAATATCAAATGCAAACAGTAAAAAAAGATGTTCATTTCTTTTAAATGAAGGAATTATTGTTCCTCTTGTTAGACTGTTCACAGTGAGGGTGGATACTTTGTATGAACAGAGGGACATTTAACAGCAATAGTAAATGGGTGCAGGTCACTTATTTAAAACCAAATTTTAGACATCTTAACAAGTAGCCTCTCTGATATAAGGACTGTTTGGCTCTTTGCTGATTTCTAGGAGACCTTTCAGCCTCTAGCTGTAAAATTGATCCTCTTCATTAAGTCATCGTATACTATGTGTGCTGTTCTACTTTTGCATTTCTGGGTATTCTGCAGCTTTTGGTAAAACAGTGTTCACTTTGACTGTAAGCAAAAACAGCCAAATCAGAGACATGAATCCCAGATTGATTTATGTCTCTGAATCAGTATCTTAAACACCAGAGAGCTGAAGTCTGTGTAACCATACGACATTTGCTCTACTTTAATGCATCGGCAGGTGCATCACTGCAAAACCCCTGTCAGTATAGCTGATCAAAAACAAAATGTTGATCCTGTAATATTGTCACGCTGACTGTGTGATCACCATTTTGTTTTATGAAGCCATGCTGAGACGTTTTGTTGGTACGAACCGGCTGATCATTCACCTGACTGGTTACTCAGTTACGCTTTTAAAAAAAAGTTAGACATAAAACATTACAAGTCTTCTGTGAAAACATGTCTGGTCTGAAAACCTTTATTTATAGATTGATGTTTTTTTAATTATTAGTAAGAATGAATCCTAGGTTTCTTCAACATTAAGCTATTCTAACAGCAGTGTGGTAAATATAATGGGTTATTTCAGGTAATTACATTATCGTCTTTAATGAGTTACTGATATGGATGCTTCCTCAATCCCTATTGACCTTGGCAGTCACACAACTACCATAAATGACTAGATATTGTTTATTATGCTTAATTGTTTCTTATTGGGCTCTTAATAGAGATATCACATGTAATGGAAAGTCTTTGACGTTAGAATTCGGTGCACAAGTGCTGATAAAGTCTTCCCCTCTGAAACAGATTAAAATTAAACCTTGCACTGGCAACATTTCACTGAATAAAAACAAGCACTCGTGATTTAGCTTGTGACATGTTATGACAGAAGCTGACATTAGCTTGTAGAGTAAGTGAATTGCTACTATGGAGAAACCACTAATTTAGAGTAAACTCACAGTAAGATCAACATGAGATTTAGTCTGTTGAGCTGAGCAGGCTTTATCTGGTCAAGGAAGGAGTCGTCATCATCACCTCACACAGTGACAACATGTGAGTTTTGTTTTTCATGATGAGTTTAGCTTTGAATCATTGGAAAATCACACAATTCCCTCCCACTGATGTGTTGAGTTCTGCCTCAATCAGGCCACCAGGGGTTCACTTACATATCTAAAATGCCATAGAGAACATAAAGGATGAGATACTAATCATCTCATAAATAACTCTGAAAGCAATTGTGGTCACACTTGCGGCGTTGTTTGTGGAAACGTGCATCAGATGTCCAAGGTGTCTCAACAAGGCTGCTGGCTATTTATTGACAGACTGCATCCTGACCGAGCAAATAGAAAGCTGCACCCTATGATGAACTGATCCGCAGGCAGTTAGTTTCTGAGCTGACAGGCTTTTTACACTCACATGAGGTGGATGATACACAATAGATTGAGTTCTTGAAGAAGGTGAAGCCATAAAAACCAGATTCTATTTAAAATGTAAAGAGAGACATGCTAGCTGGGACAATTTCTCTCCTTATGTTGCTCATAACCTGAAAAAGTTTAAGAGAAGAGCAGCAGGTGGCCAGTGACTAATTGGAAATAAGCTCAGTTACACATGTACCTAGAGACAAAAAGAAATGAGCAGAGTGAAAATTACGTCCTTACTTTTTGGGTCTGTGTGGATCCCTGTATGTGTGTCCTGTAATTGTATTTGTCCTGCAGTCACTGGCACTATGATTGAATTTGGCTTTTCCTTTAATAGAACTTTGTGAGGTGTGAAGAGGCTGTGATAGCCAATACCATCCAATATCCTCAAACTAGCATTTGTTGCACTATTTAGGAAGTGGATCCTGTAGAAACTGAACGTGTGTGTGGAAAAAATCTTGTTATGTACATAAGATGTTAAAAGCAGAACTACAGTTTTCCTCACCTATACAGAGAAGAAACCACATCACCACATCCACTGACATTTCCGTGTAATCAATCAATATCAGAGCGTAACAAGCATTTCCTTGAGCAGTAAAAGTTTAAACTTAGATAGATATATCCATTTATCTTCTCCACAGTTCATTTGTCCTTCTGTAAGTTAATTACAGAACTAACACAGTGACATAATCATGAAATTGTCTCAGATACCAGAAAAATACACGCACAGTGGGGGAGTGCAAGCTCTACACAAAAATATCCAATTACTCTGACAAGCTGATGAGAAATATATTTCTCAGCATAATAACAAAACTCTGATGAATAAATACATAAATACTTATACTCATAAAAATAAGTTGGGGCCTTATCACGTTATAACGTGATAAGTTTATTGTAAAAACGTGAAATGTATCAGATTATAACGTGATATTTTATTGTAAAAACGTGAAACGTATCACATTATAATGTGATAGTTTATTGTAAAAACTTGAAGCTATCACGTTATAACGGAATAAGTTTATTGTAAAAGTGTGAAATTAGCACGTCATAACGTAATAAGTTTTATTGTAAAAACATATAAGCACTTGAACGCTGAAGGGATTATATCTCTCGGCTGACCTGGGAACGCCTTGGGAGTTGGCAAATGTGGCTGGGGAGAGGGAAGTCTGGGCTTCCCTGCTTAGGCTGCTGCCTCAGCGACCCGACCGAGGATAAGCGGTAGAAGAGGAATGGGTGGATGGCACTTGAATGCAGCTAAGATGATGTAGTTTGCTTCAATAAGAAATTATGCCACGTCAAGAGTACCGGACTCATTCTTCCTTCTGTACAGACCCATGCCTTTTAAAACTGTCCTTAAAGTACGCATACTTATTACATTGTCACCCAAAGTGTTACAAAGCAGCTAAATTCACAATGTCTCAACCCAAGTATGTACAAAAACTCCATCAAGTCCTTTAAATGAGCCATTTGTGATCTCCTATTCACCCCGCACACAATTTCCTCATCTGAAGTTGAAAATAACCAAGTTCACGTTTTCAGATATGTGATATGTTTCATGTTTTTACATTAAACTTATCATGTTATAGCATGATACGTTTCACGTTTTTCCAATAAACTTATCACATTATCACGTGATACGTTTCACGTTTCATCCTAACAATATTAGGACTATTAACATCTGCATCTGTGTGATCATTCCTATCTGTTATGTGGGGGCTTCCATTCTCTCCACTACTGTGCACCTTGGTATTGGGGGGCGTTTTTTGTTGATGTTTGTTGGATCACCTTGTTGCAACGCTCTGTGTCCATCGCTAGTCAGTGTATTTGGTGTGAACAACACCATTAAACACACTTTGTTCAAACAGAAAGAGCTTAACAGGTTCTCTTCATACACTTAGAGAAAGCAAACAGGCTTACCCATAATCCCAAATTCCTCAAAAAGTGTCTGTTTGAGGTAAGTGATTCATATTGTTACAAATGAGTGACAACGCCTTCACTTGAATAATGTTTTCATTTGGAATCATGACCAGCAACATCATTTCAAAATCAAGTGGCTGGTTTCAGACTTGGATAGCCCAGTTGTGTAAACAAGACCATAAAACAACAGTGGGCTGTAAACGCTATCCTGAATGATGTGCATGGTGTACCTGGATCAAACTTAAACTTATCTGTAGTATGTGGAAATCCAGTGATAAACTATCTTATCGTGCAGGGCTGGTTTTAGTCTTTATTACTAACTTCTTTCACTATCAGGATCTTTCCCGCACTGAAATCCCAAAATATTAAAAAAATTGCTTTGAAAGAACATGATCTATATGAGACTTAGGAAGGATTAACATGATGTCTCAAGGCAGTTTAATAGCTGCAGGGTAAGTACAGAGCAATTTCTTCAGCTTTTACACATCACATTATGTTCATTTATCAATTGAGCACTGTGTGTGGTGAATATGTAAATTACAACCTACATTAAGTTGCGCAACAATAATGCACTTATAAATAACATTACAATATTTAGTACGATTCCAGTTTGTGCTAAACACAGAGAGAAATATCTAATTAATATATAAATCCATCTAGAACAGTCTCCAATATGTAAATAGTGTGACATATATTGAACAGAGGGAGAACAAACTGATAAAAGCCTTTTTATAGCTGAGATCTTCAACTTTCTGTTATATTTATCCTTACAATCTGTATTCATCTTTATTTAATCTTTATTTCAAAGGAAAACTGAAGTTTAGGAAAACAAGTTGTCCAAATTGTTTATATTTGATATTTTTAACAATAAAATGTTTTAGAAAATGTTCAATATATAACAGTATTCCACAAAATCACTTTAGTTGCTAAGTTGAGTGAATAAAAAAAAAACCCACCAGTGACAGTAGGGGGGCTCATTTGTGGACTGCACTGACCCCTAGTGGACGTTTTCTAAAATGACAAGTGGAGATCAGAGGCCACAACAGATTATTTGGACTGCATAACATGTTGTCAGGTTTTGTGTGTTGCACTGTGTGCTGGATGGAAGTTGTTGTGCCGTATCAGTGGAGGTGTAGCCTACCAGCCCTGCCCTGACTGTTGTTTCTCCGCGTTTCCAGATAACATGCACCTCATCAGCGAGCTTCTGTTAGCCTTATATATTACTGTTAATGTTTATTAGCAGCAGCAATGGGAGAAGTGACGGAGTAGATACATTTTTCTGAAGTTATTAGCCAGATATTACAAGAAGCGCCTGCTGCCAGGAAGAACCTGGTGGATAACCACAGCAACCTCTTCCGAGTGGCAGATTACTGCAAAAACAATTACCTCCAGGTGAGTCAAACATCCCCTTGAGCAATGAAGCGCATTTAAAGCTTGTTTTCAGTATTCATGTTAAAAAAAATAAATAAATAAATAAAAAACTTTGCAGGCAGAGAATCAAACCAAGGCTGTTGAGGAGACTAAAGTTTTGGTAACTCAGGCTTTAGCGAGTGTCACCTACCAGATCAACCAAGTGGCCAGTGCCATGGTGAAGCTGGAGTCTTCTGTCACCCTGCTGTCACAGGTCAGGAAAACACACTGAACCCGGCTGAGAAAGTCTCAAAGCAGATGACATTAAGGCCGAAACTTCTTTTTTTATGAGGGGGAGTTGCAGAAATGAAATGATTAAAGTGGAGTGGAGGAATTGAGTGAGTTGGAAATGGAGGGAAATGTTTAAGACTTTGGATTTACTGGAAAAAAATTGACATATTGAGATCATGTTAGAACATTTTCCCAGTGGTGCACTGAATGGTTATAAACTGCAGTCATAACCTACACTTTCTTTTAAATGGTAATGACGATTGCGAAAGTATGTTTAGAAAAAAAACACACATTATTTTTCATAAATTCCAGACTCAGTTTACAGTCAGATTTTTAAGATGTGTATTAAAGATTGAGAACAATAATGTAATATTGATATTGCTCCGAAACGTCCCCTGTCCATTCCTCGCTTGGAACTGTGTGCAGCACTTGTGGCAGCTCAGATAACGAGCATCCTAAAGAAGGAGCTCACCTTGGATGTTTCACGCACCGTTCTTTGGTCTGACTCAACTACTGTTCTCACCTGGCCCAACTCCCAGTTTGGGGGCCAGGGTAGCAGAGATCCAGGAGTTGACGGAGGGTTGTATTTGGCACTATGTGAACACGCTGAGTAATCCAGTCGATGATCTAACCTGGGGGAAAACCTTGGAAGACCTTAAAGAACCAAATAGATGGTCACAAGAACCACCCTTTCTACTCCAAGACCCAGACACCTGGCCCCAGGAGCCCAGTGCTGAGCTTGACGAGGACGCATCAGAGCTTCGTAAGACTCTTCTGTGGGGTAACCACTACATTGTACAATTACCTGCATAAGGAACAAAGTGCATAATACCTGGCGGGAGCTCTTGGATGATGCTGCTCAAGAACTTAATGGGCATAACTCTTCTTCACTCGATGCAGAAGAGTATCGAGAAGCAAAGATGGTTGTTCTGCGACAGGCTCAATAAGAGTCATTTCCTACAGAGTACAAGCTCCTAGTTGGGGGAAAACCCGTCTTCTCTAGAAGTTGCTTACTCACCTTATTACCTGAGATGAATAGATCTACTGATCTTATAAGAGTAGTCAGTCAGCTGCGGCGGCTGGAAGGTCTTGATGAGGTGACATACACCCAATTGTTTTGGATACTTCGCACCTTTGCACGTCTACTCATCCAGAAATATGACAACGACCTGCAACCCGGCCCAGAACGTGTCCTTGCTGAATTGCATAGGTCATTCTGGATACTGTGGGGATGGGAGGCCATCCGCAATCATCAGCGTTCCTGTGCAGAATGCCAGTATTGGAGAGCCCAGCCATCCAGGTTGGAAGATGACAAGAGAAATGTTGGGGAATTATATTCAAGTGCCTCACCACCAGGGCAGTACACCTGTACCGTCTGACCAGCATGGAGACTGATACCTTCTTGATGGCCCTCCGGCGCTTTATTGCCAGAAGAGGCAGTCCAGCAGAGTTATGGTCTGACCAAGGGACCAATTTTAAAGGAGAAAAGCGGAAACTTAGAAAAGTGTTTGCCAGAATGTCCGAAATCCTGCAGGAACAACTTGCAGAAGACTGAGTTCCAGTTCAATCCCCCTGCAGCCCCACTCATTGGCGGTGAATAGGAGAGGGAAATCCGCTAAGTAACGTCAGCTTTACGTACCTGTATGGGTACTCAAGCTGTTCCTGAAGAGGTGCTTCACACTGTCCTGCTAGAAGTCGAACCAATCCTTAACTCAAAGCGTTTGGGTTACATTTCTACTGATGTCACAGATTTAGATCCTGTGACCCCAAACAGTTTCCTTATGGGATGGCCTGATGGCTCACTACCTCAAGTGGTCTATCCAGAAGCAGATCTTCTCAGCCGCAAACAATGGAGGCACTCAGATTCTTGCAGACCAATTCTGGGACCGATTCATCAGGGAATACCTACTTACCCTGTAGATCAGGCAGAAATGGCACTCTTCATCCCCGGAACTGCTTGAGGAGACAGTCGTGGTGCTTGTGGAACCACAGCTACCTTGGGCTTTTTGACCAATTGGACATGTCATCAAGGTGCATAGCAGTGATGATGGGTACATCAGGCCTGCTGACGTGAACATCAATGGACATGTGTACACAAGACCTGTTGCTCGCCTGGTTCCCTTACACTGAAAAAATACAAATACTACACTGAACTATTACCTTTTATACAGTGCAAATGTGCATTACACATTTGGGGGCTGCTGTGTGAAAGATTGAGATCTATAATGTAATATGTTCATATTGTACGTATGCGCATTCATTCTGGGTGTTTCTCAATTCAGGCACTTCGAAGTGCGGATTCGTCGGCTGCATGCGTCATCGTGGAGCGCCAAGTGCTGTCTCAATTCAAAGGCTCCTTCAAATCCACCCTTCAAATGTGCATTTTGTTTGGCTCCAGATTAGCTTAAAACGAAGGATACAAGAGATGTATCCTTTGCACTTCTTAGTGTGCAGACCCTGAATTGAGAAACACCCAATATGTTCATGTTGCTGTGTCAGTATAGAGGAAGTGACGTATGTAGAGTTAGTTGTTCCGGGTTAACAAGAAGCGTACCTGCTCCATACATCTTTACTTGTGGAGATGTGTGTTCTTGGGATGTTTGCAAGCCAGTTCGATAATCCTAGTGTTAAGTCAATGACCAGAAGTGAATACAGCCAGTTCCTTTATATGTACTTTCCGTGCTAAATCATCACACGTGTCCGGCAGAGAGCGCTGAGCGGAGCACTGCTTGTTTAGGATGTGCGCCACACATGCGACCATGAAGTTATGCCTTTTTTTTTTACCACAGGGTGGTGCTGTTGTTACATTCATGTTAGTTTGCCGCAAGGATCTGAGGAGTCTGGCAGGTGCAAAGTGAGCTAGATTATTATGCCTCATCAGACAATATAATTTGACCTGATTGTTTAGTTTAAATTTATTGATTTATATAAGATTGCACGTGAATATTGTCTGTCTAGGTAAATAAGGTGTACTGCTGCTGTCAGTAACTCATTGAGATTTATATGTTATTTCAGACTGTTGTAACACTGCCGGGTTTGAACTGCTACAAAAAAGGAACTGAGACAGTTAAATAAAGGAACATGCATCAGCCTCCCTTTCTGTATCCTGACCAATTCACCATCTTGTCTACTGTGATATCCTAAAGAGCTAGTTCCTGGTTATGAAAGTAATGAAATGAATTTGACATTTTTACTTTATTCAGACTGGAAAATTATTGTTCTTTATACCTTACCGCCTTAATTTTGGTTTTAAAATTTGTGCCTTTTATTGCTTTTCTGAAAAATTCTTCCTGGTTTCCACTTTAGGACATGTTACCGCAAAAAATAGAGTTTAAATCATATGATCAAATAATAATATTTTTATCACCATCATTAATAAACTGTTATTAACAAACAGCTTCCCTAGTCAACATAAAAACTTTTGTACTGTGATAGCTTCATAACATAATGGCTTAGGTCATATTTTGGCCAATTTGAGAATCTGCCTAGATCTACTCTCCTAGCATTGCTGATTCACTATGCATATTACCTATAATACCTTACTTAGGATGACTTAGGATGTTGGGCTATCAAGCATGTGATTTGCATCTATTTTTAAAGATCATGTACAACTTGTTGGATCACTAGATGGTTGGTAACAGACTGCAACAAGGATAAGATAAGTTTCAGTTTCAGTGAACCAGGGTTTTTGTGATAGTGAGATTGGGTTAGATTGATGTCATCACATGGTGATTTAGGTTGGAAACTCAAATCAGAAGGACGGTCAATGATGTGGAAAATATAAATGTTGGAGAAAAAAAAACCTGATTGAATCTGTACCTTTCAACCTTTGTGGACCATTTTTGTCTCTTTAACATTTCATTTTTGGTAATATTGTACACAGACCCTTCAGCTTAGCATTTTAATAGTAATGTGATGAGGACTAACTTCTTCGTATGTGGATTAGTAATCACTTCAGGGTGTTGGGTCAGGACAGCAATTCTTGTGTTCAGGTGAGTTAAGATGAATAAGAGAATGTTCTGGTCCAGGATTTAACGTTAAACTTGTCCTTTATTTACAGATGGACATTATGATGAGAGAGGTTGATTAGGTTGAGGGTATAAATCTTTCAGTGTGTATGGGGGTGGTTTCCTTATATAGACGCAAACTATTAATTTGACTGATATGCCCGTGTCATGACGATACTTCTCAGAGCCACGTTGTGTTTAACAAATTACACATTCGTGCTTTCGGGTGGCCACCTAGTGGCAGAACATATTAACTACAAGTAAACTCACTAAAAAAAATACTATAAAGGGAGAGCTGAACAGGTAAATAATAGTTTTTATACACCCACCCCCAATATTTGATGTGTAAATTCGACCACAAGGTGTCTGTACTGTCTTCAGGTAGGGCTGGCAGCTTGATGAGATGAACAACTGGGCGAGTGTAGATTCTGTCTTTTACTTTAACCACCGCGGTCCTCACTGGTCCATCTGCTCTGGGTGTGACGCTCTTCACTGTACCAACTTGCCAGAGAGCTCTTGGTGCCTGCTGATCAACGATGAGCACTATAGTACCTACGGCAATGTCATCCTTCTCTGTCTGCCATTTCTG
The DNA here is from genome assembly GCF_933228915.1 of Telmatherina bonti. Lineage (NCBI taxonomy): Eukaryota > Metazoa > Chordata > Actinopteri > Atheriniformes > Telmatherinidae > Telmatherina > Telmatherina bonti. The sequence goes on along the minus strand of NC_136630.1, from coordinate 19,708,105 downwards.
CCAGGCTTGTAATGTGGGAAGAAAGTGGCTCAGAGGACACGAAGAAACAGGTTTTAAGCAAGGACACATGAAAAGTGGGGTGCACAGACAAAGATCGGGCAAGCTTGAGACGTATAATGGAAGGATTAACAACCCTGTCCACTGCAAAGGGCACAATATAACGGGTAGCCAGTTTACGAGAATCAACTTGGAGAAGATCCTTGGATGACAACCAAATCTTCTGACCAGGCAGATACACTGGTGTGGGGACACTGTGATGGTCAGCCAAGCGTTTGTGCATGGTGTTTGTCCTCAACAGGGAATCCCGTGCCTGCCACCACACTCGCTGACAGCACTGGACATGCTCTTGGACAGATGGAACCGCCACCTCAAGTTCTTGTGAAGGAAAAAGCAGAGGCAGGAACCCAAACATGCACATGAATGGTGACATACCAGCAGCAGAGGAGGAGAGGAGTTGTGTGCATATTCAATCCAGGGAAGATGCTGGGATCAGGAGGCAGGATGTTGGGCACAAACACATCTAAGGGCTGTCTCAAGGCTCTAATTAGCCAGCTCTGTCTGGCCATTGGATTGAGGATATATATATATATATATATATATATATATATATATATATATATATATATATATATATATATATATATATATATATATATATACATACATATACATACATACATACATACATACATATATACATATATATACATACATATACACATATATATACATACATATATATACATATATACATATATATACATACATATACACATATATATACATACATATACACATATACATACATACATATATACATATACATATATACATATACATACATATACATATATATATATATACATAGATATACATATACATATATACATATACATAGATACATATACATACATACATATACATACATATATATATACATATACATATATATACATATACATATATATATATATATATATATATATATACATATACATATATATATATATATACATATACATATATATATACATATATATATACATATACATATATACATATATATACATATATACATATACATATACATACATATACATACATACACATACATACATACATATACATACATACATATACATATATACATATACATATATATACACATATATATATATATATATATATATACATATACATATACATACACATATATATACATATATATATATATATATATATATATATATATATATATATATATATATATATATATATATATATATATATATATATATATATATATATGTATATAGCTAGCCCGCTGGCTGTAACAACGGCGATCTGTGGGCTGTGGCTATCTAGCTTGAAGAGCTAGCCTGACAACCATCTGACAAGGTGTGGACTGGTGCTAGCAGCTAGCAACCAAGCTCAATTGCTGAGTCCCAGACACATTGTAGCCACAGCACCGGATCGGTGATAGTGGATACGTCGCAAGCATAGATTGTGGTCGCAAGCTAACTTGCGTTAGCTGCGGCTCGAGCAACATCGAGATTGTATTTTGGCTTGTGTACAGCGTATTAATTTTCTAACATCGATATGCCAGCGAAGAAAAACCCACTAATGGAGGAGACGGAGGACATAAAAAAGACACTCGATTTTCTCTCATAGGACATTTCTACAATAAAGATGAAACAAGACAAGATTCTTAAACTTGTGGAGGAAGTGGCGGAGCTACGTATTCGCATCGAGGAGAAGGACAAGAAAATTGCGGCCCTAGAGAGGAAAGTGGAAGATCTTGAACAATACTCCAGACTAAATGACGTGATTGTGACTGGACTAAAGATAAAACCTCGATCATATGCGCATGCAGTGTCTACCGGCAGAGAGGAGGAACCCGATGAGCTAGAGGTGAGCTCTGCGGAACAACAGGTGGTGGCTTTTCTCGCCACCAGGGACATACATCTGGATGAGGACTCAATTGAAGCTTGCCATCCGCTCCCCAGGAAGAAGAACGACACACCGGCTGTGATACTAAGGTTTGCAAATAGGAAAAATAAGATTGCATTGATGAAGCAAGGAAAAAAGTTAAAAGGTACGAATGTCTTTTTGAATGATCATCTGATCAAAAGGAATGCAGAAATCGCCAAGAAGGCAAGATTCTTAAGGAAACAGAACAAAATACAGAATACTTGGGTGATGAACTGTAAAATATGCATAAAATTGAATGGATCACCTGAAGAGGCTAAAGTACTGGTTATTAAAGACTTAGAGGAACTGAATAAATATGAGTGACATTAGTGAGTATGAGTCAATGAGATAAAAAAAAAAAAAAAACTGTGTATATGTCATCCAGTTACATTTCCTTGGATAGTACACATTTAAGAACACCTCTAGGAACTCTGGAAAATGAATTAATGGAATTGAAATTATCTGAGTATACTGAGTATAGTTCATGTGATTTGGAAGACCAAATAGACCCGGATAACATGTTTCTATCAGCTAACCCTATTTATTGTAATTATTACACTGAGAATGACTATAACACCTTCGTTGATTCACAAGGGAAGTTTTCTATTATCCACTTTAATAGTAGAAGTATGTATACAAACTTCAATGCAATCAAAGAATACTTACAACAAATTAGGCATCCATTTAGTATTATAACAGTCTCAGAAACATGGTTCAATGAAAACAAAGGTATTGATTTTGAGTTAAGTAATTATAATCTCAACTATGTAAACAGAACAAACAAAGCAGGAGGTGGAGTTGCAATATATGTAAATAAAAAATACAAATATAAAATTTTAAAAAATATGACCGTAACAATTAATGACATACTTGAATGTTTATCTATAGAAATCATCAATGAAAAAAATAAAAATATTATAGTTAGTTGTATATATAGGTCTCCAGGTTCATGTGTGGAAAAGTTTACTAATTGGATTGAACAAACATTTTCTGCAATAAGCAATAAAAAAATATTCATTTGCGGGGACTACAATATTGATCTAATAAATCCAAATAATCACAAAACAACTGATGATTACATAAGTAGAATGTATACTATGAGTTTATTTCCAGTTATTACAAGACCAAGCAGAATTACAATGCACAGTGCTACACTTATTGACAATATTTTTACAAATAATATGGAGTCTACTAACGTCAGTGGTCTGCTGATCTGTGATATAACTGATCATCTCCCTGTCTTTTTAGTGTATAACGATAATAATGATGATAATAAACACAAATCGCCTAAAAAATACAGGTACAAACGAGTACAAACTGAAGAGTCAATCAATTTACTCTATAATGACTTGGTCGAACATGATTGGAGTGCTGTTTACAGGAAGAAAGATGTGAATGGTGCGTTTGACACTTTTTTTGGAAATCTTCTCTTCAGCATATGATAAAAGTTGTCCAGTTCGCCAGTTTTGTATAAACAGTACATCTGTGAAATGTCCATGGTTAACTAAAGGTTTGCAAAATGCTTGTAAGAAAAAAAATACTTTATATAAGCAATTCATTAGATTAAGAAGTGAAGAGTCTGAACATCGATATAAAACATATAAAAATAAATTGACTGATATATTAAGAACTAGCAAAAAATTATATTATACCGATTTATTAAATAAAAATAAAAACAATATTAAAGAGGTCTGGGGGATACTTAATAAAATAATTAAAGGAGATACAAAAAATAATTCATATCCAAACTATTTTATTGATAACAATAATGATAATTATAATATGAAGGAAGTGGTTCAAAGTTTTAATAGCTTTTTTGTAAATGTTGGTCCAGACCTGGCAGCAAAAATTCCTCATTGTAGTAGCAACAAAACAGGTTCCTTAATAGAAATAAACCCAAAGACAATGTTTCTTTTGGGAGTAACAGATGAAGAAATTATAGACATGGTGAACAAATGCAAAAATAAATTTTCTACTGATTGTTTTGACATTGATATGTCATTGATTAAACGAATTATAAATAGTATTGTTAAACCCTTAACGTACATTTGTAATCTATCTTTTCAAACTGGAACATTTCCCAACAAAATGAAAATTGCAAAAGTATTGCCACTATATAAAAATGGAAATAAACACATTTTCACTAATTATAGACCTGTCTCCCTGCTCCCGCAATTTTCTAAAATATTAGAGAAACTGTTTAACAGTAGATTAGAGAATTTTATAAATAAACACAATTTAATTCATGAAAGTCAGTATGGTTTTAGAACAGCGAGGTCAACATCAATGGCCATTATTGATGCAGTGGAAGAGATAACAAATTGCTTGGATAAGAAGAAATATGCAGTTGGTATATTCATTGATTTGAAAAAAGCTTTTGATACTTTAAATCATAGCATTTTACTACAAAAATTGGAAAAATATGGCATTAGGGGAGTAGCTCTAAGCTGGATCAAAAGCTATTTAACTGAAAGACAACAGTATGTGAAAATGGGAGAATTTTCATCAGGGTATTTGGGCATTGGGTGTGGGGTCCCACAAGGATCTGTTTTGGGCCCAAGGCTATTTAATTTATATATTAATGATATATTTCAGGTGTCTAAATTACTAAAATTAATCTTATTTGCAGATGATACGAACATATTCTATTCTAATGACAATTACAATGATTTGATTCATATCATTAATTGTGAATTAAAGAAAGTGAAAACATGGATGGATTTGAACAAATTATCTTTAAACTTAAATAAAACTAAAGCAATGTTCTTCGGAAGCCACAATGTAAATGTAGATTCAGTGATAAAGATTGATGGTGTTGATTTAGATGCTGTGTCGGAAATTAAATTCTTGGGCTTAACTATTGACAGCACATTAAATTGGAAATCGCACATAAGGCACATACAAGGTAAACTTTCTAAAAGTATTTCAATCATTAACAAAGCCAAATACTATGTAGATTATAATGCCTTACTGTTATATTGTTCATTGGTCTTGCCGTATTTAACTTATTGTGTAGAAGTGTGGGGAAACAACTATAGAAGTTCACTGAATCCCCTCATAATACTCCAGAAACGTGCTGTACGAGTTGTACACAAGGTGGGATATTATGACCACACTAATACTTTATTTTTTCAATCGAAATTGTTAAAATTTTTTGATTTAGTTGACTATTATACAGCCCAGCTTCTATTTAAAGCTAATAAAAATGTTCTTCTGGTGAATCTTCAAAAACTTTTTAGGCAGAGGGAAGGGGAGTATAATCTGAGGGGTTGTGGTAATTTCAAAGTTAAAGCAGTAAGAACCACTAGAAAAAGCTTGTGTGTGTCTATATGTGGGGTTAAGCTTTGGAACCAACTGGGATCAGAACTCAAGCAATGCCCAAATATTCATCTGTTCAAATCAAAATTCAAAAACATGATATTGTCACAGTACATGAATGAGAACTGAGTTTGTATGTTTACTCATTAAATGGTGTTCTTGTCTATTGAATGGTTAGTAGTAGAAAATACTGTGAAGTATGTATAGTTATTTCAAAAGTGTCATAACCTATATTGCAAGTAGTCAGGTGTTTTACTGTATCATAATAATGTATTATATCTTTATTACTAGAATATTGATCAATGATAACTCAGTGATATAATTGTATACATGTATTGTTATTATTGCTGTTATAATTTTTTTGCTATATCATCAACATATACAATACCTTCAATTAATTAACGTACAAGTATTATTATACTTTAAAAAATTAATAAATAAATAAATAATAATTAAAAAAAGGGTATTCAATTCAAAGATTAGCCATCAGTACCATTCAGTATTAATACTGTTGATAGAGTAAATACTAATTGTGTTGATATGTGGCGGTGATATGGTAATGGCAGTAATTCTGATAATACAACTAAATGTATTAAATTCTATCTTATGTATGCATATTGTCTAATATTGTATATGTAATTCAAGACTAATTGATATCATAGCATGTGAATATACATATTTTATGCACTTACTTCAACTAAAAAACTTAATTATTGCAACCTAAATATGCATATGATGACGAGGGGTGGGAATTAATAAGTTTTCTTCTTCCCACTCCTTTTCGAGGTACAGTTTTTATTTATTTTGTTGCCCAAAATGGGTATACTGTATGAAATGCATACACAGATACATATACTATTCTTATTGTATCTACATATGTGTGTATTTATATATGGGTATATGTTTATGTATGTATATGTACATGTGCGTGGGTGTATGTATGTATGTATATATATATGCAGGTGTGTGTATATGTATGTATGTATATATATGTATATGTATATATGTGTGTGTGCATATGTATGTATATGTGTGTGTATGTATGTATATGTATGGGAGTATATATGTCTGTATGTGTATGTATATGGATATGTGTATGTTTACGCTTTCTTATCTGTCTCGAAATAAAATTCATTCATTCATTCATTCATTCATTCATATACATATACATATATACATATACATATATACATATATATATACATATACATATATATACATATACATATATATACATATACATACATATACATGCATATACATATATATACATATACATATATATACATATACATATATATATACATATATATACATACATATATATATACACATATATACATATACATATATATATACATATACATATATACATATATATATATATACATATATACATATACATATAAACATATACTTATACATATATATACATATACATATATATATATATACATATACATATATATACATATATACACATATATATACATATATACACATATATATATATACACATATATACAGATATATATATACATATACATTATATATATACATTTTATATATATATATATATATATATATATACCACCTCAGCGACTTCAGCCCCAGAGATAGGAGAGTCCACCCCTGAGTCCACCAGCTCTGCTCCCTCATGGGAAGACGTGTTGGTAGGATTGAGGAGGTCTTTGAAGTATCCCCTCCACCGACCCACAACGTCCCGAGTTGAGGTCAGCAGCACCCCATCTCCACTGTACACAGTATTGATGGAGCACTGCTTCCCCCCCCTGAGCCGCCGGATGGTGGACCAGAATCTCCTCAAAGCCGTCCGGAAGTCTTTCTCCATGGCCTCGCCGAACTCCTCCCATGCCCGAGTTTTTGCCTCGGCAACCGCCGAAGCCGCATGCCGCTTAGCCCGCCGGTACCCATCAGCTGCCTCCAGACTCCCACAGGCCAAGAAGGCCCGATAGGACTCCTTCTTCAGCTTGACGACATCCCTCACTGCTGGTGTCCACCAACGAGTCCTGGGATTACCGCCACGACAGGCACCAACGACCTTGCAGCCACAGCTCCGGTTGGCCGCCTCAGCAATAGAGGCACGGAACACAGCCCATTCGGACTCAATGTCCCCCGCCTCACCCGGGACATGTTCGAAGCTCTGCTGAAGGTGGGAGTTGAAGCTCGCTCTGACAGGGGACTCAGCCAGACGTTCCCAGCAGACCCTCACAACACGTTTGGGCCTGCCAGCTCTGACCGGCTTCCTCCCCCACCATCTGAGCCAACTCACCACCAGGTGGTGATCAGTTGACAGCTCCGCCCCCCTCTTCACCCGAGTGTCCAAGGCATGTGGCCGCAGGTCCGACGATACGACTACAAAGTCGATCATTGAACTGCGGCCCAGGGAATCCTGATGCCAGGTGTACATATGGACACTCTTATGCTGGAACATGGTGTTCGTTATAGACAATCCATGACGAGCACAGAAGTCCAATAACAAAACACCATTTGGGTTCAGAGGGGGGGGACCATGCCTCCCAATCACTCCCCTCCAGGTCTCACTGTCATTGCCCACGTGAGCATTGAAGTCCCCCAGCAGAACAATGGAGTCCCCAGAAGGAGCACCCTCCAGCACTCCCTCCAAGGACCCCAGAAAGGGTGGGTACTCTGAACTGCTGTTCGGTGCATAAGCACAGACAACAGTCAGGACACGTCCCCCCACCCGGAGGCAGAGGGAAACTACCCTTTCATCCACCGGGGTAAACCCCAATGTACAGGCACCAAGCTGGGGGCTGATGAGAATGCCCACACCTGCTCGGCGCCTCTCACCATGAGCAACTCCAGAGTGGAAGAAGGTCCAGCCCCTCCCGAGGGTACTGGTTCCAGAGCCCAAGCCATGCGTCGAGGTGAGTCCAACTATATCTAGTCGGAACCGCTCAACCTTGCGCACAAGCTCAGGCTCCTTCCCCACCAGAGAGGTGACGTTCCACGTCCCTAGAGCCAGCTTCTGCAGCCGGGGATCGGACCGCCAGGGTCCCCGCCCCTTGCTGCCGCCCAGCTCACATTGCACCCGACCCCTACGGCTCCTCCCGCAGATGGTGAGCCCACGGGAGGCGGGGCCCATGTAACCCTTTCGGGCTGAGCCCGACCGGGCCCCATGGGCGAAGGCCCGGCCACCAGACGCTCGCTCTCATACCCCGCCTCCAGGCCTGGCTCCAGAGGGGGGTCCCGGTAACCCGCGTCCGGGCAAGGGAACATTCATGCCCAGGTTGGTCGTCATCATAGGGGTCTATGAGCCGTGCTTGGTCTGGTCCCTCCCCTAGACACCTGTTTGCCATGGGTGACCCTACCAGGGGCATAAAGCCCCCGACAACATAGCTGCTAGGATCTTCGGGACGCACAAACCCCTCCACCACGATAAGGTGACGGCTCAGGGAGAGCATTGAAGAGTGGCAAGGCCCCGGGGGTGGATGAGATCCGCCCGGAGTTCCTTAAGGCTCTGGATGCTATGGGGCTGTCCTGGCTGACACGCCTCTGCAGCATCGCGTGGACATCGGGGGCAGTACCGCTGGATTGGCAGACTGGGGTGGTGGTCCCCCCTTTTTAAGAAGGGGGACCGGAGGGTGTGTTCCAATTACAGGGGAATCACACTCCAGCCTCCCTGGTAAGGTCTATTCAGGGGTCCTGGAGAGGAGGGTCCGCCGGATAGTCGAATCCCGGATTGAGGAGGAGCAGTGTGGTTTTCGTCCTGGTCGCGGAACAGTGGACCAGCTCTATACCCTCTCTGGGGTCCTGGGGGGGGCATGGGAGTTTGCCCAACCAGTCTACATGTGCTTTGTGGACCTGGAGAAGGCATTCGACCGTGTCCCCCGGGGGCTCCTGTGGGGGGTACTCTGGGAGTATGGGGTACCAGTGTCAGAGCTTGGTCCGCATTGCCGGTAGTAAGTCGGATTCGTTTCCAGTGAGGGTTGGACTCCGCCAAGGCTGCCCTTTATCACCGATTCTGTTCATAACTTATATGGACAGAATTTCTAGGCGCAGCCGAGGGGTTGAGGGGATCCGACTTGGTGGCCTCAGGATTGGGTCCCTGCTTTTTGCGGATGACGTGGTCCTGTTGGCTTCATCTGGTCGTGATCTCCAGCTCTCGCTTGAGCGATTCGCGGCCGAGTGTGAAGCGGCTGGGATGAGAATCAGCACCTCAAAATCTGAGACCATGGTCCTCAGCCGGAATAGGGTGGATTGCCCTCTCCGGGTCTGGAGTCAGGTCCTGCCTCAAGTGGAGGAGTTTAAATATCTCGGGGTCTTGTTCACAAGTGAGGGAAGGATGGAGCGTGAGATCGACAGACGGATCGGTGCGGCGTCTGCAGTAATGCGGGCTCTGCGCCGGTCTGTCGTGGTGAAGAAGGAGCTGAGCCAGAAGGCGAAGCTCTCGATTTATCAGTCGATCTACGTTCCTACCCTCACCTATGGTCATGAGCTGTGGGTCGTGACCGAAAGAACGAGATCTCGTATACAGGCGGCTGAAATGAGTTTCCTCCGCAGGGTGGCCGGGCTCTCCCTTAGAGATAGGGTGAGGAGCTCAGTCATCCGGGAGGGGCTCAGAGTAGAGCCGCTGCTCCTTCGCATCGAGAGAAACCAGTTGAGGTGGCTCGGCCATCTGGTCAGGATGCCTCCTGGACGCCTCCCTGGTGAGGTGTTCCAGGCACGTCCCTCGGGGAGGAGACCCCGGGGAAGACCCAGGACACGCTGGAGGGATTACATCTCTCGGCTGGCCTGGGAACGCCTCGGGATCCCCCCCGCAGAGTTGGCAAATGTGGCTGGGGAGAGGGAAGTCTGGGCTTCCCTGCTTAGGCTGCTGCCCCCGCGACCCGTCCCCGGATAAGCGGCAGAAGATGGATGGATGGATGGATATATATATATATATATATATATATATATATATATATATATATATATATATATATATATATATATATACACATTATATATATACATTATATATATATATATATATATATATATATATATATATATATATATATATATATACACATATATATATATATATATATATACATTATATATATATATATATATATATATATATATATATATATATATATATATATATACACATATATATATATACACATATATATATACACATATATATATATACACACACATATATATATACATATACATATATATATATATATATATATATATATATATATATATACATATAAATATATATATATACATATATATACATACATATATATATATATATACATATATATACATACATATATATATATATATATATATATATATACATATATATATATATATATATATATATACATATATATACACATATATATATATATACATATACATATATACACACATACATACATACACACACACATACATATACACATACATATACACATACATACATATTTACACACACCTCTATGCACACACATACACACACATACATACGTACGTACAAACATATACGCACTTGCCAGTATTAACACATATACATACACATACAAGCCAACTTTAGATCATAGTAACTAAACTATGAATCTAAAAAGTTAAATATAAATGAGAAACAAACAGAAATGAGAAAACTAGCTGCTATTAGTGAATAAAACTGCGTGACGACTCGGTGACTGTGTCACATGAAGAACATGCAGAGTGGAACGTGTTCCAGAAAAGGTGATCATGTCAGTGTGACCCCTCCCACACAAAGTTTGATAAAAATGCAAACCATGAAATGGAAGATCAAAACATTCTAGCACCTAAAGATGTTGAAGCTGAAACAGACAAAAGAAGCTGTGCCCTGGATAATGATGGCATTCGAGGTGAGACATCAAAACAGCTACATGAGGACTGTAATACAAATAATATCCGAAAATCTTCACATGAAGTACGCTTTACACCAAAGTTGCAGGAGTTAAAAGACCAAGAGCTGGCTCAGCGGGAAAGAAAGTTTCTGTCAGTTAATGAGAAATGGAAATGTCATGTAAAGGAGACTCAGAAAAGGCTAAAGATAGAGTGTTTGGAAGCTGACTTATTTAACATGATGGATGTGATTGAAGAGCTTGAATCCGAGCTGAAAGAACTATATAACAAAATACGACTCCAAGTTACACAAAGTCAAGACATTAGACGGAAGGTTGATGCACACTCAGCTGTTACTGCTGACTTGCTGGGGCTCTTGAAAGTTTGAGCAATTGAAGATGATTTTGATGCTGAAGCAGAAAATGCAAGGCTACGCATACTCATTGATAATGACTATGCCAAATCTATATATGGCTCCACAGTTTCAAGAGCCACTGTTAAAAGTGATTGCTCCAAGTATTCGTCTGAGTCACCATGAATGTCAGTTAAGAGAGCAGAGACGGCTGCACAGCTAGCTGCAAAGAGGGCTGAAATTGAAATGGAAGCTGCTATTGAAACACAACACCAACAATTCAAATTAACTTTATTTATATAGCATCAAATTACGGCAATGCCATCTCAAGATGCTTTTCAGACAGAAGAAAACATAATGAAAGCCAATTCATAAGAGCTTATATAAGGAAACCAACAGATTGAGTTGGAGGTCCAACTCAATCTCCCATCCCGAGCAAGCACACTGGCAACAGTGGGAAGGAAAAAAAACTCCCTTTTAACAGGAAGGAAACCTCCGGCAGAACCCGGCTCAAGGACAGGCAGCCAACTGAAAACAACTGAAAAGGCTTAAAAATCAGAGAGATGTTGAGGTAATAGAAGCAAAACTTAGAGTGTACACTGAAGAAGAGTTAAAGGAAAAGGTTGATAGCTAATTCAACGCTAACAAATCAGAACGAGCAACTCATGATGAACAAAGCGAGCTTAGTATAAACATCACATGAGTCCATAGCCCTCACTCTGCTTCCAGTTCCAAAACCCCCTGTTTACTGAAGTTCACTGAGTGGAGCATCAGCTTCAAAGCACTCATAGAAAGACTATGCTCAAATCCTGCTGACATATTGTTCTACCTCCAAGGGAATGTCACTGGGGAAGCCAGGACAGCTTTGGAGGGTAGTTTTTATAGAAAAGATGAAGCTTACCAGCATGCCTGGGACAAGCTTAATGCCAGGTATGGACATTCATTTGTTGTGCAACTGACCTTAAGGAAAAAGCTAAATAAGTGGCCAAAAATTGGCAAAGGCTAATATGTCAGGCTAAGCAAATTCAGTGATTTTCTGCAAACATGTAGCAATGCCATGCCTCATGTCAAAGGTCTTCATGTGTTAAATGACTGAAGAAAATCAGAAGATGTTAGCGAAACTTCCAAACTGGGTAACAGCTCGCTGGAATCATTATGTTACAGAGAAGCTAGATCAAGCCAAAGATTACCCAACCTACAAAGAGTTTGCTGCATTTGTATAAAAAGAAGCATGCATTGCATGCAACCCAGTATCATCGCTTCTTGCTTTAAAGGCCTCAGAGGCGTTGTCAGCAAGAGAAATAAAGCGTTCGAAGTAGGGCTGGGCGATATATCAAATATACTCGATATATCGTTGCTAGTCTCCTGTGCGAATATAGAAAATGCCTATATTCGTCATATTCGAGTATCCTGTTGTCACACAGTTGTTTTTAGCTGTGGGCGGGGTTTTCTCACTCCTCCTCGACTCTGCACCGCTTTGCACAGAGAGTTAAAGCAAGCGCACATTGTTACGTACATAACGTGAGCTACGTGCTACGTCATGAGAGGCAGCATGTAGCCACTTTCTCGCTAAATTTGGCGACTTTTTGTGAAAAGCGACTAGCAACAAATCCAGCAACTTCCACAGGAGTTATTGGAGACTTTCCTGGTGTTTTGGCGACTGACTTTAAAGCGCATATTGGAAAGTTATTGTTACGAACGAGAGTCTCTCCCCGTCCTAAAGCACTCAGTCGCTCCGGCTGCAGCTGCAGCCAGTCAGAGGAGCAGAGAGGACACCTGCATGACTCCACCTACAGTCACAATGAACAACACATCCTCACTCCCAATGAGTCAACAGCCTGACGAATGGTCACAGTCCCTTGGCGTCAGATACAGACTCATTAGGTACCCGTTTTTCGTCATTTTGTGACGAGGTGGGTAACCCCATAGGCTTGCATGGAACTCCCACAACGTCTAGTGTTGACGCCACAGGGAAGTGGGGAACACTAACGCTGTCTTTGTTGTCATGGTAACGTGACGTTTATTTGTCACGCCTTTAGCCCCATGCAATAATACCTGACCTTAAAAACGAAAAAATATTCATTTGATTCAATGGGGAGAAAATAACTATCGTCTGGTCCCAGTTATTCTCTACCCTGGATTCCAGATATGTTGGTCATGGGTTTATATGATTTTTTTTTTTTCTTGTAATGACTTGTAAAAACTACCTCGCAAGTTGCCTTTGTATGAGCAGAATGAGTAAAAACTACAGTCGCGTATGTGACGTCACACACACTGGTTCCCCGTTTCTCCTTCCAGATCAGCAATCAATCGGCTTAACTTGACATGCCCTGACTTAAAATAGTTTTTATCTCTGTCGATGCTTCTTTCCTGCTCTTGACAAAAGGCAGTATAATGTCGGAGTGAAATCGCCGTGCCTGCTGGTATGCGGTAGTCCACCAAGCGGCTTCGGCCAAAACCTGAAATAATCACAGTTTCTATTTTTTTTTAAAAAAATTTTTTTAACTTTTTGTAAGCATGGAAAAATTCCATTTAAATCCATAGCCAATATATCTGGAATCCAGGGTCGAGATTTGCTTTGACCAGAAGATATTTTTTTCTCTCCACTGATTCCTATACATATTCCGGTTATTTTCAGGTCCCATGGGGCGTAAGGGCGTGACTGCAGCTCTCCATATCTTCTTTGATGGGATTATGTGACACGATTGCAATTATACTATTATCATTCAACACAGACAAACCAGGAGAGAAATTTGTTTAAATGAGCAAATAGTTATTCATTTCGTTTACATTTTATGACAATAAAATTATTATTATTATTATATTATTATTATTATCATTATTATTATTATTATTATTTTCATTTGAGAAAGCAGTTATACCGGAAGCGTCGAGACGTTGACATGGTAATAAAACCGAGCGGTCTCTATGTAAGCCTATGCTTTTTCTTCTTCCATCTTCTAATAGCCAAAAACAGAGGCTCTCCTGAATGAATTACCAAAACGTACGTCCATTTATTCCAACTCTCCACCATAGACATCATATATACGTATCTATGATGTCTATGCTCTCCACAACAACGTTAAAAGTCTCCATGGGGACCCGAAGCCACGCCCATCTACTTCCACCCATCTATTTGTGACACTTCTCTTTTCGCTCCAAAATTCTGTGAAGGTAGGTTAGGTTGTGTCATGACGTCTGATACGTGTTTTATTTAATGTGATCAATTACGTGCATGGTTTAAATGTTATGCTGAAGATTAAATTCCCAGTAGTAATTCATCATCGGTCAGCACGAGAGAGAGTTTTGATTTTAACCTTACTGGCTCGTGCGCACCATTGAACATAAGCGAACACAATTCAATGTAATATCTAAGGAATTGTATGGTTGAGCATTTGCAGATGTCTTAATTATTATTTAAAACATGTGAGAAATGATTGGCGTGGGGTCCTTTAGATGTTGACATTTCACTTGTTACTAGATCAGTTTGAATGTTAAATGTTAGTGGTGGTTAACTCTGTTCATTATTAAGTTGTCAAGCAAGGTATTGTCTTTAAATCATTTGTCCACCTATGAGTAGGCTATTTAATACATTTTCTGTATTATAGTCTAATTATATAGAGACCCGAGTGGTTTAAGTACTACTTAAATCATACTTAATGGCGCTTATAGTGACAAAAGTCCGCCAGAAAGATGAAAACCGCCAAGATAATACAAAAGCTCTTTATTTCCGGTCTTCTTCAAAATAAAAGTATGGGGTAAAAGTATCCAACATCACTCTAGGCCCAACCCCACTACTCCCTGAACTTGAGGAGGCTCCTTTGTTTCCTGTCTATTATTTCTGGACAAACTGATCAATTCAAGCATGTCTGAACTAAGTAACTAGCGAAACACACCAAGATTAATCATTTTGTCCAATAATGAAGGACATCAAAGAAAGTAGCCTGCTTAAGTTCAGGAAGTAGTGTAGCTGTGCATAAAGTGCATGGTGTCACAGAGGTGGACAGATCAATAACTTTGGCTGAACAACCTCAGACATTTTAACTTTCTCCCAGGAGACAGAAAATGTTTTTAAAGTTTTTTTTTTTTGTTATTTTAGTTTTTTTTTTTTTTTATCAACCTTAAGCAGTTAGGATGACACTTGAATTTCTCTGTTTTAAACCATAGATATTGAATTACCCTCTGAGTTGAACTTTCCTTTGGAATTGATCAAGTATTTTTCATTTAATTCATTTCACTTAATAAACATAATGTAGGTAGGGATAAATAATGAAGATAATGGATGACAATGTAAGTAAGTTTCTCAACTCATTTGTTTTCTCTTAACAGGTGTTTCAGATCAACCATAAACTTTGTTTCACCAAAATCAACAACACAAAGGCACTTTTAAGAGCCACTCTGTCTTGTTAACACGTCTTTGCTGTTTAATGTAAGTGTACCTGTCAGTCTGTTTTGTTCTGTTACCCCTGTGTGTGTGTTTGTGTGTGTCTGTGAGAGAGAAAGAGGGGGGAGAGAGAGAGAGAGGTTGCCTGCATTTTGTATCATCTGTCCATCTCTTTGTGAGTCCTTCTGTTTCTGATCAGTTGTCACCATGAGTGATTCAGAACTGATGAGCCTGGATCACCTGGTTGATCAGTATGAGCTCAGTCATCACCTCCACAATCTTGGAGACTTACTTGGTGAGGTGGAGGAGGGGGTGGCAGCAGCACCACCACCTGAACCAAAGGTGAGGTGGAAAAAGAGAGACAAGGATGGAAATGTGCTCTCTCAGAGGCCAAGAGCAAGGAGGAATCAGTCAAATCAGGGTCAGTATTTTTTAATCAGGATTTTTTGATGATCTGATTTTATTTGATTTGTTGATTCAGTCATATTATTCCAGAAATCAACAGTCAATACAAGAAACTTATTTTGTCTATCCTTTAACACAAAAGCGAGTGCTCCTCTCCAGACTCTCTCTATCTAAACATTACATGCTGAGCTTGTGCCATTTCAGGCTGATAACCAGGCTACAAATTTGCCTTGGGATGTTTAAAAAATGTTAATGTCATATATTCAGAATATTTTTTTTCTGATACAGCTGGTCACCGTTGCAAGACTGATCCTCCCCTCAGTACTTCTGACACCACCTGTGAGGCGGACTTTGCTCCAGACACTGTTGGTATGTATTTCATTGTCTCTCCAATAGCCCATAGTACAATGTTTGTTCATACTAATATATGTACTGTGTATCTGACACTGAGTGATCATTTAAATTTCATGTTTATATGTTTATATCATACAAATTTGCCAGAATACTTGACATTTCAGTTTTCTTTTCACTGTCACAGCCACTCCTTACGTTATTTGTATTGTAAAAGAAAAAGTATTGTTTTGAGTATTCCATACTATTTTAACAGAAAGTTTTCTACAAGATCTTCAGAACTCGCTGAATGATGAGCAGGAAGTATCAACATCACCTCTTTACTCCTCCTCCAACTGGAGCACACGAAAAAGTGTCTTGTCAGAGAGCTGTAGGGCAGAGAGACCCCGTCTTGTGAACGCCACACACTTATGTGGCCACACACAACTACCAACAGTGTGGGAGCAATCCAGCAGCTGTCCGTTGTGGTGACTGTCGACCACAGCCCTTCCTCTGTGCTAAATGTGATGTTGGTGTGCACACCAGACACACCCTTCACAATAGAGATGCAATGATCGCTGGATTCTTTCAGCCATTGCCTCCAACAGCGATTGTTGTGGATAAGGCTCTGTCCCGTTGTGGTAAGTTGTGGCTTGTGGCAATATGTATTTCTCATTTTCTCACTGGTTAAGCTCCAGTCAATTAAATCAATAGTCAATGAGTTTGACTATTTAAACAGTTGCTCTCTAAAACTTAATCTTGAATTTATATGGAGTATCCATATCAGTCAGCTCTTTTAGCAACTCTTGAGTACTTTTTTCAGTGATGTACTTCATGGCCATTCAGCTTTTTCCAAAATTTTATTTTCCGTTAGAAAGCTTTAATATCTTAAAAGTGGTTCCAGAAATCTTTGTCTCATTGCAATGTTATATTTCCCATGAAAGTTGTGTTATCCTTTTCAGAGCGGCTTGTACCTTTGGAGATGCCTGTCAAAATTTGCGGTTGTCCACCAGGGTCACTGAGGGTCAAACCAGGAAAGGTTGTTGCTGTGGTCACAATGAATGGTGATGATGTTAAGAACTTTGATTTTGTCCCATTTGATAAGAAGCTAAAAAAAACATCTACCCCTACATGTTTTGTGTCTGTTTTAATTCAATTCAATTCAATTCAACTTTATTTATATAGCGTCAAATCACGGCAATGCCATCTCAAGACGCTTTACAGACAGAGAAGAAAACATAATGAAAGCCAATTCATAACAGCCTATATAAGGAAACCACAGATTGAGTTGAGTCCAACTCAATTTCCCATCCTGAACAAGCACACTGGCAACAGTGGGAAGGAAAAAACTCCCTTTTAACAGGAAGGAAACCTCCGGCAGAACCCGGCTCAAGGACAGGCAGCCATCTGCCTCTGCTGTGTGGGGGGAAGAGGACAGAAAGACAACAGACAACAGGAACTGCTACTCCCGGCCAGGGAGACCTGCTGAGACAGGAGACATACATGTTAATGATGCAACACTGTTAGGGGGGGGGATAAAAGCATAACTAAGGGATGCTAACCATCCCTAGCTATAGGACTTATCAAAAAGATAAGTCTTCAGCCTAGTCTTAAAGGTGGGGAGGGTGTCTGCTTCCCTAACACTAACTGGGAGCTTCTTCCATAAGAGAGGGGCCTGATAACCAAAGGCTCTGCTGGACAGTTTTACTGTCCAGCATCCTTAGGTTCTTTGACAGGCACTGTATAAATAAATTAAAGTTATGCTTAAAATTTACTATTATGAAATCAACGAGACTGTTGAGAAATATAAGCTAAGTTTTACTTAACAGTGGATGTGTTTTTCGTTTTTCTAGGACGATATGATCTCAGTATGCCTGAATTGGGTTGTGATGCATGCCAAGCCACTTGGACTGCTGGACTGGACAACCTTATTAAAAACAACTACTGGCCAGCTACTCTTCACTTTGTCACAATATACTCAACAGACGTCTTTTATTAATTTGAAGACATGAAGATGGCAGCCCCAGGATTGTCCTGCCAGGCATTTTTAAGAATGCTGGATCGACGAACTGTCCGCTTTGGCCGTGTGAGCATTAAAGTTATTTATTCAACAGCATTATTTATCTGTTTATATTATTGGTAGAAACACTGTTTTGCTGATTATTAGAGGATGTTTTCCTTGTTTTGAAATAGACAGGGAAGGTCTCAGCAGACAGCTTCCAAAAAACATATTTTGAGTGGGAAGCTGTCCGATATGAAGTGGACAACATCTGCGAAGAGGAGCTCTTCACCTGTCCTGCATGCTCCCCAAATATGCTTGCGGTATCAGTGGATGGAAACCGCAAGCATTACCGTTTTAGGAACGCAGCAAGGTACTCCAAAATGTGTATAATTTCATTTGTGTTTGTGGTAATAGGAAAACAACTTTAATTTTCACCAAGTAACCTTAAACTATATTGTAAATTGGTGTGTATCCCTTTGTTATCTAGATCTAAGGAACAAGCCATCTTTGAAGGCGTCTTCATAGCTAAGGATGAAGATGTGACTAATTTTGTGGACTACATTCACAAAACAACCAAGCATGTAAGACTGCAGACTGTAATTATATGTATTGGACCACCATAAACCTCAACTG
>NC_136630.1:19578851-19683851 GCF_933228915.1 Telmatherina bonti | reverse complement strand
ACATATGTAAAAACAAATTTTTCAAACAATTTGAAATCAAATATTGATACTCTAATTAAACAATTGGGTTCATTTGATAATTATATATGAATAATTATATTCATGTATCCAATATAATATCCATTATGTTCCTCTGTGAACTGTATACATATATATATTGTTAGTATAGTATAGTATATATATATATATATATATATATATATATATATATATATATATATATATATATATATATATATACCCTGCGATGGACTGGCGAGCTGTCCAGGGTGTACCCTGCCTGACGCCCAAAGCCGGCTGGGATAGGCTCCAGCTTCCCCGCGACCCTGAATTGGAATAAGCGGTTCAGAAAATGAATGAATGAATGAATATATATATATATATATATATATATTTACACATATTTACAACTTCTTATTTTATGAAAAAACCCACTATGTATTAAAAACTAAAAACTACAAATCCCTACGGCTCCGTCGTGCGGCTCGATCCAAATAAGCGGGATAGTTGTAGTTCTTTTGTTTAGCAAACGAGGGGTACATAATCATATCTCATACATATATGAAATATGTAGTACAGCCGAAGTATTATTTACATCACATATATATGATAGATGTGAAAATAAAGCAAATGTAATGTTTCATTTTGGATATTTTAGCTGCTGTCTACTTTTGCGTATTCTGTAAATGGACTTTTGTGTTGTTCGTTTTTCTGGTTTTCAAAATAAAATAACTTTAGCTGTCAGAATGAAGTGATCCATAACTATAACGGAGAACGTTTACACTTTCCTATCGTATTGTTGAGTTATCTTCATTTTGTGTGTGTGTGTGTGTGTGTGTGTGTGTGTGTGTGTGTGTGTGTGTGTGTGTGTGTGTGTGTGTGTGTGTGTGTGTGTGTGTGTGTGCGTGCGCGCGCACGCGTATATGCATGCGTGCGTGTGTTCGTGTTAAAGGTGGCATTAAAAGAAAACTGACAGGTCAGTAATTTTTGGGTTTGGGTTATATAAAGATGTATATTGAAGAATGTATTGTCTACTTATAATCAAAGTTATTTTGTTATGCATTTTAGCAATAACATTGTTTATACTTGTGCCATTTACACTGAAGGATAAATGGCACACTACAACACGTGACAGGATTCGTGTAATACACACTCATTTGCGTCTCCATTAGGTAAGTCGGAAGGTAGATAATTAACTAACATGTAACCTGCATACAGAAAAAAGCTAAATCTTTATCCCAAACAGATCTTGTCAGGCCAAGGAATTCTTAATTATGAACACCTTCAGAAACACAGCAAGAAATATAGCAAGTTTGTGGGATATAAACATGATTAACATTGACGTTTGCCATTAGCTAAGTCTTGTTTCGCGCCAGGATTGGAAATTATCACTAACCAAGTACTAGTCCAATATGAATGTTGCGGGTAGATTTCAGACAAAAAAAATGATTTACCATTGAGTAGCTGTTGAATTTTAGCATTTTGTGATATTTACACAATGAATTAATTTCATACTTAAGCTATCACTGATTCTGTCTTGTTTTGTCTTTTCTAATTCAACCATATTTGTCACATAAATTCCTTCAGGCAAAATATGGGAAAAGAATTATTTCCATCTGTGATTTCTCCACTTTGTTATGTAAATATTTTGCGTAGGAGAATAATGTTAAAATATTGGGTGTCTGATTCTGAATAGTTTATTTTTTCTCCACAGTTCCTTCAAATCTGCCATTATGACACCACCAAAATTCAAGCCCTGTCCATGCTGTGATGTTCTCAATCAGGCATTCAGGAAAGCATGTTTTGCCTGTTATGCAAGCCTGTCTGTGACCAAAAAAAGGAAAGAAAAGGAGGCATCGATTGACAGCCAGTGGGCAGAAGGAGTCCTCAAAAACCGGAACTATGGGCGTGTAATTCATTCTGCCCGTATTGCAGTAAGAATGCTCATATTGCATATTTAACATTTACGAAGTCCATTTATTAGAATATTAGTTTGACTTGACCCATCTATCTTATGGCTTATCAAAAATATAAAGGGTCCAGAACTTTGTTCGTCTTCTACCCCTTAATCCAATTCACGGTCGGGGGTGGGGTGCTGGAGCCCATCCCAGCTATTGTCAGGCAAGGGCAGGGTACACCTGTCGCAGGCCAACACAGAGAGACAGACAACCATTCACACTCACATTCATTCCTAGGGGTAATTTAGAGTAACCAATTAACCTAACATGCATGTCTTTGGGTCCAGAACCTAGCCTCTATAATGTCTCCCAATACTTATGTCGTGAGGGGCTGGGCAGCCATAAGTATTTCCTTTTGCAAAAAAAACTGATATTGGCTGGTTTTTGGTGTTGAGGACTGTGAGATCCAGTCTTAACTAATATAAAACTCACATTAGACTCCACCTTCTTTCATATTCATTAACTCTGCTTGTTGCTCAGAATTTTCCATCAGCTTTATAGCTGTTAAATATTGTTTTGTTCGCAACTACATGAAACCTTTGCATTGTAAGGCTATAACACAAATGAAACAGGTTGATGCTCATTTTCATGAAGCGCCCTTATAATAAAGTTGCATTTACAATACTTATGTAAGTAATAATTAAGTAATAATGCAGTGGTGTAACTGACTTAATCAAGACATACCTGATAGGTTGAATGGTTGGTATTGTGGTAGGGGAGGGAAATAACATAATATTGACAAATAATTATGATCTACTATGTGTACAAATTCTAATAATATGTCAAATATTTGTTGGAATTATGTAATTGTGAGAATAAGCTACAGCTAGATAAAAAATGTAATAATTCAGAATTTTTTACTAATGTGTGCCAACTGCTTCTGTTAATTTCAGGTAAAGAAACTTGAGGCATTAGGATATAACCCCATTTTATTTATGGGGAAAAAAAGTAACAGGGGAAAGGGGAAGTGGGACTCAGACGTTATAACCCATCTGCCCCCCACTCCGAACACAAAGATGCTACTGGAGAAGATGCAGAGGGCTTATGAATTCATCTTGACCAAGGGTAAGAGAAAGATCTTTTTGGTTCAGACATTTTTTTCAATACATATAATTTTCTTTGTTAATATATGTAGATTTTTTTAAAGAAAAAAATATATTATGGCTACCTCCACAGAGCAGCGTGACGGACCTCCAAAGGAGCAGCGCATTGTCACCACCAAGGAGCAGCATGCCAGCCCCCCAGAAGAAGAGACTGTTGTCACCCTGACTCTTGTTCCTGTCGCTCCCATGCTTGATACTTCTGACACTGTCGTGCCTCACCTGGATGAAGCCGTACCTCCCATAGACCATGCGTTGCCTCACCTGGACACAGCCGTGCCTCACCTGGACACAGCCGTGCCTCTTACAGCCATTCTTTCTCCAAAGTCTTTGCGTAAGAGGAACAGAGGGGCTTACAGTAAGGAGGGGCCGGATGTGAAGACAAAGAGAAAGAGTAAGTTTTGTATGGTATCTGTTACTCCACTATGTGTAATTAAAAGCAGGTTATGCTGTAATAGAGATAAGATAAGCTAAGATAAGTATGTTTACCTTTTAAGAGGTCAGTAGTGGTTTTACTTTTTACTGTTTTATGTTTGTTTTTAGTTTGGACATGGACCATGAGTCTGTAATAAAGTTTATCTATCTGTCTGTCTGTCTGTCTGTCTGTCTGTCTGTCTATCTATCTATCTATACCTACCTACCTACCTATAGCAATTCAAATAACATTACATTATAATTTAGTGAAATGAAATATTTATTGATCATGAACAGTGGACCTAAATACCTGTCAAATGGTCCAGAAGTCACATTTGACTGGACAGAACTTTGCAGAAAACACTTGATTCCAGTGACTGCCTCAAAACAAAATTTTAGGTCGGGAGCCTCACCATGCTTTACTTGTTTTATTTTTTGTTAGTCTATTTCTGTTAAACCACAATTCAAAATCAGTGTCATGGTTTTAGTAAATGATTTATTTAATATTACTTTTGTCAGTTTAAACTTATTTCAATGGCAGCTGATTGTATTACATCTTTAATGGGAGGGCGCCTGAACTTTCATTCCCCACTGTAATAAGACAAGAGTGGCATAAGACCTAAAAACAGATAAGTTGCAAATAATCCAGAATTAAAAGTAAAACAAAAATATATAAATTATAATAAAAATAAAACTAAGATTGCAAATAAACATCAGATATACAGGTGAGATGTGTACAGTAGTGTATTTGCATCTTACATCATGAATATCATGAAATAAAAAATAAATATATGACTCAGATAGGAATATTATACTTTTGGATATCATTATTGCACAAACGAAACTCTACTGTTTTTGTTTTGTTTTGGGATTTTTTGCTTTAGTATCGGCCTAAATAGGCTATACCTAGTACAGGTCCTCTTCATTTATGTCTGCTGCCCCCCCAGATTTCTATATTTATTATTTGTGTTATTCTCTCTCTTTATCTCTCTCTCTGTCTAACTGGTGAGAGTAGATCAGATTGAGGTTTTTTTCTGTTAAAGGGAAGTTTATCCTTGCCCGTGTCACAGAAGGCTTTCTAATTGTGTTGTTCATCGCTGCACTATATGAAACTGTTTTAATTCGCTGCTATACAAATAAATGTTCTTTGTCTTTTCATCATTCTAGACTGCCGAAAATGTAGTAGGCAGAGGGTCTTCCTGTTTGACTGTATAACGGGGAAAAGAATAAAACAGGTAAGATGTCAAACCTTTAATTTAATTTGTGGTATTTTTCATTTGACTGCTTGCTTGCCACAACTCATTCTGGCATTTCAAAGACAAAGAAACAATATTATATGTAAATAAACAGTTGTAATTATTGTTCATTCCCTTTTTGTCTGTTTGTACAGGAAAAAGCAGAATTTAAAATTCCCTGGTTACCTTGCTCTCTGTGGTAAGATAAAGTTTATATTGCAGTCATGTATAATTTTTCTATTTTCACTTTGAACCTTTCAGAAACAATGGACTTAGTGTGTTAAAAGTTTTTTTTTTTAGGAAAGTTTCACCCTGACATTGTTGGATCATAACAAAGAGAGCAAAGATAGCATAAAGTAATTAATAGAAAACAGATGTAGTGCCTGGGACAGATAGGATACTACAATTTCCTTACTGCAGCATCTTGGTGTGTTGTTTTTCCTACTTTGTATATTAATGTAAAGCACTTCGGTGGGTCTTGGCTAAATAAATCTGATCGTGACATTAACATTGACATTGCAGAGGGAATAAGAACATTGACATCTAGGGATGTAAATTGATCAGACTACTGATACCAATGCAATAACTGATTCTGCTTATTGGTTGATTGATCTCAATCAATTCCCCTATTCGTGTTCAATTTTATGTGTAGGAAAAAAAGTAGACCTACACAAGTGTTTAGGCTCTCATTGCTGCTGTTTCCTCATCTCCACTTTTTATCTATGACTTTACATATTGATGAAAATAGTGCTCCTGGAAAAGTCACTGTTGTACAAGATGCTAAAGAGGCGTGGTACGATTTCTGAGGTGAAACAGATGAAGCACCTTCTTTTCTTCACCTCCAAGTTGGTTTCAGTTGTTTCATTGTTGCAGTGTGTGTTGGTCAGTGTGTCTCATCTTGTTTGTTACTGCTGGAGTTTAATGGGCTACTCCACTAATGTTAGTCTATGAGTGACAATATAGAAATTCATTATGTACTTCACATTGATCTTGCAAAGGTCCTTTTAGTCATTAAATAAAAACCACCACTGCCTTTTTTGAAAATCAATTACAAGAAAACTGAAGATAATTATGTTCACAGTTTAGTTCCACCTTTTCCACCAATTGTCAACCGCACATCCCTTGACATCGAAGAGGAATCAATAGGCTCAGAGGCATATGATACCATGGGATCAGACCATTTAGAACCAGTTCTCAACTGGGAAAAATTCTCGACTCATATGCCTATTGACAGCAATGTTTATAGGATTCATGGGGAAGAGAAGGACAGTGATAATGATGAGGAAGATCAGGCTATTACTTTCTCTACTACAATGTAATTAAAGTATGTAGATTAAATATTTATTGGAAAGAATTAACTTGAAGTTTGCCCTGTGCGCTAATGATTTGTTACAGTGGCAAAACCTGGGATGATACATGGGAGCCGGCGAGTGAATTCCAGCACTACACTGCCATGGATGACCCATCACTTCTCTCTGGCTCAGCTGACTAGCCTTTATCATTACCAGCAATGCAACAGGAGATGGATATTTGTTGGTTGACTAAATTGATTCATTATAGTTCCATAGTTAAATTTTTGTTGTTTAAAAACTTTACAATGAGGTAGATATGAAGGGCTACCACAGTATGTGTACATGTGATGTGATGACAATGCTCACCTGTGACTTTTTGCCTTGTAAATTTTATTATAATTGGATTATAAATGATCATTTCAAATCACAAGACTACTAGAGCTTTATACAGAAATTGTTTTAATGAGAAAATTAATAACAATAAATCTGAAAAGATATATTTATAAAATTGTCATTACTATAGAAGTCAAAAGTAAAGTTAAGTGATGGTTTATGCTTGGAGTCGATTTAACAGATTTATTCATTCAATAACAACATTTTTGGAACAGTTTAGTTATTGAATCAGTTACTTGAATTTTTCAAGTTTAACTCATGTTTTTGTAATAGTTTTACTTGGTCAGGTCCTAGTAGTTCCTGATTTGTCAATTTTGTCATGTGACGGGGGAATAGCGGAAGTTCAGAAAAACTGTCGAACCGATTGGTTGCCTATGAAGACGGAGCAAAAACGTGGTTGCATACATTTACCAGTTTCTATCCTGTTAACTCGTTTTGTATGCGGGATCTTGCAACCACCAGCAGCCGGCGTATTACATTAAAATAGCCTACTTTTTGGTTTAAATCCATGAAATCCAGGGCAAAGGACGACTATTTCTCGTGTCTATGGGGCAAAAATTGATGGGCGTGGCTTCGGCTCCCCAAGCAGACTTAACGTTATTGTGTGTAAAATTGGAATGAATGAACACATATTTTGATAATTCATTCTGCACAGCCTCCGTGTTTGGCTTTTATAACAAAGTGTTGGCGTACATAGCAAGAGATCACTTGGATGCATTACCATGGCAACGTCAGAACTCTTCCAGCTTGAGCAACTGCTGCAGTGTTAGCGTTACCCAGTCTTTCTAATATAGTCGTTCTTAGAAAATTAAATAAACATTTGGTCATTTCAACAAATTTATCCCCTGGTTTGTCTATGGTAAATAACAGTATAAATATTATAGTTACATACATAGACATTAATGTCTATGGTCTCACATAAGCCCATTAAAGAAGAAATGAGGAGCCACAGTCACGCCCATCTACTTCCACACCATGGGACCATGGAAATAATGAATAAATCAGTAGAGGAAAAAAATTATCTTCTGGTCAAAGCCAATCTCTGCCCTGGATTCCAGATATATTGGCTATGGATTTAAATGGAATTTTTCCATGCTTACAAAAAGTTTAAAAAAAAAAAATAGAAACTGTGATTATTTCAGGTTTTGGCCGAAGCCGCTTGGTGGACTACCGCATACCAGCAGGCACGGCAATTTCACTCCGACATTATACTGCCTTTTGTCAAGAGCAGGAAAGAAGCATCAACAGAGATAAAAACTATTTTAAGTCAGGGCATGTCGAGTTAAGCCGATAGATTGCTGATTTGGAAGGAGAAACGGGGAACCAGTGTGTGTGACGTCACATACGCGACTGTAGTTTTTACTCATTCTGCTCATACAAAGGCAACTTGCGAGGTAGTTTTTACAAGTCATTACAAGAAAAAAAAATCATTTAAACCCATGACCTACATATCTGGAATCCAGGGTAGAGAATAACTGGGACCAGACGATAGTTATTTTCTCCCCATTGAATCAAATGAATATTTTTTCGTTTTTAAGGTCAGGTATTATTGCATGGGGCTAAAGGCGCGACAAATAAACGTCACGTTACCATGACAACAAAGACAGCGTTAGTGTCCCCCACTTCCCTGTGGCGTCAACACTAGACGTTGTGGGAGTTCCATGCAAGCCTATGGGGTTACCCACCTCGTCACAAAATGACGAAAAACGGGTACCTAATGAGTCGGTATCTGACGCCAAGGGACTGTGACCATTCGTCAGGCTGTTGACTCATTGGGAGTGAGGATGTGTTGCAATGAACAGCCAAATCCACCACTGATCCCGCTCTGGATTACAGAGTGGGACGTAAATTGCAAAGTTTTTCACGTCACGCAAAAATAATTATATTTTATTACATTCACAACCTCTGTCACTTACTCACCTCATCCACTGTGTGTGACACAAGCATATTTATCTAGCTTGTCATGTCTCTAGAAAGTACAGAAAGGAGTGGGAAACAAATCCTGAATTAAAAACTGGCTGAAGCCGTTTATTGGAGACAATACGAGGACATTTTGCCTGTATTATAAAAGACTGATTTCTATGCTAAACTCTGCGATTAAAAAAATACACGACAACTCAAAAACGTATCCATAAAGCAAAGCCTTATAATAGTTCATCATTTGAAAAGTCCCCCCCTAGAGCACTTATTTTCATACGTTGCATTTATTACATCATGCAAAGGCACTTTATTTTGTTTTAAAATGACATGTTTCTGCCACTGCTTTAACTGTTCAATAAATGCGGTTTTGATAGTTTGCTTCGTTACAATTTCATCCTTTTGGCATGAATGTTTAAAATCAGCATATCTTAATGCAATATGAACAATTATGTTTTAATGGAGACACAAACTCTTACTGATGTGATTGTATGCACCAAAGCATTAATTCAAGGCTAAGGTAAATATCGAGATATATATATCGTATATCGTGACATGGCATAAAAATATTGGGATATTACTAAAAGGTCATATCGCCCAGCCCTAGTTCGAAGGCTAACAATTTTGCTACCAGTGTAAAGTCCTCTGATGTTTTCAGTGACGTAGCAGAACAAAAAGTTACTGAAATTATGAAAGACTCAAACAAGAGAGTAATAGTAGATTGACTCATGCCTCAAATCTAGTGAGTCTATGCTGTGGCGACAACCACTCCATACATAAATGTCAAAGGCTGACAGAAAAAACTGTAGAACAAAAGAAAAAGTTCGTTCAAGAAAAACTTTGTTTTGCATGCCTAAAGAGAGGGCACAATTCCAAAAGCTGTTCATGCCAGGGCCCATGACTAGCTACTATTTTAAAATAAAATAGTTGATAGTATAACTCAAGTAAAAAGGCTCAAAGGTACAAAGGCTAATAATATCCTTGTGTCAATAAAGTTCATATACCCCGTATCTCCCAGAGGTTGCTGTCTCATCTGCTTCTACAGCCCGTCAGTGAGGGGAGGGGGGAAAAAAAAAAAACACACCCAAGTCGAGCTTCTTTTTGAGTGCCAGTTTAACCTAGCCCACACTTCTCTGCAGCCCTCCCTCTTACCTCTTCACAACTGACCGCCACATTTCCCCAGAAGCTCGCAGAGGCGGAGAGAGGTGCAGCCCATGTTGGCGCAGCTGCAACGCCAGGTGGGGCTGATTAGCGCCGCTACATGTTGCATGTGCTGTGTGCACGCACAGCAGATTGCAGATTGCGTGGACACAGCATCGTTCTGCGCAGCGTCCAAAGCCGGGTGCGCATCTGCTACACGTGCACACCACAGAAAGCAGCGCGCGGCCCCCTGTCATTGTGCAATGCGGTGGGTTAAAACTAAGCACACCTCCCACTAACATATGCCAAGTTGCATGTGTATAGGCTCCTCAATAGGCAACAGTGTTGCGTCTAGGAGGGACTCCACATATTTTACGCAGTTCTTTCCTTCAGCTTGGAGACAACAAGAGGAGGGGGGCCTAGGGGGATAGGAGGACAGGACTCAAGCCAGACGATTGAAATGGCTTGCAAGAAAGTGTTGTGGCGGGCTCACAGTGTATGTCGTCATCCCCACTGACAATGTACACTGTTGTAAGAGCATTCTGGTGTCATGGACCTGGAAGTGTCTTTATAAAATGATCAGCAAGCCTTATTTCACTGATCCACTATTTTGTGCTCCTAGGAAAAGTGCAGTTCCATTGATTTGTTTGGGGGTTTTTTTCCCTGAGAAGCAAGTATGTTGCTTTTTGCCATAATTATTGTAAACTAAACAAGGCAAATGTTCTGCGCTGCCTTCGGTCCCAAATTAAGCAGTTGGGACAATTTCTCTTATTTGCTCATAACCTGAAAAAGTTTAAGAGAACAACTGGAAATAAGCGCAGTTACACATGTACCTAGAGACAAAAAGGAACAGG
Source organism: Telmatherina bonti (assembly GCF_933228915.1). Lineage (NCBI taxonomy): Eukaryota > Metazoa > Chordata > Actinopteri > Atheriniformes > Telmatherinidae > Telmatherina > Telmatherina bonti. The sequence goes on along the minus strand of NC_136630.1, from coordinate 19,673,548 downwards.
CTGAGCAAAAATCACCTCTTTACTTTTTGGGTTTGTGTGGATATCTGCATGTCCTGTAATTGTTGTCCTGCATTCACTGGCACTATGATTAAATTAGGCTTTTCCTTTAGTAGAACTTTATTAAGTGTGAAGAGGCTGTGATAGCCAATACCATCCAGTATCCTCAAACTGGCATTTGTTGCACAATTTAGGAAGTGGATGCTATAGAAGCGGAATGTGTATGGAAAAAATCTTGTTATTGACTGTGATTGTCCGAGCAGTGAAGAAACAGTGAGACACAGGTTTAAAGTAAAAAAAAAATTATTTTTTTTAAAAATTAAAACCCAAAAAAAGAAGAAACCATTTTATCACGACTAAATCAGGCCTATAAGAGAGGTCAACACAACAAAACTATACTCAAAGAACTTGTAACGAAATTAACTCACTCAAGCAAACAATGAAATAAACTGACCTAACAAATGACACACAAGGGGAAACTTAAATAGTGTCTGATCAGCCCAAACAAAAACAGACAAAGGGGATGACACACAAAAACCTAGCTAAATGAATGAAAGAAAACTCTAAATTCCCCCTCCTATTTTTGCAACTGGTCAGGTCCAATTAGCTGGCTTCACCCTGTGGCCACCTGCTGGTTCACAACCAAGGGACTGGAGCTACTGAAACTCAAAGGAAAAAGAAAAATGAATAAATCATATAATCACAACATAAACTGAAATGTGTGCTATTTCAGAATAGTTGTGAATCATAACAGTTGTAAATGATACAGCAATCACATTGGCATAAAATGTTAGAAGCAGAACTGCAGTTTTCCTCACTTATAGTGAAGAAACTACAGCATCACATTCACTGACATTTCTGTGTAATCAATCAATTTCATAGTGTAACAAGCATTTTCCTGAGCAGTAAAAGTGTAAACTTAGATAGCTGCATCCATATATCTTCTCCACACAGTCCTATTTTTAATAATAAAATGTTTTCGAAAAAGGTCAATATGTGACAATATTCCACAAAATCACTGTAGTTGCTGAGTTGAGTGAATAATAAAAAAAAAACCATCAGTGACAGTCGGGGGGGCTCATTTGTGGACTGCACAAATGATTGTTGACCCCTAGTGGACATTTTCTAAAATGCAAGTGGATATCAGAGGCCACAACCGATTATTTGGACAGCTGATATAATATGAGACATTTTCTTATAATGTTCGAGGTGTAACTAAAATGGGAACATGCAGAACATATGATCAGGTTTTGTGTGTTGCACCGTGTGCTGGCTGGATGTTGTTGTGCTGTATCAGTGGAGGTGTAGCCTACCAGCCCTCCCCTGACTGCTGTTTCTCTGAAAAATCTACCCCGAGGTATTTTCCGCGTTTCTAGATAACATGCACCTCCCTGTCTAGACAGACTCCTGTCCTGTCCAAAAAAGAAAAAACTTTTCCTTCCTCATCAGCGAGCTTCTGTTAGCCTCACATATCACTGTTATTGTTTATTAGTAGCAGCAATGGGAGAAGTGAGGGAGCAAACAAGTTTTTCTGAAGTTATTAGCCAGATATTACAAGAAGCGCCTGCTGCCAGGAAGAACCTGGTGGATAACCACAGCAACCTCTTCCGAGTGGCAGATTACTGCGAAAACAATTACCTCCAGGTGAGTCCAACATCCCCATGAACAATGAAGCGCATTTATAGCTTGTTTTCAGTATTCATGTTTTTAAAAAAAAAAAAAAACAAAAAAAAAAACTTTGCAGGCAGAGGATCAAACCAAGGCTGTTGAGGAGACTAAAGCTTTGGTAACTCAGGCTTTAGCGAGTGTCACCTACCAGATCAACCGAGTGGCCAGCGCCACGGTGAAGCTGCTGGACTCACAGGCCATGCAGATCCACGAGATGGAGTCTTCTGTCACCCTGCTGTCACTGGTCAGGAAAACACACTGAACACAGCTGAGAAAGTCTCAAAGCTGATGACATTAATGCGGAAACTTCTTTTTTTTTTATGAGGGGGAGTTGCAGAAATGAAATGATTAAAGTGGAGTGGAGGAATTGAGTGAGTTGGAAATGGAGGGAAATGTTTAAGACATTATATTTACTGAAACAAAATTGACATATTGAGGTCATTTTTGCACAATTTCACTGAATGGTTATAAACTGCAGCCAAAACCTACATTTTCTTTTGAATAAATAAATAAATGGTAATGGCGATCGAGAAAGTATGTTTAAAAAAAAGACACGTTTTTTCATACAAAAAAAAATCATAGTTTACTGTCAGATTATTGAAATGAATTTGACATTTTTACTTTATTTAGACAGGAAATGTATTGCTCTTTATACACCACCCACTCAAAATTTTGCTATGCAGTTTGTGCCTTTTTTTGCTTTTTACAAAAATTTCATCACAGTTTCCACTTAAGTGTATGTTATCGCAAAAATTAAATGATTAGATAATAATAATGATGATGATGATGATGATAATAATAATAATAATAATGTTATTATCCTCATTATTATCAAGAAACTCACTGTTTTACCAGAACATTTTTCCACAGATTGAAAATTATATTTACAAATAGCTTCCCTCATCAACATAAAAAACAAACTTTTTTTTTTATAAATATATTGTGTTAGCTTCATAACATAATAGCTTAAGTCATATTTCGGCCAAATTGAGAATCTGTCTAGATCTACTCTCCTAGCATTGCTGATTCATTATGCATATTACCTATAATACCTTACAATATGACTTAGGATGTTGTGCTATCAGGCATGTGATTTGCGTCTGTTTTTAAAGATCATGTACAACAGACTGAAAGCAACAAAGATCAGACAAGACGTCTGCAGTTTCAGTGAACCAAGGTTTGTCTGATAGTGAGGTTTGGTTAGATTGATGTCATCACATGGTGATTTAGGTTGGAAACTCAAATCAGAAGGACAATCAATGATGTGGAAAATTTAAATATAAAAAAACAAACAAACACCTGATTGGATCTGTACCTTTCAACCTTCCTCAACCTTTTTTTTTTATCTTTTTAACTTCATTTCATTTTTGGTAATATTGCACACAGACTCTTCATCTTAGCATTTTAATAGTAATAATAACAATTGAATCCTTATCATTGCATATTTCTAAATAAAATCTTCTTTGACATAAATCCTGTAAATAGCAGCATGTCTAATGAAATTGTCTAAATATCTAATAGTCTAAAAAGCATTACAGTTGTAAGGCATAAGAGATAGGAAGATGGGCATCAGAAATCTTTTGAGATAATGTGTTAAACACTATGGAGGGCTTTACTGAAAAGGTAATCCTTTTTTTACTGTACGTGAAAGAAAGGAATAGAAATTAGATTATTTATAAAGCATGTGATTTGAATAAAGAGATCTTGTTTATTATTGACTCTGTTATTTGGTCCAGGCTGCAGCTATCCACTTTGAGAAGGTGGGCAGGAGGGAGATTGGTGAATTCACAACTCCGAAAAACAAGACTTATTCCAAGCTCATGACCCTGCCGACATCAGGCAAGGAACCAGAGAAAACCTACTCAAGAGCACCAATATCATATTCCATTTTGGACTCGATCGGACATTGTTTTCAGGTAAAGTGGGTTCTAAATTGGGGCATCTTGAGAGCAGAGTTTGACTCCAAACACATAATGAGATTTGTCTGTGGTCAGGTCACAGTTGTATGGGGGAGATGTGCTGTACGTAGTCTGGTTTTCTTTTTTCTTTTTTTTAAATCATCATTTTCCCTCCACAGGTCACCCAGCGACAGCCCAGCAAAAGGACGGAAACCATGCAGAGCATAAAGACCACCAGAGAAACCCCTGTGTAAGTAGACGGTCATTTATACTAATAACACTGTTGGGATTTATCAATTTACACAAAAGAAAGTCATAATTTTCAGATGTGATGATACATTTTCTGTAAAATTTCCATTTATATTTAATTTTTTCCCTCCTTTTTTTCAGATCCAGTTTCGGCATCGCTGTTCCTCCGCCTTCGGTCCCCATCATGCCCACCGTACCCACAGACAGCAGCCTGCCTCCTCCACCTCCTCTTGCCAATTTGGACCCCACCTGGCATTTTCCCCCTCCTTCAGTTGACACTGACCTCCCACCTCCCCCCTCTTTTCCTTTACCCACAGATCTACCGCCACCTCCTCCTCCACCACCCTTTGCAGCTGGAGGTGCTGCTGTTCCTTCCCCATATCCTCTTGGATCAGGAACTGCACCTCCTCCTCCACCCCCTCCTCCTCCAGCTGCCCCCATCAGCTCCTCTGGAGCTGCACCACCACCTCCTCCTCCACCACCGCCTCCACCAAATATCAGTCCTAACAACAACTACCCACCTCCTCCACCACCTTTTGCAGGTGCCCCCGTCAGCTCCTCATGCACTGTTCCACCTCCTCCTCCACCTCCTCCCTTTTAATAGATAAGTTAAATCTGCAGATATGGAATTTAGTCAGACATTGTGGATTCTGTTGTGTGTAAAACGTGGCGCATGAGGGAGACATCCCTCCCTGCTCAGTCATGATGCTGAAAGAAAGAATAATAATATTAAAATGTTCAGAAGAGTGTTTTCCCCTTTTTTTTTTTACGTTTTCTTGTGTTTTTTAAAAACAGTTTCACCTGTGTTTAATGGCAGAGTGTGAGCCTGAAATGAGATTTTTTTTCTGGGAGAGAAAAATCCTCCTTCAACATGAATTGTTAGCGTAGAAAGCTGCTGGAGAAATTCTTTCAACAAGTCTCAACAACACCTGCGCTGCATTCCTGGAAAACATGCTGAAACAGAGCTTCTTATCTTTCTGTCAATGTAAATGGATTTCCTGGCTTGACTATGGTTTGTAGATGGACATGAATCAGCATGAATCAGCATATGGTGAAAAACGCTTCAGAGGTTGTTGATATCGCAGCGTTCAACCTTGTTGAGCTCTGTGTCTTTAAACGCATCACTGAAGCTGTAAACTGTTTACTATCTATCTATCTATCTATCTATCTATCTATCTATCTATCTATCTATCTATCTATCTATCTATCTATCTAAACTTGTTAAATCATCTAAACTGCTGTTTGATTTATATTTTTTTTACGCAAATGAGACCTGTTGCAAGTTTTCATATAAAAAAAAAAAAAGAGTTCTGCCACAACCACTCTTTCACTTTTATTCATTCAAATCCCATGCACCACACACACTGGAAAGCTTTAACTTTGAATCATGTTGTTTTTATAGTTACACAAAAGCATATCTCCTTAAATTCTGTACTGAAGAAAGAAATCTGTCCATAGCTCTGTAGTTCATCAAATTAATTTCTTCAGATAATAGACAGTTGGCTGCTGTTTTAATGTAGATAAGAGCAGCATTTCTAACTCATTCTTTAAACCAGCAGATTTATGGAGAAAATAAGCATTATGGTATGGATATTTAGATGCAAAACTGTTCAAAATTAGATCCATCTAAAAAAAAAAATACTCAAGTAAATTCACACACCTCTTTCAAATGGATGGTTTATTCTGATCCGATGGACACAAAGTGCTTTTACCTGTGATAAACCTTGATTACAGTCACTTTAATGCTCAGAGTACTTTTACAGTTTGCTGTTATTATCTTTACATGAGTGGAGGGTGTAAATGTTTGCCCCACAGCTCTGTCAACGACAGAATAGACCTGTAAACTGGATGAAGCTTTCACACACACAGTTGTTACTGTATGTCCGCCTGACATGCTGTCAATGTTGCTTTCAGGATACTGAGTCAGGAGATAAAGAGTGACCTTTGAACTGTTGCAAAAAGGGTAATTAAATTGAGTGGCAGCCATTGCAAGGTTTTAAAACACACCTGTTTTTTTTCTCTCCTGACTAGTTGTTGTCTTGTCTATAAACTGTTCCTGTTTGAAAAAAAACATGCCATAGTTTATTGTCTCATGACTGGGTAAGTATTTCCTGTTCTGAGCATGTTAAGATTAATTTGAGTTGGTGTATACCTCGTTTTCACTCACGCTGCACATGTGACTGAGCTGTCTTTTATTTCAGGATGCTGTGTTTATGTGTCATTGTGTGGATATGTTGCAAATAACTTGTAAGAAAACACAGACAAGAGAGCGGGACCTGCAAGCCTGACATTTTTCCATCTGTAAATATCCTTCCTATAGACCAAGAGGAGGACCAGGAGGTTGTGGAAGGCATATGTGAAGCATATGGACCTTATTTCAGAAAAACCTCCAGTGTATCATTCAAGAAATGTCAGTCCATCTCTTCCATCTCTGCTACGGCTCTGCATCTCATCAACATTCCTAAGTTTGAGTGTTTAATTAATAAAAAACGAATCTTGCAAATGCACAATTGCAATAATAAGTAAGATAACTGTAGCATTTCTCTTCTTTGTAAATCAGTGCCCCTTTTGTCAAGCTTGAACCACCATCCTCCCCAAACCACTGCCACCATACACAGATTCAACAGCTTATCCAGATCAGCCATGATCGTCCCCATCTTCCTCTTCCAACAACTCAATCTACCCTGTGCTGCACTTTGGATTCCATCAAACTGAAACTCAAGATGCAGTTACATATCGGTCTTTTAATGTGAACAACAGTTTACATTGTGATCATCTAGAAATAATGATTAAGGCAAGAAAAATGCATCCCTAAAATTATATATATTGTATCTTTTCAAATGATAACTGACAACTATTATTTTACAACCTAAAGCAATAGTTTCACCCCTATTTGAACCAGTGTAAAGTTGAATTTCCTATGGTCTATATTTGTCATCGTTGAGTACAATTATAGGATTAATCTATCAGTTTGTGTCATGTGGTTATTAATATTTATGTTTCTCATTCTTAATGTAACTCAATGGACAGCAGATATGCTTTGATACATATACGTGTATGTTTGTTTCCTGTCTGTTTTTACATGAAAACTTACCTACATAAAAACTTTCATTTCCACAGTGTATATGGGTACTTTGCTGTGACCTTTTAAAGTGTGGTGAGCGATGTGTCTCGAAGTTCACTTTAGTTCACCTGTGTCAAACTGTAATAAAATTCAGATACGTCCAAACTTTTGATAGGTACTTTAATATGCTCTTGTACATATGATGTGTAAATGTATTTTGTCTAGCCTCATTAAGAAACTGAAATCTGAATATGTCACATACTGTCTAAAACAACCATACAGTGTAAACACTGTAAAAACAGTATAATAGGAATTTTAAAGCCAGTCTGAGAAGTGCTGATGTTGATAGTTTGCTACAGTAAATATCAGCTGAAATAAATTTAAAAATAATTGTTCTCCACATATGCCAAAGACACAACACACCCACCTGTGTGTATCTATAGCTTTAAGGAAGACAATGATGCTGTAAAAGCTCCTAGCACTTAAGCTCTAAGCACTTCCCTTGGTGACACATTATCCTCTGGCAACGACCCACAAGTCAGGACAGTTTTTGTAGGTTTCTGATTTAAAATAAGGTAAGAACCACCCCTCCATTACATCATGATTACAGTCCAGTTATTTTTCTCTAAAATTTGTTTAAATGTTAAACTCAAGTATTTTCTGTTCATTTTTGTCTTCAGTTGTTGCAACAGATTTATAAGATGAAGGTCCACTGCCTGGTGTTAAAAGAAAAAAACAACATAAAACCATTATGACAATTCTTCACACTTCTCTATATGCTTCTAACAAGCTAATAAAACATTTCTTATTGTGCATGACTGGAAAATTATTTAAAAATCTGAGTGAAATGCCATGGAGTTACTGTAGGCCACAACCTTTAAATAGGAAAGTTGTATGTTAGCATGTTTCTGTATGTTTATATGTCGTACTGATGTGTTCTGACATGAAATTTAGGAGTTTATGCAGATTATTACTGTAAATTGCACAGATCTATCATAATCACAATTAAAATTTCCCCATTATGATTATTAAAAGGACAGAGTAGCAAAAAATTCCTCTGCTTCTGTATGTGTCAATAAAGTCTTGCATTATTTTACAGTAATGTCAGCTGATTTCCATAACTCAAGCAATGACTACAGTAGCGGCAATCTTTCAATATATGTAAATTTTCATGTTGACTCCAGAAATAATCTCTGCATATACTGGAGATGACTTACTATACTAAAGTTTCAAAATGTGTCTTTAGATTGCCACTCCTGATGATATCCATCGCTGTCGTGTTCCTGTGTTTCTATTGTCATTTGAAAAAGAAAAGAGGGGCATACGATGTCACCATACAGATGCAAGTGCGTACAGTTTCTTGGTCCGAAGACCAGCCAGAAGTGGATCCACATGATGACACATTCCCTCCTCGTTACAGCACCATTGAACACCCACCACCATACTCCCTGGTGTGTGAGCCATTTTCATATCAACTAAGGTTATCAGATCAGTTTGCACACTCATGAACAGGTTTGGGCTCAGTCTGGTGTGCTTTGGCACATATTTTTAGATCTTTTATGGAAATAAAAGTAACATTGCCACTTTCAAATGAGAAAAGATATCATTAGAATATTTATTGAAATAGTGTAATTTATCTTTCACAAAAAGAAATATTAATTTACTGTGATAAAGATGTTACTAAAATCCTTAATGAATCATATTAAGATTGTAGTCAGATCAATTTAGTGTAGTAAAAGGTGCATTTTCCACATAAATGAGCAGAAGTTTATATATATATATATATATATATATATATATATATATATATATATATATATATATATACACACACACACACATACATGCTACATTATGTGTTTCAAAGCCATCATGGGCTTGTGATGCTGGGCTAGCTGTTCATATTGCTTAAGCTAAGCTTGTAATGGCTTAAAAATAACTAACAGCAAACACCAGATAAAAACCTGCGCACTAGAGGACAACTACAGTCTTTTGATTTTTAAAATCTCTAACCCTGTTGCATTTAAACAAACTTCTGTCAGAAACAAAAATAACTCCTTTTAAAATATTTTATCCAAAGAGGTTAATGGAAAGTTGTCCTTTTTTTTGTTTCAGTTTATCTCATATAAATTTGTATTGTATAAATTATTGTAAATTTCTCCTGTCACCTTACACTCAGTTCTCCACATTGGCCAAAATGGCTTTTGAGGTAGGTTGTTAATTCTTTAAAAAGATTAATGTCTAATATTCTAAATATAAAAAATACAACACAGGTGAAACTGTTGGAATTGAGCTTTAGTGTGCGACTACATGTGCTCTTTGAAATAATTCTGTACCTTGACTGGAGTTCACCAGTACCTAATGGTGTGAACATAACAGAGATAACACATTTTTATGAATTTTCACAGCTGATTATTAAAACCTGGAAATAAAACCTAAAAAACTGGATTGCATCAGCCACAGATCAAGTGTGTGACTTGAAACTCCTGAAACATCTAAAGAAGAGACGATTTCTATTCTACGTGGTTTAGTTTATTCTGCCAAGAGTGATGGAGAATGTATGACCATCTTGAATAATCATTCCCAAGACTGTGGATGCTTCTAAAAGAACTTAAACCAATTAAAAAGTTTGAATACTTTATAAAAGTAGCCCTTGCTTTCTAATTTAGGAATGTATAGATTAATTTTAAAACATGACAAATTTATGAAAAATTGTCCAAATGTTTCAAGATTTTCCAAACATTTCATTCACTATTAGGTCAGTAACATTGGCCTCCGACCATATTCATTCAGTATTTTTATATATTCTTTGTAAAAAAAAAAAAAAAAAAAAAAAAAAAAAAAAAAATCAATTTTAAAAGCACAAAAGAAACGTATTACTTTTTTTTTTCATGCAGTTTGATCCCAGACTGACGAATTTTTGGCCCGGTGGGGCACCACCAGCTTACGACATGTATCCAATAACCCTTCCTCTGGCCCTTCATTACTGGACACCATTGGACCCCCAGCAGCCAACCCAACCATCCTCACCAGCCAGCCACAGCCAAACAAACCCACAGAGGCCTCACAGGGTGTCCATCAGCTAAAACACCCTCTAACCATCCAGAAAACCACCATGTATTGTTTTCTTTGTGTTTTTGAATAGTGTTCTTTTTATTATTTAACATAATTTTGCAACTTAAATTAAAAATGAACTTCAGGGTTAAAATAAAACAATATTTGGAACAATTCAAATTTTAAGACATTTTTGTATGAAGATTAAATCTATATTGTAGTTGTCCAGCTGCATCTACACACCAGCAGAATCATCAAAGCACCAAGTGTTTCTCTGTTATACTATACACTCTTTATTACAATACAGTACTTACAGGTGGAAAGGAAGAATAAATAAATATTAAATACATTGCCTTTTTTTTTTTTCTTCTTTTTCCAAGTGTTAAAATGTACAATGATAGAAGTGAGACGTTCAATGATGAAAAAATAGAGTGCTTCCTTGGCTTTTTGAACCATGTTAAGGCAAAAGTAAGCATAAATTAGAAGCCACTGGTAAACTGTTTTACTGCTTATACATCAAAATAAAAAAAAATCTTCCATTTACTGTCAAACTGGTAATCTTAAGTAGTATTCTGTCCCTTCATTATGCAATGTATACGCTGGTCTAGGCTACTTATTCAGGTATTTTTCTAGGTCTTTTTTTCTACGATTCAAATGTTTTCAGTGCTACAAATAAAACTCATTCTTCAATTGGATCCTCTTACTGTCCAACACAATTGAGCATTTTCAGCACAGGATGGGAATCATTCATTGTAAAAAACATTAGAAAGAAAGTGAAACTAACTGAGACTACAGGATTAATGCAATATGTCAACAGAAACATCTCTTCACTCCTTGCTCCCTGCTAAAACTGAAGTCTGTCAGTACATGTATTGCATGTGTATTCAAGATCATCTATTGCTGTTCAGTTTTCAAATGAGAAGACACACAATTTAAGCACATTTCTGAACACATATAAACATACCATATGATCAAATGGCAAAATATTGAGTATTCAATACAAGTATGACATTTGGTATCTTTCCTCAATCTGTCCTACTGATCCAATGTAAACATTACACTACATAAAATATTTAAGATTTGTAAAGGCTAGAAATCTCCTTCTACAAAAATCTTCAACTGAGCACTTTTACTTGCAAAACATATGCATTACTCTATGTCCACGTTTATAATGCCCACACACGCTGTTGCACTACACCTCGTAACCAACTCTAAGTCCTTCTCAACAAACATCAATGGAATTATTCCAGTTCTAACAAATAAAATACATCTTGACATTGGGCTCAACAGAAGAACACTAAGTTTGTACAAAAATGCTCTACATGAGGCTGGTCATTTGCACTGAATTATGAAGCTCAATTCCCATCACCACCGGCTGCAGGTAAACAGCCACCCCTCTGATGCCATCAATGAGAAATCGTCCTCTGACTTTTGGCTCAGGCATTTTGCGAGGAAGCTCGCTGGTAACCTTTAAAATACCCAGCTGACCGGCACCCACTGATGTTCCGTTGACAGTTTCTCCAGTGCCAGCCGTAGACTTCGGAAAGCCACTTCTAGGCCATCGTTAACGATGCAGATGTCAAAATAATGTCCGTATGCTCTTTTAATGCGCTCACTCTCGTCCACTGTCCTCTTTAGCTCAGAGTCCTGTGCAGAGGTTGTTTGGAAGAGAGGCAGGATTTTTAGACCACTAATAATGACAAAAACAAAAAGTTGCAGGCACAGAGAATAAAGCAGCCAATCTGAATGTAAAGAATCCAACTTTGTTACAGGAATTCCTCAAGACAGAGCAAGTAATTAAGATATGTAATCCCTAAACACTGACGGTGGTTTTCACCTGTATTCCTGCAGTTATTCCTACAGCAAAGTCAAGTCTGGTCTGGATGCAGTGCTACTGGATCATGGTCATTAAACATTGTTTTCTTTAGATTCTCTGAATTTTTTTTAGGAAAATTATGTGCTGCAAGTCAGGCTTTTTAAGTCGAAAATCTTTAAAATAATCAGGTCACTGGTCACAACCCCACTGCCACCTGAAACTCATGTATGCATTCTTTGATACTCACAACACGCATATTCTGTTACAGGTATTGTAGACTCTAATCTCCAATCTAAACTGTGCTATCCTAGTCATTCTGTTCTTTCTCTACAACTACATTAGTATGACTTTTACTTCTTCAGTCTATTTTAGCATCAAATTCAAAATCAGCATAAATTAAAAGACAAAAACATTAATTTGAATATGTCGTATTTGTACATTTCAGTTTAACCATTTCCAGACTAAGTTTACCTAATTATTGCAAAGGCAACTTTTGAAGCTGTACAGTCAAGCAGATCAAGTATTTATGAGTAACAACTAAACAATAAGTTTTGAAAATAACTATAAAGTATACTATAAATGTAAATAAATTTAAATAAGAGTTAAATATCTCTCAAATTTTATTATAATATAGTTAAATCTTTATTTTGTACCATCGAGTTACTGCCTGCTTCCAGCTGTGGGATGAATAAGAAGTGACACTCACCGTTAACTGTTTGGTGACTACGCCAGACTCTATTGCTGACCTGTTCATAGCTTTGAGAACTTCAAAGTCCGGTGCTTCAATGAACACAACATAGGGCAGGAATTCAGACGTCCGCAGGATTTTAAGAGCCTTCATGAGATAATGGGCACAATAAAGATGCATCACATTCACAGCACATCAAACAACTACAGTAAAAAACTAATTAAAATGCAGCAGCAGCATTTTCATCTAACTTTGTTTAATGTGTGTAAACAGGATAAGCTAAGTGTTTCCAGCTGATCATTAAGTGATCCTTTAGGATAAATGTTGAGGGTGTGCTTAGCCTACGAACACATTTGTAAAGATGAGCTGTGGATAATGTGCATAAAATTATGTTCTTCAGTCATTTACCTCAGAAAACATGATATGAGAAGGAGCAAGAAATGAAGACAGAGAAGAAGTAAGGAAAAGAACTACAGTGGGAACTAGGACTGGGCGATATGACGATATATATCGCTTGGACAATAGAAAATGTCTATTGTTTCATATGAGGCTCTATCTTTTATGCACCTTATGATAAGGTGCTTTACTGCAGTATTTTACATCAAGAAGCGCTTTACGACATGCATGCTGCAATATAAAAACAAACATGGAGGAAGACGATAGCAGACACGTTTCAGAGCACGATAATTCCCTAAAAGATGACCAGCCAACTAAAACTAATGAGCTTGTTCATAAACGAGGGGAAATTTCTGTCCTATCATGGATGCGGTTTGGATATAAAAAGGTTGACGTGGAACCGACAACAGACTACCTCACAGTCCCAACAACTGACTCTGACACAACTACCAGTAACTCATTTTTATCACTGGCGCAAGAAGCAGGATAAAGAATACAGAATAAAGATTAGAGTCAATGAGTAAAAGCTGCAAAAGCAGCGTCAAGTCGTGGTGAAAGCGCTCATAATAAACTCAAGGCGCAAAAGCTGCAACGGGCTTTTACCCGCGAAACGTCATACGGCCATAGTTCCCGCAGATGGAAGGAGATTACTGCTGCTGTTGCCAAACACATCTGACAACTGATTACTGACACAAAATTACACAAAAACTTTTATATCGTTCTGGGGATATGAAACGAGCTATATCAGGATACGAGATTTTGGTCATATCGCCCAGCCCTAGTGGGAACTGTGGGAAAGGAACTACTTCCTCTACCTGTGGGTTGACATCCAGGATGCAAATCTTCCCCGTTTCTATCACTTCATGGATGGAGTTGATCTTTGTGCCATACAGGTTCCCATCATATTCTCCATGCTCCAAAAAACGACCATTTTTGATGTCACACTCCATTTCGCTTCGGCTCATGAAGGAGTACATTTGACCATCCCTTTCATCCACTTTTGGTTTTCTGGAAGTGACTGTGTGTTACAGAGAATACAGACACACTAAGCCTATAATAGTCACATTAAAACAGTACAACAGAATTTAGTAATCCCTAGCGATTGCCAATTTGCCATGAGTCTTTAGATCCTGTCTCTTCTCTGAGCTCTCTGAAGTCAATAAAAGTCAATCTAATATTGACTTGTCTTATCTGCTGTCATGTGATGCTTCAGGCTGGAACACAAAGTTGAGAAGTTGTTTTTCAGGACACTGCAGAGAAATAAGGATCCCAGGAATGTATATAGAAAAATTTAAATGTTGTATCTAGATGAGTCGGAAGCACAAAGTTTTAAAATTGGAAACTTATGTAATGTTGCTTTAAAGAATTGTTTGGTTAAAACAAAGTAAAAAAAACCAAAACAAACAAAAAAAAAAACCTGGCAGACAACAGACAAAAAATGACAATTAATTTAAACACATGTATGAAAAACTGAAGTGAAAAGGGGAAAGACATTAAGTGTCTGTTAGTGAAAGAATGAAGGGCTGCACTTACAGGGGACGGTGGTGCCATATCGCTGGCTATCCGACACCAGCAGCTTATTCTTCAGACTCCGACGACCAACCCCCTGTGCTCCAATCAAAACCAGCGTCTTCCTCCTGAAAGGCGGCACTTTGGCAACCTCCTCATAGATCCGCAGCTCATGCCGATCAAACTCTAACAATATGAGAGATATGACTAGGATAAGTGACAAGGCTCTTTTTCTCACAAAACTTCTACAAACCCCACTTCAATACTTTTTTTTACCTGCGTTCTTGGTGGTCAAATACATCATCTTTTTTTTCTTCTTACCCCCCACTCCTGCACACAGAGGACCTGAGAAAGAAAACAACAAAACAAACTCAATCAAACCTCCAACCTCGATGCTCATCTCTGCCGGCCACTCCAACAGAGTCCATGTTAAAATGATACACTATCAAGGTGAAAGCTCTGCCAGGCCATAGATGAAATCAAAAGAGAATATGGAGACTCTACCACTAGATGGCACTGTGCACTAATGCTGACCTGTCCCGTGAAACCGCTCTGTTGCCAGAGAACACCTGTGACCAGGCGATCTGCTGACCGTCTGTTCATTATGCCAAATTATTTGGTCTTGAAAACACGAGTTTGGTCGCATTAAAACCCCAGTAACAACCAGTATCACTTTTGGTCTTAACAGCAAGGAGTGTTTATGATTAAAACATTTTATCTTATTTGGTTAAATCAGTGGATCATCTATTATCAGATTTCCCTATTCGAAAGTACTCATTTCAAACATTTTATTCTAATTATGTCCTCCGCTAAAATAACACGTGGAAAACGTGCTGGCAGACAGATGCAACCTTCCTGGGCTTCAAGGGCAGTACAGTTGGGCTGTCATCATCTTCCTCTCCTCCACAAGTGAAGGGCATGCAACTCGCTCCCCACCTGTTTTTTTGGCTGCTCAGACTGCGCACCGAGCAGATAAATCTAAACACACAAAGCCTCTTTTCACCCCATGTCTCATAAGACGTGGGATCACTATTGATCAGGTTATTGTTTACAGAGGTCTTATCTCCCCTCCTGAATCAATGCTCCTTCTCGGTGAGGGCAGTTTGTGAATGTCACACCCTGCGGCTTAATAACCAACAGATTGGATAAGGCCACCTAGTGCCTCATCTCGATGCTCATTATGAGCTCTTCAGCGGACAGAGAGGAGCCAACAGGTGAGGAGAGAGAAAGAGGAACGGCTGGCACTAAATGAATTCCTCGTATGATACGGAGAGGAACAGATGCTGTCTTTGTTGCCAGGCTGTTGGTGCAGCGAGAAGCTCATGTTATATCTGCATAATGAAAGGTGCTTCTCGGCTGCAGCTAAGAGGAATACCTGAAGTAGCAAGCTCCAGATCTCTCTTCACAAACGCTTTCCTCTTCTCCTCAAGTAGCTGGCTTGGAATCAGGCCTGCACTGCCTCCTTCTATGTGACAGGCCTGTATGGGAAACAGAAGTGATCCAGATAAAAAGTCTCCACTCAGCTTATATTTGGAAATAACTGAAAATGCTGGTGGCTGAACTGACCTGCCACCAGTTGAGGTCCTCCTGGTTAAAGATCTGCAGAATGTCTCCACTGCTGAAGCTAAGGCCTGCCTCCTTGCAGGGAATCAGGTTATCATGAGCTGGGTCGTAATCAAAGTGGCACTTCACAAAAGCCTAAACGAACAAAGATGTCGCAGGATGTCAGGGAAACATGCAAGTTAAAATGCACATCTTGAAGAACAAAATAATGGGTTCTGTAATTCGGTCAATCGCAAGCTTTTAGGGCCTCTGATGTGGCATGTGTGAACTGGAGATGATGGAGTGGGGGAGTAAGTGTCCGTTAGTATGAAACGGCTTTTTGCACTTAGAGCCGACTCCATCTCTCAGCTCACTTTCACGACATTTAAAGGCTACAGAATTTAGGTTTATTAACCAAAGCATCAATCCAGACCCCCCACTGACAGGACAGAGAGCCTAAGAGACAGACAGACAGATGCAGGGAGAAAAATCTAAAATACAAAAATCTGTGGCCATGGCAACAATCCCCTCCCCCTATACTTGACATTGTATGATTTTTTTCTGTCTCTCACTGAACTGATGCAAGAGCAATATAAAGAAGAAAAAAAAAGAAGCCCGGCAGCTTGCACTGTTCTGTGTGTCACATTTCTGTGTAAGGTCAGACACACACATTCAGACTCAGAGTCACAACTTCCTAGAGTCAAAACGCATTGTCATTTATGTTTAATCATCATGTGATGGCTGGCTCGGGGGCAGTCTGGATCTGAAGACAGCTGGATTACGCTTAGAGGGATTTTTTGGGAACAACACAAGCCATCAGTCACTGAACTGCTTTTACCTGTCTGAGAGCAGCCAGACATTCTTTAAGATCTGTGACTGACAGCTGCTATTATGTGTTTTTGCTGGCTTTTATATGAGAACTGCACACTGAATTTAATGACATCCTTACGCTTGCATATCCTCTGCTTGAGCAAAACGAGCATCTTAAGAAGATATATTATTGAAATGTCTGCTGAAAGAAAAGCCAGCACTTTTTGAGCTGCATAAAAGACTGGTGAGTAATAGCACCCTCTTCTCAGGCTATAACCCTGAGAAATGGAGGGGAGTTAAATTTTCTTACATTTTAACAATTTTACAACATTCTAGGCAGGTTGAATGCTTCCATTCGGTTTTGTAGGTCTTATCAGAGAGGTGGAAATGAAGAATGTGATACTGCTTTACAACATCCCCCTTACCACTGCTCTAACAACTAAAACAACCATTGGACACTGCAGATATCTGTAATATTTATATGTTTTCTTCACTTTTTGGTTACTCACTTTTTAGCTCCAGTTTTTTTTTTCCACCCAGCAGCAAAATATGCTTTAAATTCAAATATCAAGTCTATTACAATGATCCTCACACACAACCCCTCACTGCACACATTCACTGGAGATTATGTTTTAGTATATTTTAGTCTGCTGTAAGGAATGAATTTGGGATGGCTTCTTCAAGATCCACTTGAAGAAGTGGCTCTTAGTGCTGAGACCAATCAGTCACAGAGTTGCATGCAATTCACACTCCCATCCTTTTGGTAATGCATCAGCAGACATAACTGTGTTATTCCATGTCACTTTTAAACAGGTCACATCTTCAACTTGTCCTGCTTGCTCTGAATCTTAGCAAGTTGATGCTTGTTAGTGGCATAACTTAAGCACATCTGTAGCAGAATGTTTCTATATGCTAAAAGAAAAAAAAGTAAATCTTATAGTATCTTACAGGATCTATACTATTAGTTCCAGCAGTGCCCCCATCACAAACCTGTCTTCTACCGTAACAATGACCCTGATCTTTCGGTGATGTCTCTTCATGTGTTGCCCGTTCACCGAGACATGCATAATAACAAAAACTTACAAAAACTGACAGAACTACAGACTCAGATAAATAATGTTTGGCTCAGCATCGGGGGTTACAGACAGCTGGGTGAACGCAGGGAGGAAAGGAAGTGCTACTTACTGACAGAAATGTCAGAATCCCTTTAAGCAAACGATAACTTTTTCTTTCAGTAATTATTATTGGATACATCCCTCTTTGAACTGGGCTGACCTGTCTTGGTGTGTGAGGCTCTTGGTAGCTGGGCAGGATCTTCAGCACCACGCTGCCGCTCGCTTCCTTCAGCATCTCCTGGAGCACCTTGGGGTCGTTGCCCACCTCCTTGCCATTCACCTCCTTGATGATGTCACCCACATGGAGCAGACCTTGCTGATCAATCATTCCCCCATGAAGGATTCTTGCAATAACCAGCTCGCTGCTTTCCACTCGAAAAGTCACTCCCTACACACACATATACACAGCAGCGATAATATAATCACTGGGGACTGGAAGACCGAGAAGAACGGCTTGGATAGGGCTTCCCGTACAAAGCAAATTTAAAAAAATAATGCAAATAGGAATATTTAAGTCAGAGCCAAAAATGAGCTAAATTTATCGGACAAGGAGGATTTCAGTAATATCTAAAGGCAGAGGAGGAGCATCCTGGTATAATGGTTTGAGCAAATTACATTTTAAAAATACACAATTCAAAAGTCCAAACCCCTTTCTTCAGACCCCACCCCCAGCCTCAAGGAGGATGAGGATGACCAGAGTTAGCCAAGCTCTGGCTCTCACTTCATTGCCTTTACAAGTGCTCCAAGCCTCTGAGAGCTTGTGATCTGCGCACTAAGGGGGGCACAAACAGAGGAGTTGGGAGGTTTAAAATGGGCCAGTTAAAGCTAGGGTGGGGGTAAGCTGGCTGAGAGACTTTTTTTTTTTTTTTTTTACTCTGGGTGAAGTGGTTCCTTGTCCTAATAGTAGTCTATATATTTTGTTATCACAAAGAAGAAGAAATATAGTTAGACCTCTCAGTTTACTGTAAAGCTGTAGAAACTCTGACCAATCCAAACGTCCGGACCGAAAAGGAGTTTTTCATTTCTTATATTTCGTAAGCTGCTCTCCTCCTCCCGCAGCGCATACCTGATAGCCACACCCTGCATATAAATAGTGTGTTAGGATGAAAATACAAAGTAGTGAAGAAGAAACTCGGAAGGCAAACATGGCTGAGAAAATGCAGGCAGGATTTCCCCGACCCGGCACGGTTTATTTGCCTCCTCCCGCTAAACAGCCGAGAAAGAGAAAATCGTTGGTGGAAATAGCTGTGAATAAAAAAGCCTTGGATCACGTAAGGAGCAAAACCAGAGGGGGAAGAGCCAAGACAGGGGGCCACTTTCACATCTTGCCTGCTCTCCAACATTACCTACCCCAGCTTTAAAAGGGTTTAATGTGCTTTTTTTCCCATTCCTGTCCATTCGACAGGCAACAAAACATTTTTTTTTCTTTTTGAGCATTTAATTAATCGACTGCCATTGAGGTGTGAAGGTGATTTTAAGTTCTATAGTAAAAATGCTCATGAAGGATCTCCTACACTGCCTTGAATGTGGAATCTCTCAAAGCCTTTTAGTCCAAACTTGTTCTTTGCACAACCATATTATTACAGAAGCCCAGAACAGACAAACCAAAGACCGGCTCTTAGGTGTTCCTTTTTAGTCTTTTAAATTCTTGGAGAGAGGACGTTAAAGTTTAGGTGTACCGCATGCAATCTGCAACTTCAGCACTTGATGTCACTGCATTTCCAAACACATTATGAAAACATTTCAGCTTAGATTTAGGAAATTTTTAACATGTAATGAGTCTTGTACCTTAGTTTTTCTCATTTAAAATTCCACTTGAGTTCCCTCACTTGATAAAATTTTGGAGCAGCAAGCTTGAAGTGTGACTTCAGCTGCAGTGTGAATGACTTCACACAGCTGCTACACAATTTGTGGATAGACAAGGAAGTAACAAAGCACCTCACAAAGTTGTAACTTCAATTTTTTCCCCTTGTTAATCACTAATAAGTCAGACCATACAGATAAATCACATCCATTTTGTTCTGCAAGGCAGAATAAATCTGGCATTTTTCCTCCTTTTAACACTGTTTCAAAGAGATCTCATTACACTGAGTGCATGAGCTGTACCAAAGCATACCATATATCATGCCACCCACTGAGCTGTTTTATCTGTTCACAATTTATTGTGGGGTGCAGTGTTATTGGGATGATTGCAGAGTCAGGTGCTTCAAAAAGCAGACTTACCAGGTGCTCACCCGACACTTTACGGATGCCCACCATCCGGACTGCATCTGGGGGAACAGGCTGGTTGTTGAGGGCTGCATCCATGAAAGAACAGGGGCTGGGAGGGGGAGTGTCATAGTTTTTGGATGCGACAGAATCATGCGTTTCCAGGAGGGACTGCAAGCAGAAAGGTAAATTATAAAAAGAAACCACTCATTCAGAGATAAGAGTTAAAATCATGGTACATAATAATAATAATAATCCAATGGCTGTGTTCATGTCACTATGGAGATATAGACACTGCAGGGTCCTATGTTCAGAAATGATAGCTTCAGAACCAAGAGCCTTTTTATTACAGAGCTCTGCTTTCCAAACCTGGAAGTGAGGTTCTTTCAGGATGTGGACCAGCTCCTCAGCTGCCTGGCTTATGTGTGTGAGTGGGCTGAGCTCCTTCAGGATATCCTGGACCAGCTCCACGTTGTTCTCACTCACAGCCTCAAGCTTGGGTTCCTCAAACCGCTCGTGGGCCTTGGATTTAATAAACAGAGCACAGATGTTACTCTGGCATCCCTCTCTCACTCAAAATGGATTACTCAATGAAAGACTTGGATTATACATCTTGCTTTCCACAGCTGCAGAACATAGTTATAACTTTCCATTCCATTACAGTGCCTCTTCCATGAACATATAACGCCTAGTTATAATAAAATGTTTTCTGCATTCTGCCAGCATGTTTGTTTTGATTCAATGAAGTGGTGAAAAGCATAGTAAGAAACAACAAAATCAGTAACCTTAAAGCCAAATCCAGCTGAAAAAGACAGTTTTTATGAAACAACTTAAATGTTTAAAAAATTATCAAGAAAAATAAGAACACACTGTGTGTTAAGATGTTAATAATTCATGGAACATTTATTTTTCAGTTTCTAATCCACTAACACCACGGCCAGAGGTGGACATTGTTTCTTTGTCCAGGGCCAAAGATACAAACGTTCTATCTATTCCTGTTTGTTATGTTGGACGGAGAACCCGGTGTCCAGTTTGTCTCTTCAGAGACACTAAGTAGCATCGTGAACTCCTAGTTATCTAGTTTACTGGTAAATTTACGACTATATTTTTCCAGAATGCACATTGGTAAAGATAAACATTATGGTAAAAAAAAAAACCAACAACAACAACAACAAAAAAACCCACAAACTGGGGTCAAATTTTCATTTGAGACATTGAGAAATTTGATTGTTGGGATAACTGTAACTCTGAAGTCTAACTTTAGTTTAGGAGGAAAAACAGTTTGCTAAGAATAATAATGTTTATTTCTTACTTTACTATCCATTAGACAAAACCCCCTGTTTGACTGTAAAAGCTCAAAAGGGAAGATTTCTACTGTAATACCATGGAGGAATCATCAGAAGAAAAAAAAACTGTTTTACATTTTACTATGAAATTCAGAATCAGACATTTGAAAGTTAATAGATATGTAAACCAAGGATAATGATCCTAAACACACTAAATCTATTTAAGAGGTGGAAGTTAAATGTTTTTCCATGAACATCACAATCAAATGAAGCATCAATAAAGACTTTTTTTAACAAAAGGAAATGATAAAAAAAAAAAAAAAAAAAAAAATCTAAAAAGTGACCAAACAACTCCAAAAATCTCTTACAAGCTCACCTGTCACTCAGTGAGACATTCACACTGACAGAAATTAGGACCAGATGTACATTTTCACCACAATTTTAATACATTTTATAACATGTCATTTTGTAAATAACTATCTTTCTTTGGCGAGAGAGTCTTATGGTGTTATCTGATAGGCTGTCTAAGCCAGTTGCTGCTTACAGAACTTAACTTGTAGATTCAGTCATTTAGAGACACGCGATTGGCAACAGCACATCAAGCAGTGCACTTGAAAATTTGCATTGTCAGGCAGTCCTTTGGAGGATCTGTCTGCTGGGACACACTGCTATTTTGGCAGACACAATGTTTGTTTGCTGTGGAAGAGGGGAAGAATCCCTGCTGAGAAACAGGATACAATGTGCATGCACACACCCACAAGCGCATACACAAATAAACAGATTCTCTGTCTAACACAAAACATCCACTGGAAGAACTGCATATTGTGGTATAATAATAACTAATTCATTGTCAGTGAAAGTTGCACCTAACAGCCACTTTATTATGTACATCTGTTCAATTGCTTGTTAACACAAATAGTTGATCAGCCAAACACAACTCACTAATTTATTCATGTGGCCATGGGCAAGATGACTTACTGAAGTTCAAACCAAGCGTCAGAAAGGGGAATGAAATGACTTGGTGTCAGTGCGACACAGGCTGGTCTGAGTATCACAAACTGCTGATCTACTGGGATTTTCACACACAAACCACCTCCAGAGAGAATGGTCTGAAAAAAAGAGAGAATATCCAGCAAACAGCAGTGGTCTGGTCTAAAATGATGGCAGAAATCAGAAGAGAACAGACAGTCTGATTGAAGGAGATAGCAAGCCAAGAGTAACACTAATAACGACTGATTACCAACAAGGTTGGCAGGACAATATCTCTGAACCCACAACAGTTTGAGATGATGAGTCGATGGGGTACAGCAACAGAATACCGCACCAGGTGTCACTACTGTCAGATAAGAAGTGAAAACTGAGGCCACAAACTCACCAAAATGTGACAATAGAAGAGTGGAAAAACATTGCCTGGTCTGATGAATCCTCAGAATTTGGCTTAGAAAATATAAAAGCATGGATCCATTCTGCCAGTTCGAACTAAAGGTGGTGTAACAGGATATTTACTTGGTACACTTTGGGACCCTTAGTACCAACAGAATATTGTTTAAAGGCCACAGTATAAATAATAAAGTGACCAGTGAGTGTATATCCACAGGGTCTAAAACACACTCTTCAGTCCTGTTCAGCAATGACCCTGAAAGGAGTTTATCTTCCTCTTCCAACTCTTTACAGAGGCGTTTCAGGAATGACAGACAATAATTTTTGCTTTTCTATAGGTAAAAATCTCATTTTGCTTCCGTCATATCATATTTGATAAGTTTTATCTGGTTCATTGCACATGTTTTTCTCTCTCTGTCTTTTTATTTAATTTTCTTTTTATTTTTTCCACTATGTCTTGTTCGGCATCAAAGCAACAGAAGGATGATCTGGCTGATGTGTTCTGCAAAGCAAATTTGCTTTGCCAAGAGGAGCTTTATCGATATAATGATCTTCTTGAAAATCTGAATTTTTATTTGTTTATTTTGAACACTACTGCCTACTATATTCATCCCTTCGTCACACAGTATTAGCCATCACTATCCAACTGACTAATAAAGAAAAACCACTGAAATATGCAGAGGTAGAAGAAGGCTTTTCTGGCTTTAATCAGATGCACAAAGATCTTCACCAGCATCAGCATATTTTTTCAGGTACCCACCCTAACACAAGACATTAAAACTTTTTTTTAAATTAAGCTTGCAGCTCTGTGATGCTCTCTACAGAATGCATTTCTACATGATTTTTATATTTCCAACCAAATATCAAAAGCTTCTGGGAAATGGGAAGATAAGTGACAGCGTTTAACTGCTTGGCAGACGTTCTTGTAATTGTTTTGCATTATTTACTCTTTACAGAACCACTGGAGTCTTTCTTCTTCTTCTCCTTCTTTTTTTTTTTCTTAAATAGTTTAATAGCTGAAATTGCCAAAAAAGAAAGTGTCAGGTCATTAAGTTGCTTTAATTGCCTCAGATTGATTTGTTGGATGTAGAGCCAAAAACTGAGTCAGTGCAACAGTCATAATGCCTGGAAGCCGTTTTTAAATTCAGCCGGCTCTGTTGATATCTGCTCACTTACTATCTGCTAATTGCTCTGATTCATGGCAGAATTGTGGGTTGTGCTAATTGCATTCTTCTATATTAATCAACAGTAATCATTGAAGCCATCATGCCATGTGAGGACCATTGTTTTGATGTAAGCATCATCTTTGCCTCCCTACACATTAAGTGTGAGCTTGTTAAGTGTTCATAGATCCACTACAGGGTCAAGGGAAACTATCATCTTGGAAAGCCTTTTTATACCCTTCAGCAAGGCGGAATCAGCAGATGAATCTTTTATGAGAATTCTCATCAATACACTGTACCACTGAGCAATCTCCCAGACATACAAACACTCTTGGCATGTTTTTTATACAGCTGCTCGCACACATACATGAGCAGGTTATTTTTTCTGCAGGGGAAATATTTAATTGATCTACAGTCAAAGAAAGCAGAAGCTAGAGGAGATGGAATGGAAGGGAGTCTAGAAAGAGAGATGGAGATGCAGAGGAGCAGCAGAGGTTTTGTATTCAGCAGCACAGGAGGCATCTCATGCAGTGCTGCCTACAACTCCCAGTAGAGGGTTCATGCTAATACTTTCTGAACAGAACTGCGTCTACACAGCGGAATAATACTGCACAGTATGTACCCCTGACGCTGTGCAAGTCTCACAGCAATGCATCATGGGTTTAACAAATTCCATTTCAGTGCACAGTCTGTGCAGTGTCGGAAGGAATAAATGTGCTCCCTAATTAATGACTGTTGACACCTGAAAGAAAAGAAAAGAAAAAAACCTTTTGGTATATGGTGGGAACATTACTTTTTCCCTGAACACACACTTTAGCAGAGTACTTTTTCCTGTTCTTGCTGTTGCTCTGAACAAATCCGCGTCTTAAAAGGCATGAGAGACTGCTGCGCTTTTGGCAAAAAAAAGGGAAGATGTTGACAATACGAAAAAAAAAAAAAAAAGACAAAAACATAAGATGTAGTGGGAAGAAACTCTGACAAGGCTGTCTCCCTCTAAGCACTTTCACTCTACTCCTTCACTTCAAAAAGCTGTCGTCTATGACAACAGCAACACTATCCTTCGGGTAAATATGAAGATTGCTTTCACCTGAAGGACTTCACATTAGAACTCAAGACTACATCAAAATCTTTTCCTCCATGCAGGAAGTGTACTTGTCTAAAATTTTGAAGACATCCACTTGATAGTTTTAACAATCTGATAAACAAGGTAGTTTCCACTGTGACCGTTAGACACGTTACTATTTTGAGCAATATTTGCTTAATAACATAGGAACAGCTCAGAGATAACAGAAGCATCATCTGCTCAAACAATGGACCTATATGGAATAAAAATCCAAGCATACACTGCATTTACACATTAGTGTTTTACAGAGACTGTTATGGTCTGGTGACCTGTCCCCCCTCCTCTCTCTCGCCTGAGGATTGCTGAGATAGGCTCCAGCTTCCCTGCAACCCTGAATTGGACTAATCGGTATGGAAAATGAATGAATAAACATTTCAAAGAGATTACCACTAAAATGTTGTTTGCACAAACTGTATTGTTGTTAGATATTTACATAGTCGCTGAGAAGAACACAAAACTCTAATCACATCTGTATTCTGTTGGATAAAACCGTGATGTCCTTTCATCAGGACAAGCTTTCTGGGCAACTTCCTGCACAAGTGACACATGGATTTGAAAATGAATCTTATTATTCTTATCTTCTGACTATAGATGTAATAAACTTTAAGGCATATGGGGTTCCACTTTTCTTTTCTGCCACTGTTGAATCTTCATGGGCAATAATTAGGGCAGGCAGATGAGTACCTGTTGTATGTAGGGGAGGCTCTAGTGAGTTATTCACAGAGCAGAAGACAGCTGTGCTAACTAAATTCATTATTAAAATTCTCAGTGGAAAAATACATCAAAACACTCTCAAAATTTCAAACCAGCCTGAAGAATAATCAACAAAGAACCTCATAAATTAACTTAAGATGCTCATCTAAAGCATTCGCAGCTTTACTAAAAGAAAAGATGGAAAGAACGAATGGATGAGTTATTTATTCATTCCTCTTTGATTGTGGGGATCTCTGCCTCAGCTGAACTTGCCACTTGTCAAACGTGTCTTGGATAAATTTGCTGCTCTCGATTTGCTCTGACTAGTTATAAAATATGTCACTTGTTAGAAAGACTGACAGGTGGGAAACAACGGAAATGTTAAATCTTAAAAAAGGAAAAGGAAAAAGTGGGCATTTGCTGCACGCTGTTAAATACTTAAACATCCAACCTGTGTGCTCACAGGAAGCCTGCTGGTTCGAGGCAACAACAGTAGTTACAGGACGTAGGTGTGTATTGTCAGATTTGTGAAACACCGCAAACATGAGCAGTTCTGTCTGTCAGATATATTTATTGTTTAACCTCAACTGTTGATCGCGACTCGTCTGGAAGATAATGATCTGATGGGGAGAGTTTGGCCTCTTCTGTCCCCAGATAGACGTCCTGAACAAATCCCACACTGTATTTGTGTTTGTTCTGCTTCAAACCCCTACGGAAGGCTGTAAACTTTATATACATAACTAAGCAGCTACATTTGAGTATGTACCCCTGTCTTTTTTTGGGAAGAATTTTCCTGCAGGAAAATTGGCGTATCGAATTAGCATTTTCAATTTGTGAGAACACAATGAAGCAAGTACAGCGAAATGGAAAAGTCATTGCACTCAACAAATTTAAGCTTCCCTGTGGGATAATTATTGCAGGATGAAATTTAAATTTCAAATGTAATGAAGGGTGTGAAAAGTTTTTGTTTTGCAGCATCATTCCAATAAAGCCGCTCGTATTTCACTTTTAGTGCCGCATGTACATAAAAACAACCATACTCACATAAAATCTACACAAGATTTAAGGCCTTTAATCTTCATTCGTGCTGCAACGCAGTGTGTCACCGACAGCTAAAGTGCTGAGTTTTAAAGAGATGCTACTTCCACACGTATCACCTAACTCCATATGGAAGCAGCAACAGCAGCTCCTTCAGCAGGACAACTTGTCACATCACGTCACAAAAACTGCTCAGGAGCGGGAACACAACAATGTTAATTCAATTTATTCAGGTTGAAAATGAATAATTCGCAGGCAGAATTCCCTAAGAAATAAATCAGCCTGCAAACTCCCCATTAAGACTGAGCATCTGAAGGAAACCAGACTCACAAGAGCCAAAGAATCAGCATCATAGTCAGTGTTGAGGCTTGTAGCTGTCACCAGCATATGCTGAATCATTTGGGGTTTAAAGTTTGCCATAAAAGCAGACATTCTTTCTCACGGGTGTCAACATTAATTTGGCATGTATGTCCTGGATGGATTTCAGCATACATTTATCCATGTACACGGTTCTCACCACTGGGCTCTCCATGATACCCTTCAGGAAGATGAGATCCAGGTCATTAGCAGTCGTAGAGCTGGTGCTGTCACTCAGTGTGTCCAAGGTCTGATGCATGGCTACACACAGGAAAAACAGAGAAAAAAAAAATTATTTTACAGAGCTTCCTGTTCTCCATTTTGCATTAGGACGAGACTGAGCTTACCTGAAGGAGAGAATAAGGGGAGGACAGAGTGAATACATTAACAGGCAGGACTAAGAGAAGGCTGGAGGGAGAAGGGAGACAAGATGGGAAGTACCCCACATCCTCTCCCGAGCAATTTCACCCCTGTCAGTCACTTTGCTCATAAGTCTGTCAGATGAGGCTGTATCTTTCTCCCACAACTCCCAACTTCCTCCCCGTCTCCTACGCACATGTTCACAGGCACACACCAACATAAAAACAACACAGCTGCTAAAGTTTTAGAGGAAATGGATTATTTTTACAGTATGTATGCTCCCACCCAACCACACTGCACTGTTTTCAGAGCTGGATTGCATTATTTTAATGTCTAAGTGGACAGACTCATAAGGCTGTGCATGCAGCCTTATTTACCTTAAACAGTGGAGTCACTTCAAACTCATTACTCAAAAAGACGGACAGTCAATCAGAAGATCCAAGGGGGTGTAAACAATTCAGTGAAGATCAGAGAGGGGTCTGCCTGGCCTCAAAGTATCTCTACAGAATTGGAATATAAACAATTATTACGATACCAAACACACAGAAATCAGCTACAAGCAAGATTGATCAGCAGCAGACATGTCAGAAGGTTTTCCTGCAGTCAAACAGTCATCTGCTGTAACTTCCTTTACAGACATTTAGTTCTTTGTTGTCTGAGCTAAAAATACAACACTGTTAATATTCATGAGACCGACTTCATACTTCTCATCTCCTTAAAAGGTCAAATAGAACATGAAGACTGCTGGTCCAATTAAAGAACTTCTAATTAATCTTGCTTTCCACGACTGAGTACCGATTTTACTTTCTGTGAATGAATTTTAACCACATTTTCTATATATTAAACCTTCAAAAAGTATGTGAAGAAGCGTATTTTCCTTGGTATACTAAATGACTGACCCACTATATAATAAGAATATACAAAATCACTTAAGTAGTTTGTCACTGCTGAAAAAAATAAAAGCATTATGGGCAGCATTTACAGATGTACTTGCAGCCTGATTTTTGTCTCTCTTTTTTTTTTTTAATAAATCTATAAATAGCAAACTCTACAACAGCATAAACATTACAAAAAAAAAAAGTTTTCAGTGATCTAAAAGCGTTACTTATTAGAAGAGCTTGTATTTGTCTCATTTACCCAGAAGATCTGATTTCATATAACAGTTTTAATCTATGTGTTGCCTGAAGCTGCTTTACACACATCACAATATCAGTTTGTGGAGCAAAACTGTCTCAAAGTCACACAGCAAATTGTCCCTCGTGCCCTTGCATGACAGTTTTTAATCATCAAATCTCAAGTGAAAATGCAGAATAACTCAAAAGTGGATAAACTGTAAAAAGGTTTTGACAAGAAAAAACATTTTGTGGAAACCAAATAAAGAATCATCCTTTTATTTTGAGGCAGATAAAATGATCAACTACTTTCAGCATGTCAAAAAACTGAGTCTATCTCGTCTGTGGAAGCAGAACCAAATGGGTGCACGATCATCACGCTATCACCACTGCTGTAATGCACCAGAGTTTGGTGCCAGTCAGAGCTCCCTCAGCTGCCTGCAGTGCTCAGAATGATGCAGCTAGGCTCTTTACTGGGTCTGAAAAGCTTTAACACTTCACTCCAGTGCTTGTCTCCCAGCAGACAGGAACTGCAAACAGTTCCCAGGTCACAGTTTGTGACAAAGAGAGATTGTACCGTTTCCATTAGAACCAACTGCCCACTAAACTCAGGAACAACAATTTGCAGATATTTCCCATGTTGATTTCAAAGCTTGCTCTGTGTGAAAAGGTGAACGCTTTGGCAGGGTTTGGTACAATTATGTATCATCAAGCCCCTGAAGAAAAATGAGCTAATTTCCACTTATGTGGTATTTTAAGCAATTCGGTGCAGAAAAGCCAGCAGTCCTGATCTTTCTAATCACATGGGAAAGAGACAAAAGGAAAGAAAATCATAAAGGGGCCAGAGTAAGCCCACCTCAGTAATGACAGGGTTCATTCATCCTCTTTTATAATGTGATAAGTAAATGGATGAAAAAATCCAAACCGAAGTCTTGCTTTCCCTCCAACTACAGCTCTGCTCTGACTGAGGAATTCCTAGATTTACTGCATACCTGGCAGAGAATACCAGACCAGCACGTTTGCTTTAAAATCCAGCATAATTGTCTTTAGTCACCCAAACTGTTGCCACAATATAGTGCTTGTCTCTACTTCACAAAGACATGTGTGGTAAAAGAAAGAGCTGAAGAAGAAGTGCTTAATTTTTTATGTTTTAGCAAGACTACGCAAAAAAAACTACACTGTGTGCTGAAAAAGAAAAAGTCATTCAATTACGATGTAGATCGGGATCCGTTTAGGTAAAATTGCGAGACGCATCATGGAAGAGGAAGTGCTTATGATTCTTATTTCAATTTCCCCCTTACATGCTCAGGCTTGGTGTACTCACATATCAGCCCAAACAATTATGTTAAAACCCAACGCTGCCTCATACATGACATCAGGAGATGGAGGTGGGCTTGTACTTAAAGACAGGAGCATAGAAACGACTGGAGAGTAATATCTCTTCCAGAAGTAAGCATAACTGAGTCAATCTATTATTCATAGATTATGAAAGACCTAGCTTGTCCTTCTGCTAAGATCTTTCTGTACATGCATCTGTAAATGGTTGTTATTTCAGCTGAAATAACAGAGGTCTGTACACACAGGTGAGAAGTTCAGGCTGAAGGTATCAGAGTACACCAAAGTGTTTACTTGCTTCTTTTTAAACTGCAGTTTTGTTTGGCAAATAACTTCCTCTTTAGCATTCAGGTAGAAGATCTTGTCTTGCGTGGTGTTGCTGTCAAAGTATTCCTGCACCGCAGAAACTTCTCATATCACTGCACAGAAAAAGCCAAACTGCCTTTTTTTTTTTTTTTAATTTTTCTTTTCTTTTCTGCATCACTGACAGTCTTTATCTCTCCTCTGCTCGTAACTCATATCTGCCCCGAAGTTATGTTTGCATCTTAATATACTTAAGCTTTTTCATCCACTTTGCTTTTTACAAGTGAGACAAAAGTCATTTTTCACTTGACTGGATCTCAATTGCCCTCACCTCAGCGTGCAACTTGATACCGTTTGAGCACTTTAACTCAGCAGGTGTGAGTTTAAAAGGACAAAACGGTGTGACGCAGGTGTGTGGACTTATATGTGCGTCAGCCGCGCCGTATAACCTTGTTCATTGAACAGACACAGGAATTTGAGACTAAGATGGAGCGTGAAAATGTGGCATTTACGAAAGAAAACATCTAGAGAAAAACCTTCAGGTGCTTCTTCAGCTATGATGTCCGCAGTCTTTTCAATACGCTGCCTTCCTGCATCACATCTCAACAAAGAGCAGAACAACCATCTCTCTGCCATGGCGACAGCATGGAATCACACAGCAGCCAAATTAAAGGTGCTCTTGTCCAAGTCTCGTTTGAGTGCCCATTTGCCACCAAGGAGGCTTATGATTAAACTCAATGTCAAAGTGGCAACCAAACAATCGGAGATTTTATTGTTTGTGGTTCAAGCACAGTGGGGTAAACAAAGCTCTTAGCCAGCACTTAGTGAAGCTTGTTCTGTTGCTACGGAGCAGCAGTTGGGTAAACAAGGAGAGGATGCACAGAGGAGCCAAGGGGGGGGGTGGAACATGAGGAAAAGTGATATGGGAGAAGAGGTTGTGTTGTTGTCTCTCCATGTCAAATCCTCAGGGGGAGGCCTTGTACACACAGAAGACTTGCTCTACTCCAGTTTTGGGGAGAACAGCCTGCTCTGGTGAAAGTATTTATGACGAACAAACTGAAATCGCAGACTGACATTAAGCTCCATCACATGGAGCTATAGTTCATTTAGGTCTGCTTTTACCACAAGATGCTGCTCTGCATTCTTGTGAGTTTAATCCATCATCCCCTCAGCATTTACCCCAACATCATATTTCCACCTGGAATCAACATGCAGCCTGAGGATACATTCACAAATGACACTTCATACTAGCCATCACCGTTACACTTGCATACATTTTCAGAGACAACTTGCGATTAGACTCCTCATATCAGTTCTACATGCAAATAGGCTACAGAACGCAACGTCAGCTACTCGCACAGCTCCACTAACACTCCTGCAAAATGCTTACTTACAATCAGATGTGACAATAGAGATTTGTTTTGTTGTTGTAAAGTAGCTGCAATATGAGATAGAAGAAGAAGAAGACAGATTTATGATGGTGGAGAGCTCTGTTTGAGCAGGTTAGATGACAGTATGGACCATCTATGTGCAGGAATGTTAACTAAACGCAATGAAAACTTATTCACAAATAAAAAAAATAAATAAATAAAAGAATGTATAAACCCGCTAACATTAAGTGTGAGATCCATGTATGATCTGTTCATGTCATGTAATCTGCAGCACCATCTCCATTCACCCTCCCTCCTCTGGTTACTTTAATATAAGAGTTAGGCCAAATGTAGCCTGAGTGATCAGAAAACTTGAGACATTTCAAATATGTAATAAGAGTTGTTGAGCCAACTTGGAATACACAAAACCTTTGTGTGCAGGAGCTGTTAGATAACTTCACCCAGAAAAGAAATGACACTTCGAGTACAGCCGACATTAAACGCAACAAGCACAACACACAACAGTCAGGTTTTTTTTTTCCAAGTTAAACTGTGAAAAGCCGGTGAGGTGAATCCTGAATTAAACTTTGGGAAGACTAGAATAAGGGGGTAGATTTGGAAATTGTCTATATTATTGCTTCCATAAGGCTACTGAGGAAGAAACATTAAAAATACATCTTTATTTATTTATTGTGATATTCGAAGAACCTGTGGCATTTTCTGGGTGAAAGGTACAGAGTAATCAGTATTAACAGAAATCTTTCTCAAAGCGTGCAGTTTTATTTCCGTCTACATTCAAAAGCTTTTTTTAATGTGTGTGTTTTTCTTTTTTTTTTCTTACATCATTATTTAATTTTCAGAACATTTCTCCTATAAATATGGTGAAAACTGATTTTAAGCTCTGGCTGTTGACCATACTTCTTGATTTTTTTAAATTAATTAGAAGAGTTATTCAAACTCATCTTTGTAAAAAGCATTTCAATATTATGTCAACAAGATGAAGTCAGACCTTTTTAGTTAATAGATAATTTTGCACTTTGGAAATGTATACCATTTACAATACCAGTAATACTCAGAAATGAAGAGTTTTCACAATTATTATGAACAAAAGCTGAAAATCTTCAGATGCCTGATTTACTCTGTAAAAACAGGCCTGTTTCTTTAGAAACCCATCTTTGCAACATTGTTGGGTCTTACTGGCTTTATTTCACTGGAACTCTTCAAATGACAGAAAACAGCTGAGTTTAACCATGAAACTGCTAAAAGATGCTTTACAACAGACAGACTCTGCAACTCAACAGGCATCATTAAACACTTTGACGCTGCTGTTGGATTCATTCAGGCTCCAGCTCTCCAGAAAAAGATAATTGCAATCAATCCCTCAGGTGGCAAAAGATTAATGTTTAAGACGGTGGAGAAGAATGATGCTGGAATGGCCCTTTTCCGCCGAGGTGTGTGCCACAACCAATGAATCATTTATGACTGAAGTATATGATTAATTTGCCCTCCAGCGAGGAGATTCACAATTCTTTCCAACCTAAAGCACTTGTAAAGTGTAATCAGCCTTCTCCACAAAATCAGACGTCAACACAGCGCATTGAGGGAACAACAAATGAAACGAGGAAGCTGCTCTGGTATGCTGCATTCTGAATTATTAAATCAATACCCTCCTCATGAAGTGTCACTGAAAACACAGGCGCGCTTATCATGTTAAGTATGTGTGGGCACATGCTGTGGAACAAACTTCAAGTGGCCACTCTGTGAGTGTGTGCCAGTGTGTGTGTGTATGTGTGAGCTGCTTGTTCAGACTTGACCTTCTCAGTACATTTTATCTGGTGAGCATGAATATATAAGCTTTGCAGAAATCATCTGCAGCACAAAGCACATTTAAGCACAAGGAATTTAATATTAAATCTGCTCAGGTTGTGGTTGGGTGGTGCAGATGCAACGTAATGCTTTAAATGAGACTGTTTTTGTACAAATAATTCTGGAGCCACACAATGCTCACAAAGGGAGGGTGCAAGTCCTGGATAGACAGTCAGCAGGACAAGTGACATTTAAGCTTCTGCGCTAATACTTGCTCCAACATTTCCACAGAACAGATGCAGGCTGGATCACTTTGTTTAAAAAACAGGAAGCTGAAACTTCGAAAATGCAGGTTTTATCTGTTTCCCAGACGCAACACATCTTATTCAAACAACATGAATCCAACAGCTTGTTGTCAAGTTTTGCATAGTGACACATTCATCTGAATCAGATGTGTTGAAGCAGAGAATCACCTAAAACTGGTTAGACAGCAGGCTTCGAGGAACATGATCTATGACAATGACACACACTATAATTCTGCCCTTTAAAAGCCAAGCCATCAGGATGTTGTGTTGTTGTGTAGATGCAAAATGCACATGCAGATCTATTGGCTAAAACTTGGATCAGCTGATATTTGATGAGACACACTGCATAGATATTATTCAGAATGCTTATTTTGTCGTTGACCTGGTATAAAGGATACAAATGAAATTACATCATCAGTAATCAGCCAAATTGTCATCTGCAACATCTGTATCAGCAAAAATTCTCTGAATTCTGTTGTGTCATAGGGGGTGAAATTTAATGATGGTAAAAAAAAAAAAAAAAGGTTGAATGTTTTGTGTGTATATGTGTGTGTTGTTTCAGGCCAAAATTATTTCATTTTCCAATTTCAACCAAAACCACTGTTTGTGGGCACTTTCATGTGGATCCCATTTGCAGAGACTTGCATCCTGATGAAGGTCACCACTGGAGACAACATTTGTAACATTTGTTGACATTTTGCAAATGAACAACGGCTACATTTTCACCTCATCCTCGTTGACCCGGACAGGGACAAGAGAAACAAGTCGACCCCCTAAAGTTGCCTTAAAGAGGCAAAAGTGAACTTAAACTGCACCCATTCTCCATCCAGCAGGTAAATGAAGGAACAAATGGAGCTCATCGGGGTGCGATACGGACCACATAACTGTCAATGTTGCCACATTATCCAATACTCTCAGCCTGAACAAAATTAAATTGTCTTATTCCTATGAAACCCAGCGATTATCTTTGACAGTCTATTCCCACCAACGCCGTGTACTCAATGATCCATCATATGTGTTTGAACACAGCTTCATTAGGAGCAGACAGGCTACGCGTGGCTCGGCAAACACATGAAGAAGAGGTGAAAGCAAGAAGGCTGTGAGTTTGACACTTTCAAGCCTGCTGTCTCTAATCAGAACACTGCTGCATATGAATGACCCCCTCTACTTACTCCCCATGAATCTACAATGCACTAGAGGTCTGCCTCTCTCTCCGTCTCCATCCTACACCAGCACCCACACACACTCATGTGCCCTGAACTGGCAGACAGGACGCTTTGACAGAAAATGTGATTCATTATGGCTGTCACCGCTGTCCTGTCAAGCTACATTACAGAGGAGAGGATATCTTGCAACACACTATATTATGTGACACAGTGGGCTTGGCAGTGATGTAATGATGTTTCAAACGCCGTCTCATTTAACATGACACCATAAAATTGTTGTTTTGATTCAACCCCCCCTCCCCTGGCATCAAAATGTTTTTTTTTTTTGGTATACACAAAGTTAGCATCCCATGCATGGCTTTAAATCACTAGTGTGAAAGACTGAAGTATGCAACTCTATCCAATATTGATGAAATGCATCAATTATGAATGGGATGTATGGTGGTTCCCATGCTGAGAGCAAACATTATGCAGGCATCATCATTCAGGACAACAAATACAGGCTTGCTTTACAAACAATCCACCTCTTACAATAACTCCTCCCTTTTTTTTTTTTAATCTCAGTTTATCTAAACACACTCTTCTCTTATCAGGCTTTCTTTGTAAAGCAAATAAAGGCTAAATAGCTGCTTCTCTTTCAGAATATCATGCCTTTAATATTGTAAGTCAGCCTGCTTTATTTTTACACTGGCCTTACTGTTTTTATAGTGAGCTGCTTCAGATTCCAGCACATCACACACAGCCCTAGGTCCTAATCTGTCTCTGCTCATCTCCATCACACCAGTGCATCAGCTGCAGGTGCAATGCAAATATAAAACAACAAGCAAACCAATAAGCACAGTGCAGCATGAAAAATCTTCCTTTTAACACCAGTTTCAGCTTCCAAATGTTCTTACCTTCTTCCCCCAGCTTGACATCCAGGTCGTCCAAGGAGTTGGCTGAGTCCCCCTCCTCCAGAGAGAGCTTTCCAAACAGGCTGCCAGCCATGCCAAACAACACCTCGCAACGGGGAACACACTCTCAGAAACACACCCAGCCCTGTATCAGAGGCAGTCTGAGAGATCTCCTCGCCCTATCTTTCACCGATTCTCTCCTCTTTCTGCCAAAACAGCTCCCCGTTCTCTCCTCCCTTTCCACCTGCTCTTGATGTGAATGTGCAGAGGCTACGCCTGGCTGAGCGCCTCCTCCTCTGCATGAATGAAAGGAGACGAGCGAGGTGCAGGAGTAAAGAAAAGGAGGTGGGGGAAGTGGGGAAGAAAGAAAGGGAGGGAGGTATGATGCCTTCTCTGGGAGGAGGCAAGGAGCTTTTTTTTTTTTTTCCTCTTGCACGGGTCAACTTGGGAAAAGCGCAGGAGAGGGTTGGCTTATCGCAGGGGGGGGGAGCAAAGTTACCGTCTTTTATTACAAATATTAAAAGTTATTTTCACACTGAATTAAAGAAATATTACAGTTTGTTTTGGTTTTCTTTTTTTTTTTTATTTGTCTTCACTTGGAAAGGGGGCAATCTGCATTCAATTCCACATAAAACCAGTCCGGTGTATTTCTGGAGGTTTTCCTGCCCCAGCACTTATTGACAAAGATGACTAGCGGAGTGCAGATACTGTTATGCAGCACTGCAGGCAAACACAAGGCCTCTCTGATGAACTGTGCCACCCTCCTAAAAAAGCAGCAGGTGAGCGATCAGTAAATAGCTGCTGACAAAGGAAAAAGTGACCTTTGCCTATTGCTGCTCTCTGAGTGCAATATCATGTTTACATCACTTCCAACCCAAACGTGGAAGATGAACCGAAGGCAACAAGTTGATCTTACAATCTGTTTCACAAAAAGGTTTTCTGTTCAGTCTGAAAGATGCTCAAATAAACAGTGCTTATTGAAAAATCTATATTTATGCTTTTTTGTTTATGAGCTGATGGAATTTACATCAGAGCTACTGAGATAAAAAAAAAAAAAAAAAAAAAAAGAATACTGGACTGTTTCAAACATAAACTGAGGTTTCTCTGCAAATCTGCTGAAAATATTGTTTTTTAATCTAAAAAGACATGAACTGACATGAAGACATAGTTTACTGCATGTTACTAAAAATGCCAGTCGTCAATTCTCAGACATTGTGTACAAATCAGGACTGTGACTGACTGACGGCTCACTTCATGCACATCTTGACGGAACTCTTTCTTTTCCTCTTTCCAGAAGCTGACTGCAGCAATTTATTATCCCATGATAAAATTGTTAAAGGCTCTTAGTTCTCGATTTAGCACTGTTTAAAAATGCCAAGACCGATTTCCCAGACGTCTGGTCATGCTGGTTTGTTCCTTTAGGTCTCTGTTCTCAGCGCTGAGTGAAGAGGAAGTACAAAGATGAATGGCTAAGTGCCAGTGTTAGTCTAATGCAGGCAAACTTTTGGACCTGATACAAGAAATATAACTAACGCCTAAATATCGCTTACTTTTATAATCAATGTTATATCAAACAGTGTGATTCTAAATTTGACTTGGATTCCAGCAGTCCTGCCTAAATGTTGGCTCAGGATGGAATGCCTTATGTTGGACAAAAACAAGCCCATATTATCATCATGGGACTGGGTTTATAAACCAGTTTGTTGCAGATGGTCTCAAAGCAGCAGTCTATGCAGAACAGAGAAATGAATATTCCTTTGGCTAGCCAGTCTGTTTGAAAGAAAATTAACTACCTCCATCCAACATTCATATTTGAAATCAGTTTAACTTGGAAAAAAAAAAAGTGATAGACCCTTAAGACACTGACTGTCAAGTGTGCATTTGTATGGGAGTCATACATGTTTGTGCAAACAGCTGTGTTCAGAGCAGGTTAAATATCCATTTGTGCAGAAGTTGTTGGGGAAAATTGTTATGAGTTTGGTTTGTATTAAGTATTAGACATATATGCATTGATTTGCTGTGATCCTGCTGTGTTTTGTGTCTATGCACAAAGCTTTCTTTAAGTTATATGATCCTTGTCTGGAATGTGCAGACAAAGTCTGAGACAGGAAGAGTTTCCTGCAGGGCATCTGTTTTTGTCAACTGCTTGGTTGACCAGTTGTCTAAAGGTTAGAGGTTAAAGGTAATAAAGTAATATAGTGAGTGATTGATGCTTAGTGAGTTCAGTTTAGTCTTAAATAAGAGATAATGATTGTTTCA
This sequence comes from Telmatherina bonti, assembly GCF_933228915.1. Classification (NCBI taxonomy): domain Eukaryota; kingdom Metazoa; phylum Chordata; class Actinopteri; order Atheriniformes; family Telmatherinidae; genus Telmatherina; species Telmatherina bonti. The sequence goes on along the minus strand of NC_136630.1, from coordinate 19,635,585 downwards.
TATGGTCTGCCCAGCAACTAGGAGGAGTTAAGCATGGTTTATAATCGGGTGTTACTTCAGCATCTGCAGAGAGAGTTCTCTCTCCAAGCTCCAGCGTGTGCTTGTATTAGTTTATAATAAAATGTTCATTGTAAGAAGACAGTTGACTCTTAGATGTATTACAACTTCTCAAGACCAGAGTATTTTCCACCACAGTTTTTGGGGGCTCGTCCGGGATCCTGCGTCAGTCCGCCCAGGTTGGTGATAGACGGGTTGGCCACCTGAATCCACAGATTCATCCTAAGAACCTCAATTAGAGAATTTCAGAGGACAGGACGTCTTTCTCCCACCCGTGGTCGACTACGCCAGGACTCCTTCTGAACCAGTGTGAAAAGGCAATGGTGAGAAGTGTTATTCTAAATTTACATTAATTTTCAGACTCAAACTGGAGTCAAACATTACTAGAAATTTATCACAAATTAATAATCAATATCTTAATTAATAATCACAATATTTTTCTGTTTTGTGGTCAATTGTCTTCATTATTCTCATTGTGACAGGGATTCTCCTCCTCACCTCCTCATCGAAAGAGTAACTCAAAGGATAAGAGAATAACTTAAGACGAGATCAGGTTGACGTCATAAATAAAATCCTGTGAGTTTAAGTTAAGTTTAAGTTAAAGTTTAAGTTAAAAATCGTGAGTAACAAGACCAAGTCGTAAGTGCTGTGAGCTAGACGTAGCAAGACCAGACCAGTAAATCTTGTGAGTTACAAGACCGAGACCAGTAAATTAGTCAGTAAGTCCTGTGAGCTCGAGAAGCAAGACCAGGCCAACCTTGAGTTAGAAGACTGAGAGGAAAGCCATCTTGAGTGAGGAGGAACAGAGAAGAAACTGTGTGGGCTGGTTTCTGGAGACATTGAGAATTTTGCCTGATAATTCTACAAAGGTGTGGGATTGACCCTCTGTGTACATCCGCTGCAAACAGAACTAGTTCCTTTGCAGTAGGAGGTTGATGTACAGCACCATTAAGAAGTTGAAATCTCTGTCTTCATGTGAGGGGAAACTGGGGTGGTTGTGTAAAATTTCCTGTGTTAAACTTGATTGGACTGATTGTGTGGAGAATTAAAACCACGTCTTGTGAAGCCACACCGGACTCTCGCAGGAGAGCCTAGAAGCTTGTGTGGGGGTAGACAAACGTGGGGGCACGACCCATTCACATGCATTCATCCAACTGTTGAAGTGAATTGTTTGTGTAAAATCTAATTTACTGCAGTAAGAAAAAAAAAAAAAAAAGAAAAAAAACAAACAACAAAAAATGTATGAGAGAAGGAAGTGAGGAAAAGAGTGTGTTCATTAAAGGCCTTCTGCTCACTGAAGGAGATGATGTCATAGCATGTTAGGCAGAAACAAACATATAAATCCTGTGTAAAATAGCTGCTTGTGCTTTTCTTCCTAAAGCTTTTATAAGAGCATAAAAGCCACTCCCTGTATGAATGTGGAACCTTTTCCTAAGGAAAAGCAATTCTTTATTATCACCTGAGAACATTTTAAAGAGCAACAACATATTAAGAATGAAAAATCAGAAATGTGAGAGATGTGATTTATAGTATTAGGAACTTACTATGTTAAATTACTGTACATTGTGTAGGCAATAAGCTTGGGTTTCTGTCTGTTCCCTTTCAGACATTCATAAGGTGATTTTTATTCCTTTACTACTGCTATTATAAATTTACACCTAGCATGTCTAAATAAATTTAGATAGACTGGAAATAAATAATGCAGCTGAAGGATGCTGAAACTAAGCATAATGTTAGGAAAAAAAAAGAAAATTCTTGACCTTAAAATAGGAATGGTGAACCAACGTAACGTGCCAGAGTAAATTTCCCTTGCAATAAGTTCACTTTAGCTAAATGTGAGCTAACGGCGAGAAGATAAGTTCTCAGAACAAGTGTATCTTCTTAGCAAGATCATGTTCAGCTTTCCCAGGAGAGAACTGAGTTATGAATCCACTGATAATATAGTCTCACACACACAATTACAATGTAATGTTCAAGTTACAGGATGTTCACAGCACAGAACATGGTCCACATAATATGTTTGCCTCAGGATTCAGAAGAAAACTATTATAATTATGAGGCTATGATCTTTATTTTCCCCTTACTGGAGAAGAAAATACACCACATGACCAAATGGTTCAGTCTCAAAAGCTTGTCTGCTGTATGGTGTTGGACACATTGCAGCGTTCCCTTCTAAACCCTTGTCAGCATGCAGCTTGGTCCACAGGGACCTCAAATGTCTATCTTGCCTGAAGGGGATTCAGAGGAGGGGCTGGGGGAGAGTGAGTTCTTGATCCGGGTCACTGCAGAGTTCTGGGTGTCACGCGTGGTCAGTCAGGAGACTGGAGCAGAAACGGTCCCTACAACCTAAAGCATCATTCCACCTCCCCTCTGTGTCAGCTCTGAGTCCTGGAGCAGAACCTGATATGCAGATGTGGCTGCATGGACCCGGCCGCTGCTGATGGGGCCTGGGGATCCCAGAACCAGAGGGTCTGGCAGAGCCCTGTTGGTTGTGACTGTGAACAGTGTGGATATGGCTCCTATGGTGGACATTTGAGCTGGATTTTCACCTTTGACCTCTGGAGGTGATGGATCCTCCTTGTCCTCAGACTGTGTTTCAGTTGTGGGATTTTCTGGAAGTAAAAGACTAACGGATGTGGCCGGCAGGCAGCACAAATCCCACCCCGACTACAGAATCAGATGATGTTTTCTGGAATAAGCTGCACCCTGATTCTGTCAGAAAGACTGTTGGGTTCACTCAGTTCTCTGTGGAAAACCTGGATCTCCTTCCTTGAACTTTTGCCTACTTTCTGATCCTTTACATGTTACTCTTAATTAATTACACATATGAATCTGATTTATCTACCAGGAAGCTTTGATGAACATGTGTCGGGCACTTCCTGGCATGAATTTCTGATTGTATGCTGATTGGAGGAGAGCATGGTGGCTGTGGCGCGTCTGACTCCTGAGCAGATCGAGTGATACGAGCTGAATGATTATCCACAAGACCAGGCCAAGGAATGAGGCCCTACAACCAAACATTTACTCACTGTTTCTGCTTAGCTTTATACCACATTTATGAGCATGCATAAAATTTTGCACTCCTGCAGACTTCTGCAACTGAACAATGACACAGACATCTCTGCTTTGCTGCAGGGAAGCTGAACAGTTCATACAGACAAGTCAACTTCTGGCACGCTGTGCCTTATATAAAAAAAAAAAAAAAAAAAAAAAAAAAAAAAGTGATGAATACTAAGTTTTTAATGTTTGAGACAGAATAGATGTCAAAAGAGAAAAAATAAGCCGCTATATGACATTAAATAAGAAGGTAGTTTTGTAATTTCCCGACTTCAGCGAATGCAACACAGGTACAACAATCTCCGTGTTTTATTTGCTGACAGCTTGGTGTTTCATCCCTAATCAGAATTCATTATTTTGAATTAAAGCAGATATGCTCAGTGGTTAAAATACACATCAGATGATTTTTGTTTAAAGAGTAGAACCAACTCTTGCGATGGCTGCCAGTAAACAGACCAGTCTCTTAGATAACACGCTTAATAAGTAAACAAACAAGTCATTTAAGCCCTGTATGTCCTCAAAATTAACATGAATATGAGGCAGATTATTTGAACAGTATTGATACTTCCAAAGTTAAGCTAACTATGCTAAACCGTTAGCCTTGGCCTTTTCTGTTACACACGTTTGCATTAAAATCATTAAGGAAGAAGTGCTGCTGTGAGTGTGTGCACGTACATGTGTGCGTCGTGTTGTTGTAGATGAAAACAGCTTTACCATCAGTATTAGAAGTTTGTTTCTAAATGCTGCTTTAGTTCAAATGTAGATAGAAAACAAACAGCTTTATTATGACCTGAAGGTCTCTGGCTGTTCAGTACCTGAAGTCCAGCTGTTAAAGATGGGTTTACATCTTGTTGCTTTATGCTTATGCTTATGTTTACAATATATTTGGAATAGAAAGCCAGTCTTATTATGATCTCAGTTTTGTGTGTGTTGCTCCTGAATGGGTCTGTTGGAGTCTGAGAGAGACAAATCAGAGTAAACCATGAGATTAACTAGACTACATTACTGATTAAATCAACAGTTCTGAATGAGCTTTATTTAATATATGCAGAGATTCTTCAGTGTGGTTCTGCTTCTGTCATTTAGCAGACATGACATAAACAACACGAGCAGTAAATCAGAAAGGAGATTCCAGCATGGATAAGTGTTGGTCAGACTGCTGGGAGTCCAGTTTGACACATGTCCTGCTATGCAGTACTAGAGGATTTTTTCTGGTTGTTGGTTAAGATGAGACTACCTGATAGGAACTTTGCAATAAGTAATTAAATGAATTTGGTTACTTTGAATGATTACCTACCAGATAACTGAGTGGCCCTAACTGTTGCTTTGTATTGTTCATGTTTTACTCCATGACTGTTTAGCTTAAACTGACTATCCTCTGCACCCCCCAGGCCTGGCCCCTGACCGACCTCTAGTTGACCCTGACTTGATTTTCCTTTTGATGCTGTTTGCTCTGACTGTGACATGGTGGAGGCTGCAGCTCTCCCGTCTCAGTTCTCGTGCTTACTTGAGCTTACTCTTTAGCTGAAAACAAGTCCATGTTTTGGCGCTCTCTTATGAATGACTTTCTGGATGCCATTTTCCTGAATGTTTTCCTCCCACAGGTTGCAGACGGGGAAATTTCCTTCTGGCTCTCTTTTCAGGTCTTCCTTGGACCAAAAGTACTTTTTCTGGTTCTGATGTACATGCGCATGCGTAACATGGAAACATGGGCCTTTTTGTGATTCTTTTTGCAGGACCCTCACCCAAGTGGGCATGGTTCCTTCCAAGACTGCCTGTTCAGACACAGCTCTGTGTGAAAGTAATGTTTGAACATATTGTCCTAACCTCATAAGAACCCTTTTCAGGCATTTGCACACAGGTGAAAGCTGCCCTTCATGAATCAGCATCTATGCAGCTCTATTCACTTCATTTTGTCCTGATGAGAAGCTTTAAACATCAGCGCTGGAACCAACATCGATGGTTTAGGCCATTTCAGGTTTTCCTGACGACCCAGACAGTGGTAAAGGTCGCAGAGTGAGCTGCTTGGCACTACAGATTGCTTGAACCTCCTGAAGCTCTTCAGTCTGAAGTTACGGAAGAATAACGCACCACCCAACAAAGGGCAGAATAATCCCTGTGGTTGCGTGGGTAAGTGAGATAGTCTACTCTCACACCTGAAGACCAGCCTTCGCTCTCAAGCAAGATCAGTGTGAGGTGAAGAAAAAAAAGCGCTCCACTGCAACTGTGATATGCCAAGTCCCACCAGAACGCCGACAGTGTCTTCACTACACCTCTGTCACCCCCTAAGAGGAATGATTTGTTTCCACTTTTCTTACATTTATTGTTAGACTCAGATTTTGAAGCTGAAGCAAATGGCTCCTCACTATTGTAATTTCTGAAAGATTCTTTTAAAACCCGATAGGCATGAGGCTCCTGATGTTTTGAGAATGTTGTCTTCTGTATGTATTTTTGCGTTCTGATAACAATTTCTCTTCTTATTGTTGGTCCTGTAGGACCAAGAGGAGGGAGAGTGTTGGGGAAAATTGTTATGAGTTTGGTTTGTATTAAGTATTAGACATATATGCATTGATTTGCTGTGATCCTGCTGTGTTTTGTGTCTATGCACAAAGCTTTCTTTAAGTTATATGATCCTTGTCTGGAATGTGCAGACAAAGTCTGAGACAGGAAGAGTTTCCTGCAGGGCATCTGTTTTTGTCAACTGCTTGGTTGACCAGTTGTCTAAAGGTTAGAGGTTAAAGGTAATAAAGTAATATAGTGAGTGATTGATGCTTAGTGAGTTCAGTTTAGTCTTAAATAAGAGATAATGATTGTTTCATATGGTCTGCCCAGCAACTAGGAGGAGTTAAGCATGGTTTATAATCGGGTGTTACTTCAGCATCTGCAGAGAGAGTTCTCTCTCCAAGCTCCAGCGTGTGCTTGTATTAGTTTATAATAAAATGTTCATTGTAAGAAGACAGTTGACTCTTAGATGTATTACAACTTCTCAAGACCAGAGTATTTTCCACCACAAAGTGCAAACCTGCAAAGTTTACAAAAGTAAATCTTTTGAAGCATGGCTGATCTACGACGGGAGTTTTAGAGCTCCATTAGCCAGCTCATTAAGTTGCATTAGAAGTAAGGAGATACACGTCCTGAGTGCGAGAATAACTACCAACCACTCAGTATACCCTCCCCCCCCCCCCCCCCCCCCCCACACACACACACACACACACACACACACCCCACACACCAATATAAGCTTATTGTAGTGATACTGAAATACCTACCAGAGTCAGAGCTGGATGTTGCCACAGGCATTTTAAAGATTGGCTCCTCCCAGTATCCTCTACAAAACTTGTTTGGTCAACTGCAATGACAAGGAGAAGCACAGACTGTGAATATAAATGCAAAAAAAAGGTCAAATTCAAGCTGGAACAAGTTCTGTTGTTAGAGCCGGACCTTGAATTCAACACAGTGAGAAAGAAGAAAGTTCTCCCCTCGACAAACAGTCAATGGACTGACCAACGCAGAACATTCCCATTATATCAAAACCACCTCCCACACATGACAGCTAACTTTATTAATGTCTATAAATAGAGCAGCCAGTTGCTCTGGTAACATCCTGTTTTAGCCATCACGTCTGCTGGGAATACGATAAACAGCAGTTGGAAAGATGGAGTGAGCGGGTGAATGAGTGGGCAGGCCAGCTAGCATCAGCTCAGTAAGGTTTTCCATTCAATCTAATTGATCTTTTCAACATCAGGACAGCGAGAAAAAGTAACGACTTTCACAGGCCGTAGAATGAGTGTGTGTGTCCTAAAACTGGCTCTCTGTGTCTTGTGAACTTTCTGATCCATCAACATAAAAAGCTAGGCCAGTGGAGGAAGAAGAAACGTAAACAAAACAACCAATGAGTGGGGCTTTGTAGAGAAACATGGTGGAATTGTAGCAAGAGCAAAAAGGTGAGAGAGCTGTGAGGCGGGACGGCTGTGTGGAAACATGAGCAGGAATACAGAGAGAAGAACAATGGTGATGAGGAGAAGAGTGTAGCTGATGGGGGAAGAGAGAGAGAGAGAGAGAGAGGAAGCGGGAGCGAGTGAGAGCACTGCAACCAAGGATGCTAATTCTCAGTTGCCATGACAATGGCTATCCACAGTGAAACCGGCGCTGTGGTAGTCAAAACCGAGCAAAGTCACCACAGGGTCACAGTGTGTAAATGTGTGTGACAACATAAGAACCCTGCTTCATCATCACCATCCTCGGCATGTGAGAAACTATCAGGCAGCAGCGACTGGAACATTTACTGCATTATAAATGCGCTCTGTCGACCTTCCAAACTTATTTATTCATAAGGAATAAATATACGTCATTTTCTACATGGACTCACATTCCTGTTTCACGCCTACAGAGCAAATAAACTTTTCTAAAATGGTTTCTGGGCAGAGTTTTTAATTAAAACAGATCACTCGTGTGACCGAGCTGAGCTGTATGTTATTTTATTCATCTGATCATCAGTGCAGAGATAAAACTCAACACTTTAATGCCTGAGTATGTTGACATGTCCCAGACACCCAATTTAGGATTTTACTTGATTAGCTTTTTAATAACATGCCACTGGCTAATTTGGCTGACTTTCAAGTCACATTTTATCCTAAATATATAATAATTACTGTATTAGCGTTTCACCATCCTTTATGTGGAAATGATTCATGCAGATACTCCAAATCAGGATTCTTCGGTTCTGGTTCTCCTGAGCCACCGTTCTGCAGGTTTTAGCTGTGCCCCTGCTTGCACTCACCCGGCTCAAATGCATGGCTCAATACCAGGCTTTTGTAAAACCTGGGAACAAGGAATTGGGGAGAGTTTTGGTGTGTTGAAGCAGGGAAACAACTGAATCCTGCAGGACAATGACCTTCATGGACTGGAGTTGAAGAACTCTGCTCTAATTTGTGCCTGTTAAAGAAGACTTTACTTAATGTTTCTTTTTTTTTTAAACTAGAATTTACAGTTGTTCACTGAATGCCTCACAAGCAGGAAGTGGGCACCTATGAAGTGTAAGTTGCAAAATGCACAAAAAAAAAAAAAAGGTTTTGTGTGATTTACAGCTTTAAAGCCGACTCAGGCAGCTGGGAAACAATGACAAAAGACAGAAACATGTCAGCCAAATAACTTCAAATTTGGTTCTGCACTGTGTCACATGTCCACCATGTTTATTGTGATTTGATACAATTGCAATCCAATATGTGACATGTCTAAAGACATCGCTTTAACCATCATCTTTGGAATATAGACAACATCTCCAACTTTCCATTATAGCCAATAGACATCCAGAAGAATACTTCCTGTTTTGAACTTGACTTGTTTTTTTGTGCAGATCTATAGAAAAACAATGACAGGAAGTGAAATCAGTGTTACACTTCAGACAATGGTTTTAAGGTCGTAAATCAGCTGATGTGGACCTCGTCTCGCTCTTTCAACAACTGCTTACCTGTATGGACTTTATGCGGCTCAGTTCAATGCAGCCAAGCTCAGAAGTAAAGTTCCAATGCTGCTTATGCAGCTTGGATTATTTCCTGAGCAGTTCCACATGCCTGAGCCTGTTGTGGTGCCGTGCGACATATGACGCACACCAGTGCTCTGAAAAAGTTTTCTTACTGCCAACATGAAAGTGATCTCAGATGCTTTTTATGAGGTGTCAGGAGATTTTGGCTAATCTAGAATTAGTACAACAATTACACAATCATCACTTCGCTCGCCATAACGCGCTTTGGACATGATCAGCTTTATATCTTTGCCTCGCTTTATAATTTCTGATCTAATGCATCGCTGTTGGGGACAGTTTTGCTATAAATCTGCAGTGCACAAGTCCGGTCCTCCAGATCTTTTATCCTGCAACTTTTAGATGCAACACAACACACCTGTATCAAATGGCTTAATTCCCTCATCTGCAGAAGTCTGTCAACAAGTCAATGCTTTGATCTAGGTGTGTTGGAGAAGGGCTGCATTTAAATGTTGCAGAATAATAGATCTTAGAAGACCAGACCAGGGCGCTCCTCCTCTAAATGGTTTATTACTAATGTGCATTCCTGGGGCTTTTTCTAATACTACGATAATCATCAGTTGGGTTGTTAACACTGTGCGTAAGTCTCCAAGGCTTATCCGGGTTCTATCCTGTCTTCACGCTGTGTGTAAAGACGAAGCTTGTTAAAAGTATGCCAAAGCCATACAGCTGTAGCTCACCGCCATGCAGTGGAGCTGGGCTTACAAACTGTTGGGAAATATAGAAGATATCACAGCTTTTATCTCACAGAGTATGTAAAATTGTTGTTGATTTTTCCCATTTGCTAAGAGAGATGCCATTAACATTTAACCAGTCTTTTCTGCTGCATAAGGAAAATACCCTGCAGCTGTGGAACATGTGGGTCAGTCTGTACAGCAATACTGTACTTCATGTATCTAAACAGTGTCTTCTCTCTGACTAACTCCCGCTGTCTCCATTGTTCAGCTCACACACACAGACCCACGCACATCTACGCAAATCTCCATCCTTATCACTGCACAGCAGGAAGAGAGCAGCTCAATAACACAGCTGCTGTGACATCACATCTGCAGACCTGCTATCATCTCTGCAATGGCCATTACAACAAGAGGCCAGCTGCATGTGTTGGCTCTTCTGTGCCATCTGTGAGCTCATAGATCTATAATTCTATTTCTAGACTTATTTAAACACATTTTTAAAAAACATTTACAATGTGAAAACAGGTGAATTTTTATTCCCAGATGACCCAAATGATACACAGCCAATATTGACCAAGTATGACTAAAAAGGTCAAAGCTTAGAAGAATCAAAAATAACCTCAGAAGTCAAGAAAGAAAACCGGGTTGACAACCAGTAAATCATCGTATCAGATGCACAAATAATGCACATGGATAGCCATTTCCTTTCAAATAATGCTTGCAGACATGTTAAACATCGAAGCTCAGAAAAGCCAGCATCCAAGCACACCGATGTCCTGGTGAAGTGACACAAGCAGTGGCTCAGGTGTTTGTATCCCAAGTGTAAAATGCCTTAGGCTGTTCTCACACTGAGGCTGCATTAAAGCCTGAAAACATGCTCATGCATACGTGCACACACGTGCCAGCAACCAAACAAGTCTTAATCCACACATGCACACTGGCGTCAGGCCTAAAAATAACCCTGTGCTCCCACAGGTTCGGCTCTTCTCATTACTTTACCAGGGAAAACTGTCGTATCCAAGACAACCGCGAGGAGCTCGCTGCCTTTTTTCTTTTTTCCCCAGCGCTTTGCCATGGCAACAAGGGAAAATGTGTAAAATAGTAATAAATTGGAGCAAAAACTGGGTCTATTAAAAGGTCTGAGCAATACTTTTGAATTGATTTGCTTTTATCTAAGGAAATGTTTTCTAACAGCATCATTTTCCATGGTTACCGGTCAGACAAATGGATCTATTTTGTTTCTTTTTATTCATCAATAAAAACACATTGAAATGAAGGAAAATGTTGCATGTAAATCTATAATTCATAATAAAAGACATTATCAACCTAAAAATGTGATTTGATACAGTAAATTTGGCTGCAATGCAGCTGAAGTTGGTGACATGCAGTTTTTTTCCTTATTGGACAAACCTAATGTAAAAATAGTGTTCAACTGTTCTAAAAACCTGTAATGGACTGGCGACCTGTCCAGGGTGTACCCCGCCTCTCGCCCAAAGACTGCTGGGATAGGCTCCAGTTCCCTTGCAACCCTTACTCAGACGAAGTGGTTCGGATAATGAATGAATGAATGTTCTAAAAACACGTTTTCAAAAATACCAAACAAGTTTCAGCTATCTGCCATGAAGTCTCATCGCTGCTGTCAAACTGGATTCACAACTAAACTTAACATGAAGTATTTCATTCACTTCTCCCCTTCAGAATCACACTACAAATGCCTAAACAAATCAAATCAGTGTATGGAGACTGTGTGGAGGAGGATGCATTTAAAAAGCAGTTTAAAGTTGCCATGTGAAACAGGCCTGTAAGATTGCATGCCTGCAGAAATGAACAGCATGGAAACAAACACTTAGACCTGAGGTGAGTGCAGGCTGAGCTTAACATTGTAAAGATGTTTAAAACCTAAATGCACTGTTAAAACAATACATGTATGTCATTTTTAATCTGCCAAACTTATTTTACTATTTAAAATTGGAATTAATTGGGATTTAAAAAACACTTAATAAACTTCAGACAAAATGTAGGAAAAATTGTGTTTGGCTGACTATTTCAACCTTTTAATGATAACAACTGGTGCTGAATTATATATTGCTGGAAACCTAATTATTTACCTTTTCAACAAGATGTAACTTCTAAGGGTTGTGCTTCTGTGGAATAAGATTCCGACTGTAATTAGAATGAAATGCATCACTGAGAGGTGAAAGGACTGAAGCAAAGAGGCATTAGCTACCCAAAGGGAGCGCTTACAGAGTTCATTTATGAATGTCTCATCTCTTCTTTCTGAGATGGCAGCTTCATCAAAGTGAGGAATAGAAATCTGACTGTTGCAATACCACCAAAATCTCTAGAGAAAAACTGCTGAGGCCTGAAAATTACAAAGAAAATCAGCATTTTTACTTTCACAGCAGTACACACGTGGCTTTTTTAAATAAACTATCATACTTGAAACCAGGTGTGAGAACGGTGAACACAGTATAGTCATTTTTCACTGATACATATAAGCAAGGCTTCCTTCATCCATCACATGGAGGATGTGAACATCTGTACCAAATTTCATTTCAAAGCATCCAAAAATCAGATAAATTACACACGTCACCCTTGTGGGGGTGCCACGGGATGAGTCAGGGGATCAATAAAATCACAATTTCCACACCTCGTTTCTCACATTTCCAGATGTGAGAGCGCAACTGAAGCTCAGAATCACCGGCTGTGAGCCATAAGTGCAAAGAGAAGGTGCATTACAAGCCCAAACCGAACTGTCCACATATTCTCCAGAAAAGTTGGAAAACAGTTGTTAAGACATTGTAATTGAAAAGGGAAAAGATTTATTTCCTGGGCTGCTAGATGAAACATCAGGTAAATCTCAGTAGTATATCCTCAGTGGAATCTGGTTACATGATCCAGATCTAATAATAATCCATCTAATCCTTCCTGAACTATTTCAAGCCAACACTGCCATCCCTGGAGCCATGTCACTAGAGAGGCCAACATAACAGCAACATATGCCGTGAACATTTTATGAATGACACCAAGGATGGCGGGGAAAAGACGCTAAAGCCATTAGAGGTAATTCTCCAAGTGGAAACAAGTATGGATGACTCCTACTAGTAAATCCTTCCTCTAAGCCAGCTACAGCTGATTAGAACTCCGACTGGATGTGCTAATTAATCACTCAGCCTGTCAAAGCACTGAAACTAAACAGTGTCGTGGTCAGTCGCCGTCCAGAGTGTCTTATTAAGAGTACAAACAACTTTTTGAGTAAAACATCTGCCAAGGAGTCACTCAGGTAGCTCTTTGAATCTTTTCAGTAATTTACTTTAGACTAATTTGAAGCTGAGACCTGTCATTTGTCAGCTTGACACAATACTACATTCCAGTTTGATGCCCCTACAGAAAAGGTTTTCAAATGTACAGAAGGGCTGCATGGTGGCGTAGTGGTTAGCACTCTCATCTCTCATCAAACCTCCCACTGAGCCTCAGCTGGGGGGGAACAGTGGCCTTCCTGTGTGAAGTTTACATGTTTTCCCCATGTGAGCGTGGGTTCTCTCCAGGTACTCCAACTTCCTCCCACCCACAAGATAAGCATGTTAGGTTAATTGATCACTTCACATTTAAGTTGCTTTGGAAGAAAGCATCTGCCAAATGACTGTAGAATGGAATACAAAAGGGAGAGTTTGTTGGTGAATGGACTTGTACACTTTTCCAGTCATGCCAACAACTCAATGCACTTTACACTACATGTCACAGTCACCCATTCACACACACCACAATAGGCACATCTGGGGGCAATGCAGGGCTCAGTATGTTGCCCAAGGACACTTAGGCATGTAGTCTGAAATCGATCATCCAACTTTCTGGTTGAAAATCGACAACTCTTTCTCACTTCCAAGGCCACTAAGTTCTTCTTAAAGCAGATTTCATAAATTATTAATGAAGAACATCATCAGAAATGTTTCTGTCGAGGTGTAACCAGACCATCTGATCTTAGAGAATCTTGTCAAAAAAACAGAAATTTATGAGAAAGTGCTGAGTCAATGAAGTGTCTCGGTGTGTCGTTTAAGTCCTAAGTGCTGAGAATGCCACACATTCACAATTTATTCCTATACTCAGATTTAACAATGAAAGCTTTTAATCAAATTCCTCAAGTCTAGAATTACACCCACTATTTCAGACACCTGCAGAGGGGTCCTAAGTGGTTAGGAGTTGCCTGTAGAGGATGGCAGTAAGACCAGTGAGACCTGTGCAGACCAGGAGTGGTGAGATTTCAGCTTTCTTTGTCGACCAGCTGCTGATTAGACGGTATCGGCTGGACAGAGCAGGTATTATCTATGTTCTGGATGTAAAAAGAGACATTATCTCACCAGTAAGTGTAAAGCTGTCACATAAATTTGGGATAACGTTATAATGTCATACTTTTATACTTAAATTGTGAAACTTGTTACTCTAAAACATGATAGTTTATTGCAAAAACGTGAAACAAAGCATGTTATTATGTTATGAAAACATCAAACACAAAGTATTGTATGCAGATGTTTTTTATAACCTAGAAATATTAGAAAATACTGGAACAAATGGAAACATTTCAGCTGTTTTTGTTAAGAATTAATTTTTCTTTTGTCATTCATTGTTGTACACACAGGAATGTGGGGCAGATAAGAGCAGCGCGTCACTGCCGTTGTGCATTGAGATTGTGCACATGTGTGTCTAGGTGTGTGTGTGTAACTTTTGGTTAAGAAATAACAGTGGTAACACGTATGACCTTGCTTTCTTCTAAAATCTAAAATGAAAATGCTAAAACCTATATGCATCGTGGGACTGTGAGACTGAAGTTGCCGACATGAAGACACTGTTCTGTCTGGTTGATCAGTGTCCTCGATGCGTCACCATTTCCTCATTCAACCAGAAATACGCTTTATATTCCATGTTTTCACTGCAAAACGCCTCACGTTATTAAGCAAAAAGTTTCACCTTTCTGCAATAAATTATCACACTGATATTAGTAATAAGTTGTGAGTTGTTTGTTTTTAATTTTTTATGAAACAAACCCTGGTTTTATCTTGTAGAAGCTGCTTTTTCGACATTAAAATTAAATGAAACTGGAATTTGCCTTTGATTCGCTGTTTTGCTTTGATAGATGGTCACTAAGTGAAAATCGGAATATTTGGAGGGGGACATGGCTAAAAAAGTCATGCCAAATGCAAAACAAAAAGTAACTACCACTCACAAGGAACCTCCATTCGTCTTTCACATTGGAGCATTGGAGGTCTATTTCTATCGGGTTCAACACGTCAGCACGTGACCTTCCAGAGGTCCGCGAGCGCTCAAACCACAGTGTGCTGACAAGGATGCACCCTTTTTTGTTCTGTTTGTATTGTTGTTTGTTCCCTGTGTCTAACCATTGGTATATCCCTGACACTCTGTTAATTTGTATATATCTCCTAAAACATTGAGGGAAAAAAATCTCTATACTTCCCGATAGTGTGTGTGGGCATGCGCATAAACAACGAACAGGTGCGTAGCGTCCACCCAGTCTTTGTTATTCGTGTTTCTACACTAAAGTGCCTCATGGCCGACATTAATTTCGCGGCTCGCTGGTGCCGCAGTTGTGAATACCTGTCAGACTGTTGCGCCAGTGGAAATTAGCTTGAGGCCAGTGAGGCTAGCCGAAGAAAAATGGCATGTGGCTGCGGGCTTGTAGACAAAAAATAAGGCGAACGAGCCTGTGACACAGTCCTCCTATTGAGATACGGACATTAGCTCTGATAATAGGTGTAGTCAAGGTAGTGATACGTTTTACATGAGTTCTTATAAAGAGACATTTACCAACGAGACGAAATAACACATTTTTATGGAGCATTTGCAGTATGCAACAGTAGCCATCGGGTGATTAAAGAAGGGGAAATACATGCTGGCTTTATTATTTCCGCCAACCGCTTGAATACATTTAAACACCACGTTTCGCAGGTGAAAAGCAGCTTTATGTTGAGGTGCTCACCTGCCCGGTCACCTTTATCCGGATGCCTCCTCCTCTCTTTCTGCGATGCAGCGAGTCTGTGATATCAACCCTGGTGTCCCCTCAGGTGTGGAAACACCGAAACCAACAGCAACCCACACAAAAGCTTATCTTTACCTTACCCAAAACGGCTCGCACACTATGACAAATAGATCCATTCATCAAAACCCAGTTTTCTGACGACTATGCACGCGCTGACTTCTCTTCCTTGATAGATGTCCAGTTAGGGTAATGGTTGTCAAACGCGTCTTTTCGGTTTTGTAGCCTTGTGTGAAGTTGAAGCCTGTCGACTGGCGACGACATGAATCCATGCAGGAGCAGCAGGAAACGAGCAGAACTTGAGTGTCTGCGCATCATGGTGATATAGCGACATCCAGTGGAAGTATGCGCAACTGCAGTTGTCTGAACGCATATGTAGTAGAAAGAAAAAAACAGGTTTGTCTTGTGTAAGATTTTATTCCACTTAAATCTTTATTGTAAATAGATTGTTTTTGTTACAAATTATTTACATTTTTTTGGCAAAAGAACGAATTACATACAGACACTGATAAAAGCAGACAAACAAAGATTTTCATGCACATTGAATAATTAAACATATAGGGTAGGTCTAATGTCCAGTGCAGGTTGTCACTTGATAATAATTTTGATTTGTGTTAAATAAAAGGACTGGGTGGCTGGGGGTAGAGGGTGGCGCTTGGCATTAACATTGGACTCATTTACCATGAATCAACATAGTCGGATCTGTGAGAAAAAGAGAGAAAAAAAACAGTTAAATCACTTAAAATGCTTTTTCTAACTTCATACCAATATGTGGGAGATTAGGATCTTAAGTATCACCACAGCACTGCTTGTGTGAATGTATTAGATCAGTATTGGCAGGGCTACGTGTTAATCTATATTAGGTGCTTAAATTAAAGCATCTCCCTTAATTGTAAAGACACTTCTTAAAGCTATATTAATTCATTCATGGAATTTAGC
The DNA here is from genome assembly GCF_933228915.1 of Telmatherina bonti. Lineage (NCBI taxonomy): Eukaryota > Metazoa > Chordata > Actinopteri > Atheriniformes > Telmatherinidae > Telmatherina > Telmatherina bonti. The sequence continues at coordinate 19,619,264 of NC_136630.1, read as the reverse complement.
CTGTGAACCCATAGCAACACGAGTGGATTTATATGTGTAATGTGCAAATTCACCGGCTTCAATCATTCCCTTAAATTATACTGTCAGTGGTCAGTTTGGTGTGGGCGTCAGCTAGAAGGGTGCCAGACTGTTTTTTCTTACCGTGGCTCAGTATCTTGGCTCGAATCTGCCCCAAACAGCAGCCAAGCCACCGCCTGCTCTGGGGATGATCTCTTCCCGTACCTGCAGAAAATAAACCACTGCATGTAATGATGGCAATCAAACATCAGTGAGAGTCTCCATCCACCCTCCTCAGCTTTATAAAGTGCTCCAGTGTGACCCCATCAACCTTGCTATGAATTTCAGCTGTTGGAAATATTTTTTTTCTGAGGAATCATCAAGCTGTCAACACGGCAGGTTAACCACATACACCCTGTTGAGTCTTTGTGTTTCTCTTTGCAATCTCTTCCTGCCCAATCACAAATCAGATGTGCAATTACCTGACAAAAGGGGATTTTCAAGTTTACTGCCTGGTGGTCCTCACAGCAAATACACCAGTCTCCTCTAAAATTGGTCTTTTGACAAGATAACTTGTTTCTGAAGAGGACATGTGCCGAGGGGCTAAAATCTGGTGCACACAGACCTTTGAATGTAATCACACATCCAGCTGGTTTAATTGCAGAGGAGGCAAGTTAAAGCTGAGACTATATTCAGCCTCCATCAAAGAAAAACACACAACCAGAGCTCTAGGAAGCCACCACTGCGTGTCTTTTAAATACTCTGTTATTATTCTGTCTTTACACCACGCAAGAAGTAAAAGGAAATGTTTTGGATATCACTGCGCAATTCCTACAGGCTTCAGCTGGTCGGATGCCAGGCTACTGATTCTTAGTTCTAACTTAAAGAAAATCCATTTAACTAGTTAACCCAAGAGTGTTTATTACTTTAGAAAGTGGCAGCATTGGGGAAATTTCTATTCAGGTTGTTAAATGGCCCCTCATGAAGTCATACCACAAAAGGAGGGCTCCATGATTCATGTTTATCTTTGCAAACATGTCCTTGACCCTCAGACTTTAATCCAGACATCAAGGGAGGTCGATGCCTCTACGAGCCAGTCAGAGCACGAAAATACCAAGTTCACGCAAATTTTATGAGCATTTTTTTTTTAAAGAAAGTTTTAATATAGGCAAGGTAGGAACTAATTGAAGAATTAATGTCGAAAACTTGATCTAGTGCCAAAGTTGCTTCACAATCAGTGCGCACTCGTGGAATGTAGTCATGCGTCGCTGTTGTCTTTCGACAACATGCCAGAACCTACACGTGCGTTTTGGTTCAAGTAAAAACAGTTCAGGCACGCTTAAGTGGAGCTCTTTGCCTTACCTCTGTCTGGTAATGAGGTTGACATAATGTCTGACAGCTGCGTGGTATTTGGCCCACTCCTCCGGTGAGGCGTTGCTCCCGGGGCTCTCCGGTTTTGGGGGGTAGGCGTCCGCGAAGCTGCTCAAACACACCAGAAGGCAAACGAATGCCGCGAGCATCACCCAAGATCTCAGCATTTTGGCCATCTGAGGAGAGAGAAGGAACAAAACTCTTTAGAGATAAATGTTATCATTTAAAAAAAAAAACAATGAAATGTTTACGAATACGGTTCTGTTTTACATAAACATACAGACTCTGACTGTTTTAAAGTTGATCACAGATTTGCAAAAAGTCAAAGAAGGGAAAAATTCTTTGCATCAGAGTAAAACAAAGTAAGAAGACTTACTGTTTTATCCTGTATCCTGATGCTTTCACCTCAGTGGTGCCCCCGTCCTGTTGCTCTCCTCTCACTTCACAGGATTATATAGTGTGGGAAGGATACCTGATGCGCACCGAGTGACACTTAACCACACCCACTCCGTCAGGACACGCGCGTGAGCGGTTACTCATGTCGAAAGAAAGAAAGAAAAAAAGAACTGCTCAGACCTTAGTTTAGAGCAAATTTTTATTTGAAATGGAAAACTATTTATACAGTCGTTTTTTAAGACTGCTTAGAGTAAAAAAACGATAAGAAAGATCGTGTTGGAGTGGATTTTGGAGTGGATGTGATTTCAGCACCACGGACAGCACCCTGGGAAGCAGCATACAAACTGGCCTCAGCTCTGAGCCCTGATGCCTACATTACATGAGAGCCATCTACAATATAATGCTTTTCACTTCTGATGGCTTGTAGAACATCAGAAACAACTAATTACAAGCAAACATAAAGAAAAACAACTAACAGGCTCTTCACACTTTGGACGATGACCTGCACTGTGAAAAAGCACCTCAGCAGTAATTTTCCAAGCTGACACAGACCAGGTTTCACAGAATGACCACGATCCATTACTTATAATTTGCAATAAAAATAAATATTGTTTTGTTTATTCATTTTGTCAACAATATTCAAGCTTTGGGACAGCTGCAAGTAGATGCAGAAATAATGACTGAAAAATACTTTTAATGTGTTTTAAGATGATGAAATCCATGCCTGCATAATTTAAGAGCAGGTAAATCCCTTTACTTTGAGACCAGAGAGAAAAATTTTGATCTGGTGAAACACTTTTATTACTAATTCATAAGTATGGACTGAATTCACATCTAAGAACTGCCTTCATCGTCTAATCATTTGCTTTAAGGTCTTTGGTTATCTGGGCATCACTCGACACTCCAGCATACATTATTCAAAGCTTTTAATATACTCCGAAGTCAAAGGCCATATGCTACACATAGATTAGTAATGCTATCATGTTTGACACGCTCTTGTTAAAGCAGGGGAATTGATCACGCTTGTTTGACATATGCACTCTGACAAAAGACATTTTGTGCCCACATACCTTCCAGGTATCACGCAGACTCTGTTTAATGTAATTCATCACATTTACGATAGTTGGAGCAGCTTCTGTTTATCTTGCCTCTTCACGGTCTGCTGTTTAGTTCATGATGCCTGAAAGCGGCCCCTATCCAACCAGTGTAGGTGCAATATCTTTTTAATGTGTGTGTGTGTGTGTGTGAGAGAGAGAGAGAGAGAGGGGGGGGGGGTACAGAGGACAGAGATGTGTAGTTGGGTTGTTTTCAAATGGAAAACTTGTAACATGTTTTATATTTATTTCATTTTATTGCTTTTATTTATTTTGCTTAATTTTTTTTGGTCTCTTTATCGTTATGCATCGTTTACGCCACGTGTCACCTACCCAGTGAACAGAAGGCTTGTTGAAAAACTCGTACTAAAGATCTGTTTGTGAGTTTTGGTTTTATCTGTCGGTCCCTAATGAGTCTTAAAAATAGGTCAACTCAACCTAAGACAAATAACACGGCTTGACATTTTACACCGTGCCTTTTTTTATTTAACAAATTCTAAATGCAAATCCAGAAGTACAGCATAAAGAACGAAGTTCATCTGAGGGAACGTGGCAACAAGATGCTGCTAATCCCACTCACTTGATCATCAAGGTTATTTTGTCTTTAGTTTGATGGTAATTCGTGTCTATTAACACAAAACCAAGGAGGAGAGACATCAGCAATATGATGACATTTGCTGATGTTGTTGTTAATCAATCTGGGAGGAGGCTGTTTCTAAAAACTTTGAAGTTCATCATTCATTTGTAAGAAGGATCATTTGCAAGTGGAAAACATTTTAATTAGCAATCTTTCCAGGAGGAAACATCCCTTCAAGGTTGGGTTGTGCAGTGCTTGAAGAAAATGCACTAAAACTAAGAGCTACATGTCAGACTCCACAGGCTTTAGTTAGTATGATAAATGTTACTGCTCATGTAAAACTGGAAAAAAAAACACTGGTCATGCGTGACTTGTTGGGGAGGGTTTTTGTCAGGAAAAGCTTTGTTTTCTCCAAAAGTAACACAAGATCACAACTTAAAGATTAGATCAAAGTGGAGATGTTTCGTCATCATATTTGGTGAAAGTAAAATAGCATCTCAGCACACACACACCTGATACCGTCTGTCAAGAACAGTGGTGGAGGCCTGCTAGTTAGGCGTGTTTTGCAGCTGCAGGATGTCCTCACTGAGCTGTCAATGAAATTTTCTGTGTATCAAAATATCTTAGATACACAGTTAGAGGCCCTCAGCTAAACAGCTCAAGTTTGGCCAAAACTGGTTCATGCAACATGAAAATGATCCAAAAACACCAGCAATTTTAATTCTGCAGATGGTAAAACAGCCATCAACAAAAAACATACCTCTTTTTGTTCCAAAAAGTAAGTATTGGTCCCATGAAGTCATGAAGGGATTCTGCAATATGCAACTAGATTTTTTTTGTAACATATTCAAAGGTTGCAGTTAGCCACAGGACAGTTTGCGACTCCAACAGCTCTATCTATTGAGAGGGCTTTCTTTTTTTTAATTTAAGGTACAGGAAGAACAAAATATTACACTGCTAGTTCGCCAGCAGCTAGAATATCCACAGAAAACGAAGCCTATGTGATGATATTTGAGGGTTTACTGAATGAATAAAAAAAACTGTCATGGCAGAATAGAAGATCAGAGCATGCAACATGCTGTCTTACAGGCCTCCCAGGGGAAGTCACGACTACTGCTTTCTCATGCTTTTTATAGAGTCGTAAAAAGCAGCGGTTTTGTCTTTGTCTGTCCCTAATCCCTTGTCAAAAACACACCTTGATTTAGGCATAAATCCCAGCTTTACAGTGCCTGCAAACCTGAGGAGAAAAAAACAAGCAATTAAAGTGAAGAGGAGCGCATCTCAAAGCCTGCAAGTGGATTGAGGTATCACACATTGATTACACTGACCATTTCTGGGTAATTATTGTATCATAAATCACCTTTTTTATGTTGTGACAATTAGTGTATGAAGTTTTTCCACCAAGTTATGTCCAAACTGATGCAAAAATAGAATATGAAAAGGAAAATATGGCTTTTAACGATAAGTAAGAGTTGGTGAAAAGCAATCAAATAATGACTAAACCATTTTCCATTGACGGCATCTGATATTTGTGCTCGCCGTGGTAATCACACACAGCTAACAGTGGCTATTGCAACCATTCAGTTAATTCTACTACAATAATCAACTACTTTGCATTGCCTTTACACACCATAAAAGTCAATGGCAAGAGACAACAACATGCACAAGACAAACTCATTAGCTTGCCCCTGTTTTTATAGGTAAACAGTGAACACCTAACAGCCCCCGGATAAGAGAAAGGGCAGACAGACTAAGTTGTCACGGTCCAATAAAACTCAGCTAATGCTCTCTTGAAGAGCTGTTTGGGCTCCTACATATGGAGAGTGTTTGAGCTACCACCAAGGCCAAGATAATAAGACCAGTGGGAGGCAGATGATTTCCAGAACTTTTTAGTTTTAGTCTTTTACCAACTTTTCCTAGTAACATTGCCGCCATCAATGTCTTTGTTATGTGTTATGTAAGACACGGACAATTTACATAACTTTGTCATCAGAGTGTAATAACTCCTACAAATCCTGATGTTGGAAATCTACTTTCTGCTGCCTTCTACCTGTATTCTTCAAATGTAGCAGCGGCTATAAAAGCTTTTCTTCTAAACCTCTGTCTTCAATTTAGATGTTAAAAAACCACCTACTTTTCCATTTGGGCAACACACGCTGCCGTGTCCAAATAGAAAGATTATTGCCACACACATGCACAGAAGTCCATTCGAGTGCAGGAGCAATTTCCCAGGAGAATGTCTGACTCCTTCCTGCCATCACAGACAGAAAGGGGGAAATGATTATGCACTTTTATTCAGCCTTATCTTCAGAATGGGGGAGCCACTAATATGAGCAGAGTGCTTTTCATGAAGCCAGATCTGTTTGCACAGTTCAGGGAACAAAATGGGGGGTTGATTGCGGCCCACCACCACAGTACGATAATTCATGAGCATATGAATGGCTTCAAAGGAAGCCATCAAGTGATGCTGAGACAGGACTGTAGACGACGTCAGTGAATGAATAGAAAAACAAGAGCTGTAGAACATATTTCTTTCATGCAGCAAGCTTGTCGTTTCCACCGGTGGATCCGCCACAAACACATTTAATTTGTTTTGGAAAACACTTCTCATTTATATGTGTCTGGATTCCACTGGAGTAAAGATAATTAATCCAACTGCAGCATCAATTTGCGTGTTTTTAGGTGCGTAAAACTGCCCAGCAATATCTCACAAACTGATATGTTTACGAGTGAGCTGGCTGTGACGTCTCGGTGAACTGAGATGACGACATGGGGTTTGCGTGGCTTGGGAAAGGTTTAATTAAGAAGATGCTCTCAAACATGTCAAATATTTAGGTAAGAAAATTATTCATTTAAGATCGTCTGCCCTCTTAACGAGTGAGATGTCGCATGTTGTAGGTGTGAGACAATGCAGAGGCGTCAATGATGGCTGTGTGATAAACATACCACATCCCTCAACAAACAATGTGAGATCACACCAGATGTGACTCACTGTGTCTGTGGCCCACAGCATATTGGAAAAAGAGGATATTTCCTAAAAGATGTGCAGGTTCAAGATCTCTAAAGAGGTTAACTGAATTGGCAGTGGACACAAAAGGGAGCAAAACATGAAGCCGTCCACATGATAAATAAGCTCCACGGTGATTTATAAATGCCTGATACAGCCAATTTTGATAGAAGTTACAGAAAAATGGGCAATATTTAAGCAGCTGAACATCAATAATGAATGAAAGAGAAAAAACTCATTTATAGCCACGAGTGCATAAGTTCCAACAGATTGCTTTTGTTGGTGGGAGGAAACTTGAGGTAAACACGTCTCATGACTTGTTAAAGGTTTTGTTTTCTTGTTTCTGGCCAACAGCGAACACAGCCCCAGTTTTGAAATAAATCACTTTAATTCCCAGGCTTAGAGGTATGTGTGAGGGGTCGTATATCAGGCGCACCTTTGAGAGCAGAGAGGATGGTGATATTGAAGCAGACTTGAGTGTTGGTGAAAGATAATAGCTGATGTTCAAGTGATGTTCTATCAAAACTTCAGAAAAGCCAGAAATCAGAAGATAAAATAAAATAAAATAGTATTTTTAATTAAAAATATACAAACACAGATAATTAATTAAATAAGATTAAATAATATAATATAATAAATATATTTAATATAATATAATAATAAATATATTAAATAAAAACAACTTAGAATCTTATTCTCCCTTTATGATGCTCCAAACATTTCTGGACCGCAGGGAGGTCAGTTCAGCAGACAGTCTTGTAAATGAAACAGAGTTTTGTATTATCCTGTTGAGAGGAGGTGGAAGGGGTGATACTAGCCCATGTTGCCTCAAACTTCCAATATTCATCGCTGTGAAAACATTACACTTAAGTCCTCTGTGTCACGAAACTAAAGCGCCCCTCATACCATCACAGACCTTTTGGTTACAAAATCCTGGATGGTCTTTTATCTTTAGCTAAATGACTATAGAATCTTTCTAAAAGCAGCTGAAACATGGACTCATCTGACCTCTAACATCCTGGATATCTTTCTCTCCGAGACAAACCACAGTGCACTTGTTTAGTCAACATATGGCTACCGGTAATTGTTTGCATAATACCATTTAAAGTTACAATTCAAATGGCATTGATGAAGTGCGCTGAGTGAAGATGGATTTCTAAAGGTACTCTTGAGCTCAGTGATGTGATGGTTTCTAGAGGTGTTGAACCTGCAGATCATTCTTTGACAGATTTTTGACGCAAAGTGGAAACTATTCAGGAAGCTTTTTCTCTTTATTAGGCCTGAGCACTGAATGCGGTGCAAAGGCCTATTGGAACTGTGGCGTTTATTCTTATTCTTCTTTTTGATATTATTTTCCTAATAAATTAATTGCTTTTTGGGGGCCTCAAAGTGTGATGTCTCACCCACAAAGACTAAATGATAAAACTCCCACATAAAACAACATATCAGCACCAAAATTGGTACATTTGATGCCAGTCCCATAATGAACAAAAGTACAAATCAACAATTGGAATACAAATTAGTCCCAACCCCTGACAACAAGAAGTGTCTTATCCCATGAACCAGGAAGTACCTGTAACATAGCCATGAAATCTTTGATCTTCACCAAACTTGCCATGAGTAATGACAGTAATGCCCTAAAGGGAGTTAAATTAGAACATAATGGAGAAGATAGTAAATGGCTCCATAGCACCCCCTCAATATTTTAATCAATCAGCCCTGCCCACTACATTGACTAATATGGATGAAATTCGGCATGATTGTAGAACCTTCCAGTACCTTCAAAAAGGTCTCTTCGACATATAACTCAAACAGAAAGTCGGCCATTTTGAAAAAGGTGCCATTTTTTCTGTTCATTTTTACCATTTTTTTTTTTGTCAGGCATTTTCAAGAACTCCTCCTAGGGATTTTATCCAACTGTCACCCAAATTGGTCAGGATGCTCAGGAGGCATGTGTTTTGAAGTTGTTATTTCTTCCAATAGGAGCTATCGTTTAGGAGAGGCGGGGCCTCAAAGTTGATGCGTTGCAGTGAGAACAAAAATGGACTTAACTCCCACAAAAATAGCCTATCTGCACCAAATTTGCTAGTTATGTCAGAAATATCCTTCACATATGTGCATGTCAATAATTGGATTATAAGTTAGCTCCACCCCCTGGTGACAGGAAGTGACCCTTTTTAAGGCCTAAATGGTCCGATGTGCAGTCTGGCACAACAGTGCCGTAGGTGTGAGGGCCTTAATTGCCGCTTGAGGCTTTAATTTCTCTTCTGTATATTGAGTTGTTAACATAAAATTGAAAACATGTCTGACTTTAGAGTTTGGTGGCTAGACTGAGAAAAGACATAAAATGTCTTGTTTCTTTAATTTGCACATTAACACACATTTGCTTATAACAGTTGTTTTGTCAGGACATGTTGGCCCAGGTGTTCATTTTTGTCTTTTACTTTGTGCTTCCCATGAAATTAAGATAGAAAATGACTTTATTAATCCTTTCAGAGAAAAAAATGTAAACACTGATAGACTATATGTTTATTAAGTTCTTGGGCTATACACCTATTTTGAATTTAATTACACAACAACCCTCCCATCAGTAATATGAACTGATGTCAGATAAACATGTAGGATGCCTTTCAGAGCTCCATGTCATCAGTCATCTCCACACTCCTGCCCAACTGACTGACCATGTGCATTTCTCTTTTAAAAAAATGAGACAAATGGTGTTAATCAGCACAGAAGAGCTCTGTGCATCACTCAGCTCCGGCTTGTCCTGCTGTAATAAAGCTGGCTGACTGCCCGAGTAATTACTCTCATCTGTCTCAGTCGTACCAGCAAGAACCTGACTGAGTAAAAGCTTTCAGACGGGCCACAAAACAAGTTTAATTAAGGCACCAACCATTTTTTTCCTATGCTGTTGGTGTCTGATTAGAGACCTTCATGTAAAAATAAGACTCCTGACATGGTGCTTGAAAGAACATGTATATGGGCCCACATATACATGACTTTACAAAACTGTATTAATACAGTGAGTGAGCAGTGAGTTTAAATATTTAAGAGGTTTATTTTTAACTGAACCCTTACATAACAAAAAACTCCTTTAATCAGGACACAATTCTTTTGAAAGGTTAATGAACTCATTAACACAAGTATACAGTAGAAATGAAAAGTTACAAACTTAAACTGACAAAGTCATTATTTCTTATCACAACAGATGGACGGCTAAATAATACCAACCGAAAATAAAGCTCCTTCTTTTCCACTCTAAAGGATTTATTTTATGTAATATTTATGGGATGTTTACCATTAACATAGCCAGAGGACCTCCCAGCTTAAGCGCTACACACTTCCTTTTCGAGCATAGTTTCCACCATCTTTGGTAAGAATCCTTCCAAGAAGTGGAAGAAGTCATGAAAAACTCCTGCCTCCATATTGCTTGGCTCCAACGTCAGCACTGCCTTTGTGCTTTCAGTCCCGCCCACTATCTGGGGCTGAACTTGAAACTCCAGAGGCTCCTTGAGCTCTGGCTCTTTTTCAACAATGTAGGCTGTGACTCGGGACTCCAACTCCACACAGCTACCCTCTGGCCTCGAGTCTGCATCTTTGATCAGCTCCCGTCTCACTCTTCTCCGGCCAGCCCACACGACATGGTTTTGCACGCAGATCCATGGCAGGAATTCGGGCTTCCCCCTCTTTGACACTCTTGGCTTTTTGCTCTGAGGCGACACTGAGGTATCGCTTCCAGAAGACAGTGGCCTCTTGGCACCGACGACCACCGCATCCAGAGGGCTGGTCTCGTTCTGGGATTCAACACTGTCCAAGTCGTCATTGATTGAGGAGTTGAAGGAAGCCGATGTAGCATCCGTTTCCTTAGCAGCACCAGATGAAAGCTCACATAATACAGTATCTGTTGTTGCTGAAAGGTGACACTTGAGAACCGTTTTCAACACTCCCTCAACAGCAGAGCAAACCCTTTGGAACCAGAGCAGCCGGAAACCATCTCCCGCCATGTGCAGCTCGTTGCGCAGAGCCTCTGGGAGCGATGCTAACTTGAAAGGGATGCTGATGGTCAGCTGCTCTGGTGTGGACTGGGAGACTTCCCCGTGTGGGGTAAATAAGCGTATTAGTCCCCACGACTTCCCCTTGGCAGACTTGCGCTGGTACTGCAGACTGCGACAATACTTCTCAGCGTCCTGGCACTCCCTCTGGAAGCTGCGTTGGACACGCTCGTTCAGGTTTCCAGCCACATTGTGAGAGAGCTCAAAGGGGTCCAAAAGATTTAGCGGGCCCAGTTTGGGATGGGAATGAGGAGTCTTGGTGGGCTGTTCCTCTTCCATCGCCTCATCCTCTTTCTTTGGACTGAGGAAATTTATGACTGGGAGTAAACACCCCTCCCTTGGAGATATGACACTACTGGCAAAATCAAACTGGGCATAGAAGGAGAAGAAGCCAGCGAGCAGGGAGCCTGCATAGAGAAAGCAAAGACAGAGACTGGTTTAGATAAAAGTACTGCACTCAGTTTAAGCCACGTTAACTCTTCACTTTAATTTCCCTTACAGAGATCTTGTGCGTTCTTGCTGGGGGGCACAGCGATAGGCTGACTGGGGAAGGTGCAGTTCCACCCTTCAATCACACACTCTTCCTCCTCATCTGTAAAAAGACGAATATGACTGATTGAGAAAGGAAACAAACCACGAGATGCTGATTTTACAGCAAAAAGGATTCCAATAATGTAGAAATAAAGGTTTCTTTGTGACATATTTTGTCCCAAGTTATAACCATATTTATGTTCACACTCCAAATGGGGGAGCTGAGAGAAGAACACGGACAGTTAGACCACTAACAAATGAGGCATCCTTGCTGGATTACACCATTTTAAAGCAGCATCAATTCAACATGAGAGGCGACGCAGCTGCACTCGTCTTCTGTCCTCAAATCCTCACTCTTTGTGGTCTTACAACTGAGACCCTACAGTTCTAGATATTTGGCTGTGATTCAGCTCCATGTTACCAGCAGGAGAATGAAGGACTGGGAGATGTGGAGGCTGAAATTAGACAAATGAGGAAAGATTTTTGTTTAAAAAAAAAAAGCATTCCTGTTGATACACATGATGAATTTAGGTTACAATCCTGCTGCTCATGAAAAATTCCTTTTCTGTGATCATGAGAAATTTGTTTTCCATGATCAGTTTTCCCATCATGCCAAATGAATACGACGTCATAATGTCAGACATCGTTTTCGCAGCAGGAAACAAGCAGAGTCCCTGTAAATGATGCCAGGAATTCACCAGTATTCAACATGAAACTGAGCTTTGCCAAGTCCCCATCCATAAATAAGCATGTACACTTATGCAAGAAGGTCTTTTTTCTTTCTTATTTAAATATATTTTACCTCCTTTAATATTTGCATTTTGTCATCTTGTTGTGTATTCAAAAGTTGCACATGGAGATGAAACCATTTTGACATAATTGGCTTCAATTGATTTTTTTATTAAGAGCACAAAGAACTTCCATGTGAAGGAAATGTATATTTTACACATCAAATTATCAAATAATTTAAAATAAAGTTATTTTCTCTTTTCAAATGATTAAAACTATGTAAACTGTTGGTTTGTTGTAGAATAACAGCTCAGACAGCAATATGCATAACGCAGAAAAACATTCCTCTAAACAGATTTGTTCTAAAGAGACGTGTAAAGAAGGATGGATATGTAAAAGGCACGGCAGATTAATCAACTTTTATTTAGTCTGAACTGAAATCTGTCTCCACGGTGAGAAAATAAATTCTTAGATGAACTGTTAACCAGCAGTACAACTAACAACAAAGCTACAGACATAAATTATACAATAGATTTATTTTTAAAAGCTCATTTACTTATGAACAGCCCAGATTTCAAAGTTTGGGAAAAAAAGCAATTTCCGACATGTTTGTAAAACTCACAGAAATTCCCTTTTTAAAAAAAAAAAACACTTGCACAACTACACCACCTTGGTAAAAGTAAGAAATAATGAGCGTAGGCACAAGCTGAAGTAATGTAGCACTTACAGGCCATGTCTTTGAGCTGCTCCACTGTGGGGAGAACAGGAGGCTCACAGCTCTGGAGAAAGAAGATGATCAGCAGTGTCAGAGCATAGTTGTTGAGAAGGGGACCGGCACCGCTGGGATTACCTGCAGGTCACATGTTGATAAGAGTTTAATTAGAAAATGAGCATGAAAATGTACTTACAATAAAAAAATAATATGTATAATGGTGGATAAAATCTGAATATTTTGCCTTATGAGCAACACTTTTACTTGAGTTGACCATCACTAAAACATATTTGTGTTTGTTATTAGCATGTTTTGTTTAGTTTGAGGCTCAAAAACAAATTTCTTGGTGCTTGTTTTAAAAAGTCACAGGATGGATGGTGATTCCTGTGGCCTGGGTGTAGAGTCAGACTGAATTCACTGAGAGTACATCAGAACAGACTCGCTGGCAGTGATACTGTTGCAAATTTTGTTTTATTCAGTCACAGTCAGAAAGATCATTTCTGATGCACAGCAATTTTCTTTTATTACTAGCGTGCCTGATCAAAGGAAGTGCTTTAAAATCCAGCTCTGAATTAAAACAGCACCTTTACCTGTCATTAATTCCATTATGCTCTTTAAAGTCTGATGAAAGGTGAATTGGTAGCATTAAAGATATAGTTCAAAGGAAAATGGCTAGATATGGCCCAAGAATGAAAATAATCAGTGTGCTCCTTCCTGAATGATACCTTTATTATGATTTTATTCAATATGAGGAATCACAGTCTGAACACACAAACAGCTGTAATTACGATGTCTTTATTTTGACCGGAGCTTTGATAGCAGGGTACCAAAAATGAAAAAAGAAGGGCAGATCCGTGAATCGTGCCAGTTTGATCAGAGGAGGAGAGTGTAGCTCCACTGACATCTGCTGACCAAAGGCTGAAATAACTGCTTAAATGTGCAGGTAACCAAAAAACAAAAGGAAAAAGCACTAATTATATGTTTAAATATGTCTCCAATAATTTACAATTACTGCATCAACCTACCAGCAAGCTGCTTCTGCTTGGCCCAGTAGCGGATGGTGTACACCAGAGGTCTCAACCTGTCTTCCATCCCTGAACACAGCTGGAGGAAGCGGGTGTTCCTTACTGCCAGTCTAGTTAAGGATACAGATATTTGTACTTGCTGGATAACACAAAAACATTCTTATCAAGTCTGAAAAGTTATTATGCTTCCCATTAGTCTATAACAGAGAAAAGACAAGGTTATTTACTGACCTGTTGTTAATGGTGATGTCCCCATGGAGGTTAAGCTCTTTGTGATGGAACTTGACGACTGGGAGGCGAGCGGTGCCGACCACGTGAACTTTGTGCACACTGGGAACACAACGTTTCAGGATGGTTGCCACAAGCTCTAGAACTTCAGCTGGAGAGGCTGCTGATAAGTCGATATCAGAGAGAATGGAGTCCTCAGAGTGCCCATCGTCGGACATTCCTTCACTCGCCTGGAGAACAAGTCAAGGGAGTGAATTCAACACCCAGAGGAGCCCCTGCTGAGGTCACATCATGTGCTATTTTAGCTTCAAGTGTGTGGATTAAATAAACATGACAAGTGCTTAACACAGAGGCAAAAAACATAAAAGCAAAACAAATTCTGGTTTATATTAAACTGTGTGATGGTAGACTGGTGACTTGTCCAGGGCAAACCTGCCTCTTGTCTGCTAATTGTTGTGATAGGTTCCAGCTCCTACGTAACCCTGAATTGGCATAAACAGTAACGATAACAACTGAACTAATTAAACTGTCATACCTGGTCTGTGGTGGTCTTGGTGCGGGCTTGGAACACCTTGGTATTTTCCAGGTCCAGGAACAGGTCTAAGTCACAAGAGTGGATGCCAAAAGTGTTGACAGATGAACCAAATGGCAGAATCTGACTGTCTGCAATCAGTAGAAGAATAAACTGTCAGAAGGGGACAAAGCCATTGTATCATTTAATATCATTATGCAAAACCCAGTTTGTTTGTTTACAAATAGGTCACCTGGAAAAAATTCTACAAAAACCTCTTGAAGAAGCTGAATAAATAAGCTTCGAGCCTTCTTTTCATTTTCTCCCAGCTGAAATCGCTCAACTATGTACCGCATCTGTGCATCCACCTGAAGGAGGACAGAAGAAAACCAATTCCAATGTGACTAAATCACTTAACATGCAAGTTTATAGAAACTGACTAAATACACACATTAAACTAAATCAATATTAGGTATCAACTGTAGTGCAATTTTTTTGACAGTTTCAAAAACAAATTTTGTTTTTTATTTCACCCTAAACATGTGTATTGGTAGTATGTTAATATGCACATGTCAGACTAGATGTTGAGTACAAAAACTGTAAAATAGATGCTTACAGATGCCAACTGACACAAGTCAGGTTTGAGACGATCAAGAACTTGTTGGAGGTTCTGGGGGTCATTCTTCTTCTTGGCAATCAACTTGAAGTCCTTCTTTTCTCGAGGTTTAACACGCAGCTTCAGGCCTTTCATCTTATGCTCAACACAGGACAGAACTGCCTCTATGCTCTCAGTCTCAATGAACTGCACAATGGCATACACACCCTGTGAGTACAGACAGAAAAATCACTTACTTTCCAATCTTTCAACAGAACATATGCTACTTTAAAGGCAGCAGCACGGTAAGGCTGGCCATGTTATTAAATATTAAGATGCATCTCACTGTGTGCAGCTGTCTGACCTTGTCCTTATCTATGATGACATCTGAAACGGTCCCAAACTTTTGGAAGTACTCAGCTATGTCAGTCTGAGACACGTCAGGCCTGATGCCGCTGACAAACACACTGTGCTCCTCCTGGGTCTTCCTGGTGTCCCGCACAGTGCTCAGAGTCTGATGCTTTCGCCCCTTCAGATGCTGATCCAAGCTTGGCACTGCAGGTCATCAAAGCAGGAAAAGGAACAATTTTATATTTAAAATTTTTTAAAAGACTGATATGATGTCTTCAAAGAAAAGAATAAATAAGACATATAAATCCAATTTCAGCCGGGTAGTTTATACACACAGTACCAAACTAAAGTTTTTAGTCAGCCCTCAGATTGCTATGTTTTGCCATGAAAACAAGTGTGTGTGTGTTAAGGTTTGGAGACAAAAAATACAGGACGCGGTTCTAAAAACCGTGTCCTCTGTTGCTACTTGGTTCTAACGAGTTTGGAAGTCAATCTCTTTTACCAAAAAAAAATAAATAAATAAATATTTGTTAACCCGCTAGCTGCTGTTCCTCACCCTCTGAAGTTGACTGGTAACAAAACCATGGTTCACGCCATGTGTGGTCACTAGTTTGCATGTTTGAATGGTTCATACTCAAAAAAAGACAAAAACATCTGAAAATTGTCAAGTATATGAACAGAGCAGAATAGACATTCATAGTATTGCTCAAATCTACTTAATAGAGTTTGTAGTCTTGAAGGCAAACCGAATCCAGCTTCAGGCAGGGGCAAAAGACAAACACTTTGCCCCCTCAAATCAAATCTGCCAAAAATGCATAAACTACCCCAACTCTCTGTCCCCTCTGACTACACCCAGCTGCGGGACCCCCTCTTTCTCCTCCCAGGGAACAGATCAGTGTTTAGTATGCAAATCAGTTGACAAGTTGCTGGATTGTTAGATGTCAGATTTCTCCCTCTCGCTGAGCTGCTGCAGAGGTAAAACTTTAAGGAAGTAAGGGAGAGAAGCTCTACTAAATACCTATATAGCGATTTATATCGTGTGAAAGTACTTAATAACTAATTAATAATAAATAAAGTAGTATATAATACACACACACACACACACACACACACACACATATGTAAAACTTTAAGGAAGTAAGGGAGAGAAGCTCTACTAAATACCTCGTAGCGATTTATATCGTGAGAAAGTACTTAATAACTAATTAACAATAAATAAAGTAGCATATAATACACACACACACACACACATACATATATAGAGGTTAGGTTAAAGGCCTGACAAAGTGCAATCCATTTATTCACACCTATAAACAACAATATAAAGCTAAAGCATTATGTGCATTCATGATGCCCCGTTCACATTTCTGCCAGCCCTCTCCTGTACGCATCCATATCACCGACCTTGAGGCAAATTAAGGATTGTTCAATACTAAAAGTACGCAGTACTTTAAATAAACATTTAATTATATATAATACAATAACCAGCATAAATATGTCACAGTAACAATTAAATATAATGTAGAACTGACATGTAGATGTATATGGCAACATGAAACTTTAACAATCATGTTATTAATAACGTTAATCTGCTCAGAATAAGTTATTAACATAGAGTGGAACATGAAACTCGTGCGTGGCTAACTTAGCTTCCTTACTTACTGTTGGGTAAGTTCACGTTGCAAAGACTGCAGTGAAAGCCTTTCGGGGTCGTTTTAATGTCTTTGACTGTCGACATAGCGCTAAAAAAAAAAGTCAACAAATTAATATTAAAGGATATAAACCAAAGTTCCCCGTCATAAACGAAGCTCAGGGACGACCGTCCTATGTGCGTTTCTCAAATCTCCCTCCAGCGTTAGGTCTGCGTTTCAGTCCAGTCCGCCCCGAATATCCTTCCGGGTTGTTCCAGTTTCTTTAACGACGTTCCCGGCTTCCAAATAAGGTCGAAGCTTGTTACTTAATAAAGATTTGGATTTATTGAATCCAAATATGCAAGGAAAAAATTTTAAGCCAAGTTGTATAGTTGATATTGTTAATATTAATATGTACCGGTTTTAATAGGAGTTTGCTGTCAGGCTGTGAATTATTCAGAAACTGGCTTGGATGTGCGTCTTATTTACAAACTTAGATGTCGACAGCAAAGTGATAGCACTAAATTAAATGTTCCAGTTGTATCAAGATTGGTGGGAGTTTTAGATTGGCACAGCCCAAAAAATGTCTATATTTCAGGAGTTCAACCATTAGGTGGTACGAGTTGTGTTCATAGTGAAAATATCTGAAAGAAAACTCAAGTTATGAAAAAAAAATTCCTTTATATAAAAAAATATATACAAATGTTGGTTTTGATGTTAATGACATCCTTCCAAAACTATGTAAAAGCAGTTTTACCTGCTTACAAAAAAACATGGATAAAGTCTGGATGTGTCTGTAACATGTTTTAAAGCTGTTTATTACTCATAAAAACTACCTGGGGCTGAAGATAAAAAAAAAAAAGAAAAAGGAAAAAAAAGTAATATAAGTAAAAATAAAGTAATAAGCACACTAACTTTCATTGTAGTAAAAAAGAATTTAATCACTTTTTTTTTAAACCTGCAGTATAATATGTGAAAAACCAGTCAAATAATACAGACAACTCATAAAAAAGAAGCTTAAAACAATAATCCCTGCTGTACTGGGGCATAAAAACAGTGCTTCATTTATAGTCAATAAAACTACTTTGTATCACACCTGACACACTAAAAAATAAAAACAACCTAATTAAACAAGAAGAAAAACAGCTATGATGACTTGTATATACACAAATACAACTATTTTTTAGCTGATCTTCCTCTTCGGGTTTTAGGCTGCGGTTCAGCTTCAGCCTCTTCTTTCCTCCTGTTATCAGCAGACTCTGCCGTCACATCAGCAACCTTCACCCCACGTCTGCCTCTCTTGGCAGGTTGTGCTTCTGAGAGATCCTCCTCTTCAGCTTTGTTTGTACCCTTTAAAGCAGTTTTGCTTTCAGCGTCAACATGGTTAGCCGGTTTTGATTTCCTCCCTGCCTTAACTGGTGTTGGTTTAGGAATGTCAAAGATTTCCAGGTCAGTTTTCCACTTGACAGATTTGTTGGACTTCTTTGGATCTTCAGCTGCAGGTTTGTTTAAATCATCAGAAGAATTTGCCTGGTCGCCGGTGGCCACTTCTTCAGCTGTGGGCTTCACTGCTGCTCGTCTCCCCCGCTTTGCTGGTTTAACTGGTGCAGGAGCAGTCTCTAATGGCAACACTGCGGATTCTTCAGTGCTCTCCTCTGGAAGTGCTGCCCCACGACGTCCTCTTTTAGCTGGAATGACCCGAGATGTTTTCCCTTCCTTTGTGCTGCTGGGTTTTGGAACTTCGACACACTGCTCAGCCTTCTCGACTTCAGGATTTTCAGAACTGGCAACTTCTTGCATCACTGGTTGTCCTCTCTTACCCCGTTTAGGTTTGTCTGTAGCGGAAACGAGAACTTCACGAAGCTCGGTGGACTCCACGGTCTTCACACTCTCAGTGTCAGCTTTAGCTTTTCGCCCCCCTCTTCTGGGCTTGGCAGTCGCAGAAGCTTGCTCACTCACTGCTTCTGGTTCAGCAGCTGGAGTTTCTGCCTTCTCTGGAGCCATCATTTCCACAGTTTGGACCTCTTCTGTTGGTTCTACTTGATCTTGCTCAGGTTTTCTTGTTCGCCTCAATTTCTTAACAGGCTCCTGGGAGTCGGTAGCTTCTATCAAAATTGTCTGTTCTTCCACTTGCTGTCTGGCATTTCGTCCCCTTTTGGCCCTGACTGGAGGCTGAGACTCCTGCTTGGTCTCCACCGTGGACCCGATATCTTCTACCACGTCATTTTGTTCAACACTATCAAGCTTGGCTTTTCTCCCTCTCTTGGGTTTTACAGCAGTGGGAGGATCTTCCAGAGTTTTCTCTGGCTGTGGCTGAGCTGGCTCCACAGGTGCTGGTTTAGTTTTTCTCCTTCTGAGCAGCTTTGAGACAACTTCATCTGCAGGCAGTGCAGAATCATCATTCTCTTGACAGGTATTCATCAGAGAGGCTGGGGAAATCTCTGTTGTAACTTCTGCTTCTACAGCTGTGCCATCTGGAGACTTTGCACGTCTGCTTCTTGTCGTCTGTTTAACAGCAGGAGGCGCTGCCGCTTCGGTTTTCTTCCCTTTTCTCCCTCTGACTGGGGCAGGATCTGCAGGCTTCTCTACACGCTTCTCATCTTCCTGTTTTCCTTTAGGTTCCACCAGTTTTGTTCTCCTGCCTCGCACAGCTTTATTCTGAACCACAGCTGTGTTTGTTTCTGTGACACTGCAAGCTTCTTTCTCCACATCAGGTAAATTCTCTGCTTCAGGTGCCTGGACAGTTTTCATCAGCTCTGATTCATCTTGATCCGTGTTGCTGCGGACTTCCTGCAGATCTCTGCTGGTTTTGCTTGCTTTTGCTTCTATAAAGATGAACACAAAAGATGAATCCAACTTTTTAATCCGATCTTGATTACTTGCACCAAACAAACATTTTGACTTGTGTTGCTTGGTTCAAATTAACTAACTGGGCCCTTTTTAAACCAACCTCAAACAACAAAAAAGACTCACCTTTTGCTGTGGCAGCTTGAGGAGCATTTTCAGTGTTTGTGCCAGATGCCTCTTGCTGCTGTGGCGCCGACTGTTCAGGTTGTTTTGCTTTTCT
Source organism: Telmatherina bonti (assembly GCF_933228915.1). NCBI lineage: Eukaryota > Metazoa > Chordata > Actinopteri > Atheriniformes > Telmatherinidae > Telmatherina > Telmatherina bonti. The sequence goes on along the minus strand of NC_136630.1, from coordinate 19,599,390 downwards.
TCCTCGTTTGGGTTTAACCACAGGCTTCTCAGGAGGTTCTGCACACTCATTTGCATGGTCGTCAACATTAGCTGGGGGTCTCTGTTCACTCTCAGGTTCTGGAGCAGTTTCCATTATAGTGAGGACCTCTTCTACAGCTTCAGCTTGATCCAGGACTTTTTTGGCATTTCGTCCTCTTTTCGGTTTAAGAGCAGCTTTAGAAAGCTGAATGGCACCTTCTTCCACTGAAGACTCGACATCCTTGTTTTCAGTAGCCTTTGCATTCCTGCCTCTTGTCGCGTGTCTGACTACAGGTGGAATTGCAGCTTCAGTTTTCTTCTGCCTTCTTCCTCTGATTGGAGCAGTGGCAATGGGATCTTCCAAAGCTTCAGGTGCAGCAGCTTCTTTAACTTCTGCCGTTGCCCTTCTTCCTCGTGCTAATTTCTTCCCTCTGCCAAGAGCTGAACCAGCTGTATCCATTTCTATGACTTTGTTGACAGTTGCCTCCGCCTCAGGAGAAAGCTCATGTACCGTTTCCACTTCCTGCTGTGTTTCTGGCACAGAGGGGAGGGTGTCCATGATTTCTGATGACTCATCTTCATTATGTCCCCCTTGAACTTCCAAGTTGCCATCATGAAAAGCATAATTTGCCTTTGGCTCTACAATAAACAGGGTGAAACAAGGAAACAAGTTATAACCTTTAATATGCATCATAGACCCAAACAATAAGAAAACAGAAAACTAATAAACTACAAATCACTTCAATGACTTTGTTCTAATAAAATTCACCTTCTGCTTCATGGACACTGCAGTCCTTTGGAATTTGATTTTCATCCTGTTATAAAATAAGAGAAAAAATGTAAATAAATGAGCACTTGTAGAAATGAAGCAAGTAAAGAATGTAAACGTCACTTGCAATCAGAGTACTTCCGTAACATGTCCAATTCATATACAACACATAACTGCATTACTTAAATATAGATGCAGTGCTTCCATGGTTACCTGGTTCGGCTCCTGTTGTCCTGATAGGTCAGTCATTGGCTCCTCCATCAGCTCTTTAACAGGAGAACTCTTCTCCTTGGGTGCTTCCACCATTCTCTCGACATCAGTGAGGCACAGCATGGGGAAGCCCTTTGCAAGTGGAGTTTCCACATCTGTTGCTTCAGTTTGGCTATCAGGGTTTTGTATGCGTGTTGGTGTCTCAAAAAGTTCTTTCACACCATCCAAACTCACTTCGTCGACCACTTTTGGTTTTGGAGTCTTCAGGAGTTTTCCTCGAAGGTCTTCAAGAGGTTCTGTCTTCAGTTTCGGGGTCTTAAAAATTCTCTTGACTCCAGTTAAACACTCTTTTTGTTCAGGCTTGAGTTTTGGAGTTACAAGAAGTTTTCCTCTGATGTCTTCTACAGGTTCAGCCTTCTGTCTTGGGGTCTTCATGATCCTCTTGACTCCAGTGAGACACTCCTGCTGCTCTGCTTTCTGCTTGGGAGTTTTCAGTATCTTTCCTCTCAAGTCCTCAATAGCTTCAGCCTTCTGTCTTGGGGTCTTCATGAGCCTCTTGACTCCAGTGAGACACTCCTGTTGCTCTGGCTTCTGTTTTGGTGTTTTCAATAGTTTTCCTCTCAAATCTTCAACAGGTTTGGCCTTTTGTCTCGGTGTCTTCATCATCCTCTTCACTCCAGTAAGACACTCTGGTAATTCTGGCTTCTGTTTTGGTGTTATTGCAGAGTTTGTCTTCAAAGCTGAGCGCTGCTGTTCACTGGACTCAGAGTGAAGTTTCAAGGCAGGAGTCTCACTAGCGTCTTCATCTCCATTGAGGAGGCGCTGGACTGCCTCACTGTTGTATCTTTGACCCTTTACTGTAGATGCAACACTCAGTGGAGATACTATCATCTCACCTGCAAGGCAAGTAACATGTTTCTCATTTTAGCTTTTTCTAAAATATTCTAAAAAGCTCATACTAATTAGATTTTAAACTTAAAACAACTCTTAAAAACCACTTAGAAAGCACAAATTACCTAGCTCCTCTGGTGTGTGGAGCACCGACTGTTCTACCATCGATGTGCTCGGGTTGCCTGCTGGAGTCCCCATGACAGTGCTCTCAGTGATTAAAGACTTCCTCTTTCTTTCACGCACAGGAGTTTTAAACATCTCAGAGATGCCTAAAAATGTAATCCATAAGGAAAAAGAAAAAGAAAAATCCAAATAAGCTGCAAAAAACTGAAGTGCTACTATTTACTGTGATTAAAAGAGGGGCAATTACCAGTTAAGTCTTCATCCATTTTCATGTTCTTTTTGCAGAGAGCAGTATTGGTAACAACTCTTGGTGCGGCTCCAGTTGGATGCACCGCTGTTCTTTTATGAGCTCTGCCCACAACAATAGTAGCAGGCGAGTCTGCATGTCCGGTGCTCACATGGCCCACAAGTTTTCTGGCAGGAGTCTGACACATTGACAGTGATAAAACCATTACAGGGATTCCAAACAAGTAACACTGATTTCAGCATCATAAAGCCAAGCTACAACTACATGAGGTACTGTATGATGCAATTATTCACATTCAAAGTCACAATTATTGATTCACAAGATTTAGTTTCCATTAAAAGCAAAAGAAACAAACATGTTTTTGCTGTCCCTAATGGATCAAACAATAAAACTTGTTCCAGCAGCCCAGCTAACCTGCAGTTTCGGCGCTGCCTTCTTCGTCGTCTTCAGTGTGATCTTTTTCTTAACTGGAGCAACAACTTGAGGCTTAGTTTTCCCAAATTTAACAATGTCTGTCCAGGGAACAGCAACTGAAAGGAGAAGTGTGAGAAACACAAACATACAAGCAAACATATTTACATTTTTATATAAAATAAACATAATTAAAAAAAGCAACTATAAATGCACATTATTCATATATATATATTAAATGTTAAACTCAAGTGTAATAAAAACAGCCAAGCAGTTTTCAACTGTGCTCTTTATACCCCACTACGCCTTTTCACTACATTTTCTATTTACCAACAAAGACAAGTTAAGGAACAGGGAAAAAAAAACTTGAGCATTCAACATACGTTTCATGGATGCCCGTGAAACACCACTTCTTCTCTGCAGTACTTTTACTGCGCTTTTGGCAACGCCTGGCGTTTTCCAAGATGCACTCTTCATGCTCTTCCTCTTCAGATTCATCTTTGGGGTAACAATGACTGAAGGCTCCTTCTCAGCAACAGTAGGAGAGGGGGTGGTGATGCGGGACACTGAGAAGCGCCCTTGGATCATTGGGGTCTGTACTTCTGAGTTTATGGGAGTTGTAGACAGTGTCACACCAAGCGTTGGAGCCCGTTTCACAGAGGCTGGACTGGATTTTCCCAGAGAAGACCTTTTGTTTATAGGGGTTACTCTGCAAGCTTCCTGACCTGGGGTTGAACTCTTGCCTTTCGGAGTCTCCACTTTTTTTGTAGAGGGAGATCTTCCCCTTGCAGGAGAAGGACTCTTGGATTTTGTTGAACTCTCCGCGGGAGCTGTTGCCTTGGGAGATTTCTTCCCAGGGGATGTAGATTTGGGAGAACAGGACCTGGATTTGGGAGACTTGGCAGGAGATGCCCCCATGGGAGACTTTTTCTTTAGAGATGCGTCTACGGGAGAAGAAGGCCTGGATTGAGAGGCTTTCTTTCCAGGTGAGGCAGGCTTGGGAGAAAGAGATCTCGATTTTGGAGAATTTCTTCCAGTTTTGGGAGAAGTACTCGGAAGGCTCAGTGACTTCTTAGGTGAAGGGGTCTTCTTTTTTGCAGGGCTTCGCTCCTATAAGAAACAAGACGTACATGTAATCAGAGTTCCTGGTGTGTAGCAACATGATTAAGTCTGATTAACCACTCTTACTTTCAGTAAGCCAATGACAGAAGCTCGTCTGAGCAGTGACTGTTTGGTCTTAAAGACACATAAGCTTCTCCTCGGAGTGGCTCCCCTGCGCAGAGGTGAGTCAGGAGGCAGCCGCTTGTCAAACAACTCTGGGCTCAAATGACCTCCAAAGGAAACGCGCTTCTTTTTTAGGGGCTGTGTCTGTAAATCAGTCTCTCCACTCTTGCGTTTTTTCACTAAGACGAAAAAATAAACACAAACTTTAAAATCAATGCAAATGGTTTTTTTTTAAAAGAGTAATGACTATTTAATAAAACACAAAAAAGATTAATAAAATAAGGATACAGTGTTATAGTGAAACCTTTTTCAGCATTTCCTGAGTTTCTTGGTGATCGTCTTTGAGGATGCTCCGTTTTGGGAGACGTCACCGTTTCCACTTGTTCTTCAGTCGCCAGTGGTTTGACTGATGTGGCCTCCTTACTCCTCCTTCTCACAGGAGACTTAGCTGACTGAGAGATTATCTCAATAACCTCTGCAGCACTAAACTTCTGAGAAGCTGTGCTGTTTCTTCTCCGTGGTGTAGTTGCTTCAAGCTTGTTGGCACTTTCAGCTTCTCCCTCGCTGGGCCTGTCCAGGTCAGCGGAGGGAATCTGGAAGGATTTTCCCCGCTTCTTAACAGACTGAGGGGTTCCACTGGCTTTAACTTCAGCATCAGCAACTACTTTAGCTTCGTCCGTCTTCGGAGTGAAAACAGGGTTTTCACCAGTTTTAATCGATGAACCATATTTTGGAGTGCAAAACCTTGCAGGTGTCTGAACTTGACTTGCAGAAGATTTGCGAGGGGTCTTGACATCCAGGGACTGTTTGATCATTTGATACAGGTCACTGAAGGGAGAATTGGTGTGGCTTTGCAACTGGCTGCTATCTGCTGTAGACTCCAACTCCAAAGTTTTCTCCAAAGAACGCTGGATGTTGTCATGGTTAGCGCCATCTTTGAGATGAGGGTCTAAAAACAAAAGGGTTACCGATAGCAATTAGTTTGTTGCTAAAGTTGAAGGACATGCATTGTCGATGTGATTGTTGTGGAAGGTTCCATCAGGTTGTAGTAAACCACACATCGCTTACTTCCTAATAAGAGGCCAACAGATGAACAAAATCAATCCAGTTGAAATGTTTTCCAAGTTTATAAGAAAAATCTAAAGTAAATTAAAGACATTGTCTGAAGCAGCTAACACAAAGGTAGTTATAATTTAGCAGTAACAAGTGCTTTTTTTTGTTTAAGGTCCAAGAGAACATGGATAAATACATCACCAAAGTTGCTAATGTATTTGAAGTGCACCGTGTGCATCAGTGTAAACGGTGTAACAGGAAATGGTGCACTGACTAATGTTCTGCAATTAATTGTGTTAAATGTTTTTAACACATTGATGGAAAAACTTAATGAACTGATGCTGCATATTTGTTTGACTTAAACCTGCATAACACTTAGAATTTGTAAACACAGCATCATAAAAGCTTCCTTGGTGATTGGTGAGGTGGATTGGGAAATTCAAAACCGATGTGTGATATGTGAATCATGTTGATATCAGAAAATGATAAGGATATTGGATCAGATCAGTCCCTACTGTAATTTGTTATTTGACAATTGTGCAAATACATCTGCAGAATAGCTGAAATGGTGTTATGCCATTGCCCTGTGATAGACTGGCGACCTGTCCAGGGTGTACCCTGCCTCTCCCTAAACGATTGTTTGAATAGGTCCATATCCCCACGTCCCTGAATTGAACTCAGCAGTTAAGAAAATGGGATGGCATTATGTCAGAGTTTAAAAAACGGAGTTAATAACAACTGTAATTGTTTACAGAAGACATTTTCTGCATTATAATGGGTAAATGTGCAATATTCCTGTTGAGTTGTTTTTGTTTTTTTAAAATATATTTTATGTATTATTCACTGCAGTTGTTTTTAATTTACATTATTGTCTGTTCTTCTGTCAACATTTACTTTTTTAAATGCATCCTTTTATCTTCAAGTTTGAATTTTGAGCATGTGTCTGCACAAAAATTCCTACCCACAAATGGCAAATAAACTATCTGAATCCAATCTCACCTGTGGAAACTTCAGACACCCTCTTTTCTCCCCTCTCAGCAGTGACTGCATCAGCAACTTGTTGATCTTGAAGAACCTTGAACAAAAACACCCTATTAGAACGTCTGTAAAATAATTCAATCAAGTTCAAACTAAATAAAATAATTACTTTGAGGCTTTCAGTTTTGCCTGCAATGGAAGATCTCTTCTTTGGTGTAGGTGCTGGTGGGTACTCAAACCTGAAAAGTTATGACAGAAAATAAAAACCCCGTCAAGACAACAATTCTTCACATTTCCACTGCATTCAGGTTACATCAATGCATTTAGTCTTTACTGTGTTCAAAATAATTTTGGTCTGTCATAAATTGAAACAAAGTACACTTCTTTGTTACTGTGTGAGAAATAAAAAATAATCTGAGCCTCTCAGTTGTAAACACAATCAATTGTACTATGTTGTTGGTTGACATCTCATAAATTACAGCTTTTTTAATGCTCGTGGCTCTCCTCCTTGAAGAGATTGCAAGAATTTGGCCCAGAAGTAACTGATAACCAAAAACAAAAGACCATCATGTCCCAGGCTGGAGAAACTGCTTTTGTTTTTTTTCTTTTAAAGCAAGAAAAGAAAACAAGCAAACAAACAAACAAAAAAAGGAGTTGGGTGTATTATTTGAACAGTGACAACTGTTGATGCAGACTCATTTTGACGTTAAAACTAAATAAGATGTTACGATGTTTATTTTTACCCTCACCTGAAAGAACGATCAATGACAGTAATCACATCTCCATGTTTCAAACACTCAGACTGCTGAAGTGCCTTTCCATTGACACGTGTTGGATTAGATGAACTTAAATTAGTCAAAATAACCTGGGAAAGAGATAAACATAATCTCAGAGATAAAGTAGCTCAGCATATCACAGTAACACTTACATTACTATAGAGGAAAATACTATAGAGGTTAGAAATGAAAATTAAAACATTAAAGTGATAAAAGTAGTAAGATGGCAGCCATGCAAATTCAAAATTAAATAAGTTAATCTTCTGTATGTTTTATTACCTCTTTATTTTCATTCAGATCGATTCTGCAATGTTCCTTAGAAACATGAGGGAGCTGAATACGGATATCACAATCAGGCTTCCTGTAAGGTTAAATGTAAACACAATCAATATACAGATAATTTGGGAACATATAAGGTAAAACATCACCATGTTTACAAATACAGCTTTATGTCTAAACAGCAGCAACTGAGCATCCTCCAAACATACCAAGAGCTTAAACAGAATCTTTCAAGACCACCATAATAAGGGGTTACTTACCAACAGATGCACTTTCATGTTTTAAATATACAATAAGGATTAAATTAACCAAAACAGACTATTTAATCTAATTTCCAAACACAAACAAATTTCCACCAAAAACATAAGTGATCTTACCTTCCAAATAAACATGTTGCAGTTAGAGGAAACTCAGTCCCATCTCCTCCACTCCTCTTAATCACTACTATTTTCCCATGTAATGGCATTTTTCTCAAGTTACCTGAAAACATTGAAACATGCATGCAGGTGTAAAGCTCCACAGAACAGAGGAAATGTCTGGTCTTTGTAACCGAGGAAGATTTTCAGGACTTCAACATTTAATAAGAGTACATTTTGAAATTTGTAAAATTGCACTAAAATGATGTAGAAATAAATTTATTATCAACTAAATGGCACTCTTTTCTACGAAAGGTTGCTACACAGCGAAGTGGTAATCAGCGCGGGCTTTAATTAAAACGCAATTTAGTGAGATCCACGTGCAACGTCGTCTCTTTTACTGGGAGCTTTGGGAATTTAATGCTCAACAGTAACTAGCGACCAGCAAATTAAGATACTGTCATGGTGACACATGCTGCTATATAATACATTTTGCTTCAATATTATAAAGTCAACGTGAAGCCTTGACAAGTTGTCGACGGTGTTCGGTGTAATCTAACCTTCAACTGGAGACACTGGCGGATCTTTACCCGAGAGTCCGTTTAAAGGTGCTTCCACGACTGGTAATCCATACACAATTCCTGGGATAAGACAAAGAAAAATCAACTATGATATCATTTAACTAAAGACAGAAACAACGACCCCAACTACCGACAAGTAACTAACGTAAAAGCTGGACAGTAGTTCCTCATTGTCCAATGTTTCATGCCAGCGAGCTGCTGCTGTGTATTACTCCGCCGAACTGCACGCGCAGTAACGCCATAATTATACTTACGGTTAACTTACGTTTTGGTTCATAAATTTATTGTTATAACTAATTTTTACAATTCTTTCTGACTGCCTGAATTAACATTCAACTGCATTCGCGTGAGAAGAACTATTTTGTTTACAATTTTGGCGGAGGAGTATCACTTCAGTGAAGAAATCGTAATTTGAAAATATTTGAAATTCCGCGCGAAGGGTCTTGATTGGTTAGACTTCACAATGACGCAAAAGGGTGGAGTTTAATATTGTAAACACGTGTTTCTATGAGGAGTTCTTGTTAAAACACTATTTAGCCCCCATTTTAAACCATTTAACCTTGTAACCAATGCCGTCCCCAAAGAACAATGTTAACTTCAGAAAAAAGAAGAAAAAAATTGAAGCTACACCCCAAATAAAATCTGTCTTGACTAGATGTAATTAATATAACATTCCTAAATGTAACAACTAATACATGCCCAAATATAATTGTAAGTCACCATTAGAGTGGAATGTCTATTGAAAATGTCAACTGGAGAAAGGTTTGACCTTTTTCGCATCAAATTATATATACAATCGAACTAAAGGGACACATTTCCCAATTCTCCACAGATCAAGCATGGGTAAACTTACAGCAGTAAATATGTTATGTACATTTTATTAAAAATCATCTTGTATCAGGGGTTTCCAGGAAATTCTGAGCAGACTCAATCTCATCTCTATTTTTTTTTTTTTTTTTTTTTTGCTGTCTTTTTTTTTTTTCAAATGCCGACAACATAATTTTCAGTTTGCATTTAATGGTGCTGTCATATGCAAAATTTTAAATTCATAAACAGAGAATTGCTGAATCGTCTCAAATGCTTCAATCTTTTGCAGAATGGAACTTTGTATGTAAATGTCAATTTCTAGTAAAAAAAAAAAAAAATAAAAAAAAAAATCTTTTTAACATTTTACAACTGACCAATAAAATGCAGTTAATTTTTCTTAAATACACTTTTCATTTACCCGTTTAAGTTTTAGCAATTTATTATATACATCTACTGACATGCTTGTTGATTATCCAACTTACTTGTACTGTATACCCCCTGTCTCTGTTTGCTTGTAAACTGCTGAATCCTAATGACATTAAAGGAAAAATGAAGTTTTTTTTTTATTTTTTTAAAAGCTTTCTTTTTATACAAGATCTCTTCAGGCATGTTTCTGGATGTCCAGTACCTGTCCTTGAGGGTCACATTCTACTGGTCTTAAGGGTTTCCCTGCTCTAACTCATGATTAAAATAAAATGGGTCTCTTCAACAGCCTGGGTTTGAAAAGTGGCTTGTCTGTGTGGAGTTGTTGTGTGTGCATGTTTCTCTGGCTTCTTCCCATCGTCTGAATACATGCGTGTTGTATCTTGCTTTTTGTCCCTTAAAATACAAACTATCCAATCTAAATAAAGTTTGAAGCAAACAAAAGAAGCCCAGAAGCTTGGTTCAGAGTGTAAGTATTGATTTTTGATGTAATTTAATTAAATTTGTTTTGCTTGTTTTAAAAGCACCCGTTACCCACTGGTCAAAACGACTTAGTTAAAGCTGATTTTTTTTTTTTTTAACAAAATTAATCTCACTGCTTTGAACAGTTTTAAAGATTAGAATATTAAGTTCATTAGATGTGACATTAATCCTAACCAAGCCTTGATGATCCCTTTGATAAGAGTAAACTTTTGCTTGGAACTTATAGGTGCATTAAATCTCATAGGGTCTTATCAGTGATTTCAGCGATTTCAGAGTTTTCCAGAAGGTGTCAAGAAAGGTAATTGCAAAAGAAAAAGGAACAAAAAACATCACACATACACACACACACATCTAATTATTAAATGTTGTTTTTATTTTTTCCAGCTTTTTTTTTTTTTTGTTTGTTTTTTTTCTCAAAATTGCTTGATAATCTTGACAAAATTGCAACATATTTCATACTTCTCATACTGATGGTGTGTCTCTTTCTATTCCAGATTAGCTGTGGAGGGAAAAGTTGTGCGACGTTCTGGACAGGTTAAATCCTAAAGAATAAAAGCAGCTTTTAACCGTACAAATAAAAAGTACACACAAATCAGAGAGGCTCCACTCTGGCATACTGTGTTGCAATGCTGAGTGCTCAGGGTCCGAGTCTCTCTGCAGGAGTCCTGGTCTGCCAGGCTTAACACAAATGGGTGACGGGAGAAAAATTCAGGGGCTCAGTAGCAGAAGTGTGTACACATGTGCATTTGTGATTGGAGGCATAGGGGTTGCATCACAGAACAAATACAAATAACAGGCCAAGCACACAAAAATGATTCCTTCCTGAGACATTGGTGCGTTTTACAGTAATGGTGGTCCAGATGACGTGTATTAACGGTGAAGGCGTTTTGGTGTAAAGTGAGTCACAGGGTGCAGGGTTTCTCTGGATCCGGCAAAAAGTCACATATTTGTTCCTACCACAGGTTGCCAGCGGGAGACTTGAGGACTTGCATTGTATTTGGAACCCTCACTTACTTGTCTGAACACTAACAGAGCTGAGGGACCGCAACAATCTAGTCTTCTCCCGTCCACTGTAGACTGATCCATTCAGAGAGTACCAAGAATGACACGTGTTTGATACAGAGTATATACACCATTCCTCCCATTATAACTCTCTGTGACGCTGAGCTGCAGGAGACGAGTTGAGCCTGGCAGGCTACAGATAGCGTCTAACTCACCATTTTCATTTTCTCTTTCTGCTACATGGCCAAAAGAAAAGCTATGCCCCGACAGGAGTGCTACTGTATCATCTACTGCACATAAAACATTTTTAAAAATGAAAGGGGCAGAGGTTTGAATTGTTTGTGAAAGCCACATTCTGAACAGCCAGTGATTGATGAAGGGTCTGTCCACTACTTTAGTAGGACACAAAACACGAAAGAACTTCCTTCAGTAAAATGTGCTCAAAATGTATTTTCTTGATTCACAAATCTATAAACAAAACACATAAATGGTGTTTAAAAAAAAAAAAAAAAAAATCAGGTGAAGCCTAAAACTCTTCATAGTTTTAAAGAAATGAATACAGCTTATATACACCAACTCAAAGGCCACTTAAAATACACCTTAATAATAATGAATCTTCATTAATCTGATTTCTTGAAAGGACCTGTGACCATATCTTACAAAGCTCATACAATCAGTTTCTCATTCTGTTGGGAAAAAAAAAGCAAAAAAAGCAAACAAAGCCAACCTGGAATAGTAGGCGATGTTCATAATCTTCTGTGGACATTTTGTGTTTGCATGTGTCGACTTTGAAATTTCATCTTTTGAATTTGTTCATTAGAATAATATACAAACGTGAAACTGAAACATCTCTCTTACTCTTGATAGGTATGAAAAGATTCAAATGGTGAAAGAGTACAACAATCTCTAATCTCAGCTCAGTAAACATGTCCTCATGTCAACCTGCTAGTCTGTCCTGGACATGCCAATCAATAGTTCCTTAATTTTTCTATATATATTTATATATCTTTTGTACGAAATCTGTTTTTTTTAAACTGGAAAAAGACAGAAGACCCAGAGTCTTTAAGGAGTGGGGGGGAGGGGGAGGGGTGGGTCTTTCAACAAGTCCCAAAAGTTGCAGTCTGCCTCAGAGTACAACAAAAACAACAACAACAAAAAAAGTGTCAGGTGTCAAGTCAGTCTGTATTCATCGTCCTCGTCCTTTTGTTTGCCCCATCGTGCCGTCCTCGCTCTCGTTCCCATTCGCAAAACTGGTCTTTGCTACATCCGTACCCCTCTCCATCAGTCGTTTTGAGAGAAGTGGAGAGGGGAGGAGCAGCAGTGGAGAGGAGAGTGGAGGGAGGAGGAGTCATCAGCAGTGTTTACGGTGTGGTGTCTCTCAGGCATCACGTCATACCCCGGCCTGCTCCAGCCTCACCTCCCCTCACGTCTGGACAGTGTTCCGCGTTGAGGGCTAGCAGGTCAGGAGGTGGGATTTGTGTTGTAGGAAGAGGAGGGTGGCTCTGCCAGTCTCCTGTGTTCAGCAGTTCAGGTTGAGGCCCACCTCCTTTGCCTCTACCCCCTCCCTCCTTCAATCAGAACATTGGAGGAGGAGACAGAGACCAACACGAAGAGGATACAAAATAAAAAAGTGGGCCGTGACTACGGCGATTGTGTGGGTGGGCTGCTTTGGGCAGAGCTTGGGGACAGACTAGGACTGCAGCTGCCTGGGGGGGCACCACTGGGCCGTCCGCCTGCGGCCCCGCTTTCCAGGCCCTCAGAGTTCTCCAGCATCTCCTGGATGAGAGGCGGCATGGAGCCGGGGATCTCCATCTTCAGCGTGATGACACGCTCAGCTCCTGCAGGGGGTTGAAAGGACAGGTCAGAATACTTGTCATGGATGAATTCACACTTTCTAATCAAGCTCAAATACAGAAAGCAAGAAATCTTAGAAACTAATAGTCAAAAAACAAACCTTTAGCACTGATGCTTCTCAGGTCAGTTATCTTCATCAGCATCTTGGGGAACATATGCGGTTTGTGTGGCCTCCTTTTTCTTACATAAATCTTCAGTGCCTCCAGAAGGGGCTCCTGCAGGATGTCCACCTTGTCTGCTTCTTCTAAATCCTGTCGATCTGCCAAACAAAACAAAACAGACAAATACAGAAAACTATGTCAATACTTTTACAATGTTATTTATTTTTGTTTCATTTTTGCTTCATAACCTTTTGTGGCAAGAAAATTTGAAGTCTGCGTCTAGAGGCACGTCTTACCTCCACATAGCAAACAAATGGCACTTAGCAGCCCCGTCTCTGCGTCATCCATCTCAAGGGGAAGGAGCTGGTTGGCGAAGGCAAAGACCAGGTCAGTGAGGGGACCAAAGCCAGCGTTGTGCATCTGGGTTCGGTTTAGCGTGAGTCCATCTGAGAAAGTCATGGTGTCTTGCTCTGGTGTGTAGCGTGTGCAGATCCGCAGTATCTGTGGACAGCAGGGAGAAGGAGTTAAACACTTTGCACTGTATTTGTTAAAACTAAATCCTTACTTGCTAAAGTAAAAGTGAGCCATTGTATGTACCAGAATGTCCAGACAGGCGGCTTTGAGCAGAGTGATCTGGTCAGCGATGGTAAGCGTTGTGAAGCCTGGCAGCTGCTTAGCAAACTCCACCGTCTTTATGATGCACTTGGTGGAAAGCTCACTGAACTTGTCCCACAAGTCTATGTCCAAGGAAACACGTCGTTCAGAGCTGTTAGTCTGTAACAACAAAAAAAAAAAGTAGTGAATTCATTTAACCGTAGACGGAGGCGACAGTAACAGCTTAGAAAGGTGAATGAACACGAGGACGCACAGATGGCCGACTTCATGCCACTGACCGTAGTGTATTTGCCCAGCTGGCACAGAGAGGGGAAAGTATCCTGGTGGGCTTTGCGAACCCTGTCGATCATCTGCTCTGTGTCAGGACTCAGCACGTAGCTTTCTGTGCACTCCTGTTTCTTCTCATCCTTCTTCTTCTTGTTCCGGTCGTTCCTCACCGCTACAACGAACAAAGAGACAAGAATTAAACCTTTGATAAACTGTTAATTGTAAAGATTATTTAGATGTTCCCAGACAGCGTGCCTGTACGATATATACTATATGTTATCATCTTCTGACACAACCTCAAGAAAACAAAACTAGATCTAAAGCAAAGTCATCCCGAGGACAGGATGCTCCGTGTGCAGCAGCAGCAGCAGCAGCAGAAGCAGCCCCATCTTTTCTTATCAGACACTAAAAGATAAATGTTGTGAGACAGCTCTATCCAGGAAGGGCTATGGTAAAAGAGAGCGTGAGGGAGAAAAAAAAAAAAGAAAAAAAGCTTGACATAACCCACTGTTTCCCTCTGGGCGATCTGGCTCAGAGTAGTGTGCTCACCCCAAATGACAAAAAACACTAGGCGGAGTGTTTAGCATTGGAATCCCATTACAAGCTCGATCCATTTCTCCCAGCCCAACCACGCTGGCTGTGACAAGCCTTTGTATGTGTGTGCTGAGGCTGGGGGTGGACTGCGTGAGATGAGGTGCAACTTGATAAATAGTGGTGGAGGATGGAGCTATCCATAAGGCAGACAAATTGCCACAACTTTCATTAGGGCTCCCAGCTAATCTAATAACATAATATGACAAATATCCTGCCTTTAATGGTTTTAAAAGGGCTTGGCTGTGGAACCCATCACAGAAAAAAAAAAACCCTCCAGCTTCCTCTCTTTCAAACTCACATCCCTCCTCCTCTTGGTTACACAACAATGTTTACACTTGCCTTGTTATCATCTCAGTTTGTTGCATTCTCCTCTGCAAAACTGCTCTTTTCTCCTTGCATAAAAACTCCCATCTTTACCTCCTCTTGAGAGGACCTTCTTTTCCCTTCACGGCTGACCCAAGATCAGAGTTTTCTTGTCTTAATCCTAACCTTGACCACTGAGGGCTAGAGTACTCAGGCTGATGGAAGATCAGTGTCTTTGACAGAAAGACCTGGACTAGGGCCAAGGAGGGAAAGCACGACTGTGCTGCTGCTCATTCATCAGCCCACAGATAGGCCTCCCTGCCTGGGAGGACATTAAGGGAAAGAGGGAGATGGGGGTTGGAAGTCTGATCCTGCATTATGTTACTGCTAAGCACTTCTCACCGCAACAAGAAATGAAGACAATCCTGCTGTGATCGTGGCAATGCATTACTTCCATGCTGCTTATTGACACTCCTGCGGCAGGCTGCTGTTGCTGTCAAAACTGCTTTAATGGACAGACATCATATTAAAACGCCAAAATGCTTTTCTGTCTCATTTCTCCAAATGATGTAATTATTACAAACTCAGCGAACGAACTCCGTGTTTGATGCCGCTCGGCTTTGGAGGGCGGTTACGTAAAACTGTAGTAAGCTGCTCAGCATATCTGGGCCAGTCCCGCTTGTGGGACTGATTGGGAATCTGTGTTCTCTTTGCCATGTGGGGAGGGGCGGAGGGCTGCAACACAGTCCATGTCCAATTAATTCACAAATAAAAGTGGGGCATCCCTTGTGCCCAGACATTACCCGCACTGACAAATTGGCAACATA
The DNA here is from genome assembly GCF_933228915.1 of Telmatherina bonti. Classification (NCBI taxonomy): domain Eukaryota; kingdom Metazoa; phylum Chordata; class Actinopteri; order Atheriniformes; family Telmatherinidae; genus Telmatherina; species Telmatherina bonti. Next base: position 19,584,217 of record NC_136630.1, on the reverse strand, counting down.
ATCATAAGCCGCACAACACAATTTAATGAAGTCATTAAAGAACTATTAGGCATGACTGGCGATCTGTCATGGCGAATTGCCACATGCAATAACTTGGGGGAGGAAGAGGAGGGGGGTGAGGGGGGTTGCAGAAGAAAGAAATACTGCCTGGATTTTTTTTTTTTTTTTGTGTGGACATAAATGTGCATTTGATGGGATTTTGTTGTTGTTGTTGATTTGCATGTGTGTCAGCTTCAATAAATGCAACATTCATATTGTGTTATAAAAATATGAATGCTAATGGGAGAACTTGCATCCCGGTTGTTTGCAGTTGCACTCTCAATGCATAAAAATGATTTACAAGAACCAGTGTGTAACATATACAGAATATTGTTGACAGCACGTGCTCGTATCGCTCCAGCATTTGTTTCTCATAGGCGATCGGAGAATGGCGGTGTGTATGCATTTGTGCGAGTGTGTGTGTTTGTGACTGTGCAGAAGACAGAAGAGAGGTTGGCAGACAGGGATAATTCGTGTGAGGAAAATTAAAGCGCTGGCAGCTCGTCCATCACACAGATTAAATTCCATGGAAAGATAAAAATGTCAAATCCCCACCCCCCACCCCACCCCTGCTGCTCACAGCACTGAGCCACTGACGACAGTGATGAACCCCCTCAACACCCTCCACCTCAGCCTCTCTCATTTCTCCAGAAACCCCCCCCCCATCTCACAACTCCAGATTATCAGTTTCACTCACACCAGGTTCAGTATTTCTCCCTCTTGCAGCCTTCATCTTCCGCTGCATCCTGCCTCCTCAGCTGATGTTATCCTCCCTCTATTCTCCATCCTTCTTTCTGCTCATCTTGTTTAACTTTATTACTTGTAACACTTGTAAAATGTGGGCTATAATTTGGTGAGCGTAACATAAAAAAAGCAGAGTACTGAGAGATGGAGAATGCTCTTAGGTCAAACATTTGAGGGGGATGTGGATCTTTACCAGGCGATCATCCATGACACAGAAACATGACTTAAAATGGAGAGACTTTGGCAGCTGGGATGAACAATAAAGGAAATGGGCACAAATTGATTTATTTTCTACTTTTAGATGGCTCAATATGACACAATCCTTAAAAAAAAAAAAAAAAAAAAGTGGTGAATAAAACACAGAAAGAGAGAGAGAAAAAAAAATCCAATTGGTCACCTAGTGAAAGACACAGCAACCCCACAGGCGGGGGTCATTCAGAGACAAAACAATGTGCATTAATGAGCCAATATGTCCTTCAGCGCTCTAAAAATGTGTTAACTTCTAAAGTTTTATCAAATGCCAAGCTTCATTTTGGCCTACAGCACGCACTATCAGGTAAAACGAGGTTAGAGGTGGTTCCTCCCCCCTCCCTTCTTTCTGATGCCGTCTTGCTTGGCATTGCCACCTGGCAGCAGGCCTGGCACCATCGTCTGGAACTGTCAGCCAGCAGACACAAGGTCACCCAGACGTCCTCCAGTGCTAGCAGGGGGTCCACCTTCTGTAAGCATGTGTGCGTGACAGAATGTGTATAGCGTTCTGAGCAGGGCTGTCTGAGTGTGTTTCTGTTAATGCATTTTTATTCATTCTGCTCCGTGTTGTCACCTTGCACTTGCATAATTTGGACATCAGTGACTTATTATGCGCAAGTGGGCCTTCTGATGAGCATCTCGCGTCACTGTCAGAGGCGCAGAGAGTGTCCCTGCTGGCCCCAGATGGCCACAAGATGAGCAATATGCACAAAGTAATCACAGTGTGAAAAAGAAAACTGCTGCTACATCAACAGAAAGCTCAGCAAAAGTGAGTGGAAATCTATAGATTTATAGCAGAATTTAAAAGATAGATTTAATTCAGAAAACCCCCAAATCAACTTTGTGCAGTAATACACATTGACCACTAGATGGCTCTCCAACTCCACTGAACCCCAGAGTGCCTCAGTGTGGAATTGTGTAAAAGAACTGGCTGCTGGGATCTTCTAAACATGATTAATGGCCCCATTCAAAGGTAAGGAGCTCAGAGGATAACTTCTTTTACTGTAAGCCACAGTGCTGTGGCATGGGGAGCGCCCCATGCTCTTGCTGTAGCAGAAAGATGAGGTAAATAGCGCTGGGAAGACAGGAGCCACAGAAAGACGGAGCAATGAAAGATGTGTGCGTGTGTGTTTAAACAGGTGCATGACTGTGAGGCGAACAGAAGGATTACACTTTCTGTTTGGTCTTGATATGTCGAATTACCTAACATTTATCAACACTGATTAGAATGAACATGCCTCTTTATATTTGTACTGATAATGTGTAAAACGATGCTGCATGTGGCTGTGTGAGTAACAGTGTCATGTGATGAAGCTAAGGTAAAACCCCTGCTGGCCTTTTAGCTCTTCATGGTCACACTTCCACCAATTACTTTATCAAGTCTGACTGCCCCTGTGTGTGTGTGTGTGTGTGTTTGTGTGCTTATGTTCACACAGCCCCCGGGGTGCAATGATGGGAGCAGACGCCTGCTCTTTCACTCTCGGCAGGTGAGAAGATATTCATCACAGAGACCTGCCAAGCCTGGCGACAACCTGACTGTTCCTCCCAGTCTGCATCACTGCTGCCTTTTCTCATTTCAATCTAAAAAACTAAATGAAATACCATTAAAAAGGTGACCAGCTTACATATGTAAGCAACATCCCAACACAGAAAAGAGCATCATGGCACGCTGCAGGTTATCAGATTGGTCTGAAAGATACTAAGTGCAGTAATGAATTAATGATAAATTAAGCGTGAATACACACAGGAGCATCACAGCCAAAGCTGATATGTTAGTACCAATATTGTAATCTTTTATGTGCTTCACAGTGGAACAAAATGTTGTTTGTTTTTTTTTTAAAAAGTTGTGATTGAAAGCTTCCTGCAGTTTTAAAGCACTAACCCCTTCACCAACCACTGTGCCTGCAAGGGCGTCTGGGTAACAGAAATGCTATACTTACACTCTTTAGACATCCCGACTTCCAGGCACTTCTGTAACCGACAGTACTGGCAACGATTGCGGGTGACTTTGTTGATGATGCAGTTCTTCTCCCGGTGACAAGTGTACACCATGTTCTTCTGGATGCTTCTCCGAAAGAAGCCCTGAGTGACAGAAAGACACAGAGGAGATGAAAAAGAGAGCTTGTGGAAAGATAAACAGCAATTGTCTAGTTTTAGCAAAGCTAAGAGTAAAGGAAGTGGTGAAGTTCGGTTCAGCTGCCTATTATCCACTACAAAAAACTAGACCAACTTGCAAACTTCAGCTGTGACATAAAAAAAAAAAAAAAATTAAAAAAAGAGGCCATGCAGAATGGCCATATACCACTCAGCTGCAGTTAAAAGGCATTGAACCATCAAGCACTTAAGTCGGTAAAGGGTTTAATCTGTGACATATGGCGGCATTCCATTTACCTCGGAAGCCAGAGAAGGGAACGGCCTCTTACCCGAGCTGACCATGTTCCAGTAAGTCGGAAAACCAGTGGGGACTGCTGATTGGCCTGGACAGCTACTGCTTTGTAACAACACATTGCATAGTACGTTGTATTTTGAGGTATGATATCTTTTTTTTTTTTTTGTTTGTTTTTGTTGTGACCGTGGGGTTGACAGCAGTCTCTTGTGGTTGCCCAGCTACTTGGTGATGTCCATTTTAGACATATATCCAAATGCTTTTGGGGCAAAAGGCACAGGGATACTGGGTGTCACATAACTGACCCAGTTAAGACTGTCTCAAATTGTAGATCCAGGCCGACTGCATATTATCAGAGACAGGCGGAGGGAGATAATGTTGCATTAGGACAATAAAGAAATGTCTTTTTCCTACATCAATCCAGTACGAATCCAATGAGAACAAAGTGTAACGAGTTTATCGTTGGTACCATTCCTAACGATGAACAACTAAATTGCAAAAGTGTCAAAGATAAACACTTACACTTTCTCTTTAAAAATCCTCAGGGGACACTCAAAAGAAGAGGAAACTAAATGATAAATGGTAAAACTTTTTAGTTTGAAACCTTTTAAATGCCGATCTGGTGATGTACTGAGCCAACAATTAGTCAGAATTTTTTTTTTTTTTTAAACCACAACTAATACTTAATGTACGACTTTGTGGCCATTTTGCTTTTACAATCCGTGTGTGTAAAAAAAAAAAAAAACAACAAAAAAACAAAAACCAAAAGAGGTTAATTCAGATCAAGCACAACTGTTTGAGTACTCGCCAAACAGGGCTCTGGACTAATGTAATACAGGTCAGTGTCAGGACTGATATAACACAACGGGTCATGTTTTGGTGGGCAGGAGCGTGGGTGGGAGCAGCTAGGGAGGGAGCTGCCAGGCAGTCCCATCCAATGCAGAGGGATTAGCTTTGCTAGTTGACAGATGGCTGGTGAACATAAGCCCACAATTTGTCCTTCCCAATCACCAGCCTCTTCTCACATCTCCTCTTTGCTACCACAGAGCGGAAGTGAGTCGGGCTTCTGATGAACTATAAAGAGGAAGTGCGAACAGTCGGTCACGTTTTCTTGTTTGACACAGACGATACCATTGTGGATTATTTTGTCAATTGCTCTTGATGGTTTCTGCAGCAAGATTTTAGAGGAAGTGATTGGACAATCAGTTCACCTAATCTGACTCTTATTCTGAACATGCGTCACATCTGGGTTTCAATCAGTCCTCGAATTTCTCTTCACAAAATGGGAGAAACAGGGTGGAATTCCATTATTTCTGGTTTTTTTTTTTTTTAATCAGTTCCCAGAGTCAGAACGAGACATGGAGAAGCTGCATTCAGCTTCTATGCTCTATATGTCTGGAACAAACTCCCATAAAGCCTGAGATCAGCTGAAACATGCAGTTTAGAACCTGTTCTCAGCTGCATTTCAGTAGTTTTTATTCAGTTATTTTGAGATGATTTCGATTCCAAATCTGCATGGATCTTTACTTAATGTTATTTCTTTTTCCTTGATTTCTTGCTTTTACTTTTACATTAGGCTTCTTATTTTTTTCTAATGTGTTCTTGTCTCTTTGAATCACTTTGAATCACCCTGTTGTTGAATTGTGCTATAGAAATAAACTTTCCTTGCCTATTTTAATCAGCAATGGTTTTTCCTGCATCAGTTTAAGCCCAGAGACAAACGGTTTTCTACCTCTCACATCTACCTAGAAAGACTACTCAGAAGAACGACAGACAAGCTTGAGCGCATAACAAAGCGAAGACAACAAGGCTTATAGTTTAAATGTTATTTCTGGCTGTTGATGCAGAGGGATTAGTCTGTTGTCATTGTGTGTGCACGTATCATCTCCTCTTTGATCCGACAGTGCCCCGACCCTGACCTGCATGTCACAGGGGGATTCACCCGCTC